>NC_047146.1:680000-987500 GCF_009829125.3 Periophthalmus magnuspinnatus
AACTCATCAGGTTCAGCAGGAACTCCTGCCACAACCAACAACAGGTCTGAGCAGACCCCCGGTCCAGAGAACCTAGAACCTTCTCCCGACCTGAGCATAGACTGTTTATGTAAATGAACATAGCTAACCCGCTAGCAGCTACTTTCCAAACAGGAAGTGACGAGATTGGGCTCCATCGACTCTGGTTCTAATTCACTCCAGCTGAAAAACCATGACCCCTCTCTCTGCAACTGTGACCAAAATGTTGGTTTTCACCCGCTCTACATGACCCTGAGTTCAATTTTGTCCCTAAACGAAGATATGAACAATAATAATCGACCAGTTGGCTGCCCTCTTTCCCCGAGGTCACTCCCTCTAGCGTTAGCAACAGGTTTGGGCGTGACCTTCAACACCCTCGCTCCGGATTGCCTGTTTGGTTGCTATGATACTTAGCAGATTTCTAAATATGGATTTGCCGCTATAACTGCTATCCTCACTGCTCTGGAGAAAATGAGAATCACTGCAAATGTTGATGCTCAAAACTGGACACAATGGAACGTGTAGACCCCAAACAGAGTCACTGAGTTCAAGAAATGAACCGCAGACCTTCTCGTGGCAGGGTGCAGAGTTTGCCTATAGCCTACAGCTCACGTCATAGTAGAAGATATTTGACAGAGTTTGGGACCCGCCTAAGTTTACGTGATATTGTATATTTTGTGCTTCAGGGCGGAGCGCCGAGTACCTCGAGCTGCTGGAGGTCGGGTTTGGACTGGTGCAGAAGTCTCCCAGCCTGAACCGAAGCCTGGTCCAGGGCCGTCTTCACCGAGGGGAGGTCCTCTGAGGCCTCTGGAGACCACAGCACAGACACTGTTACACCAAGTCCTGGTTCTGGTTCTAGTCCTGGTTCTAGTTCTGGTTCTAGTCCTGGTCCAGCCCTGGTTTAGTCTCGTTTAAGTCCTGCACCAGTTCATTTTTAGCTCTGATTTAGTCTTGGTCCAGTCCAGGTGGTAGTCCTGCTCCTCGTCCTGCCCCTCGTCCTGCTCCTCGTCCTGCCCCTCGTCCTGCTCCTCGTCCTGCTCCTCGTCCTGCTCCTCGTCCTGCTCCTCGTCCTGCTCCTCGTCCTGCTCCTAGTCCTCCTCCTAGTCCTCCTCCTAGTCCTGCTCCTCGTCCTGCTCCTCGTCCTGCTCCTCGTCCTGCTCCTCGTCCTGCTCCTCGTCCTCCTCCTAGTCCTCCTCCTAGTCCTCCTCCTAGTCCTCCTCCTAGTCCTGCTCCTCGTCCTGCTCCTCGTCCTGCTCCTCGTCCTGCTCCTCGTCCTCCTCCTAGTCCTCCTCCTAGTCCTCCTCCTAGTCCTGCTCCTCGTCCTGCTCCTAGTCCTGCTCCTCGTCCTGCTCCAGACCCACCTTCCTCCCGGAGTTTGCCCAGAGCAGAGAGGATGAGGCTGGGCAGCAGCTGCAGCACCAGCTCTGAGGGCTTCAGCAGAGACAGGTGATGCAGCACCTGTGGACACACAGGTCAGAGGTCAGAGGTCATGTGCTGTAGTCCTGATTTAAGGCCATTACATTTCACAGAGAAACAAGACATTTGCCCTGTCCTCCCCCGTCAGTGCAAACAGCTGTTGATATTGTTGCTATGGAGATTATGAACAGCCACAGTTTTGATCAAAATGACGCTCAGCCAATGTGTCGAGAACCAGTCCCAGTTCGGTCCTGGTTCGGTCCTGGTTTAGACCCGGTTTAGTCCCAGCCCAGTACCTTCTCGGCCTCAGTGGTGTCGTCAAACAGCCGTCTCTGCCTCCTGGCGGGTGTGGCTTTGGCGCTGTCCCAGGCCTCCAGCCACATGTTCCCAGGGATCCTCATGCGGGCGCTCAGTCCCCCCCTGACCTCTCCCTCATCGGGGTGCTCCTCAGAGATGTAGTCCCTCGGAGAGTACCAGCGCACAAAGTCCTCCAGCACACAGCCCGGGTTAGCCGCCTACAGACCCACACACACATTTAGACCTGGGTCAGACCTGGGTCAGACCTGGGTCAGTCCTGGGTCAGACCTGACCCAGGACTGACCCATTGTCCGTTGTCCGTTGACCCGGACAACGGACAACAAACAATACACAGTTGGAGTTTTCATAGACTTAAGCAAGGCCTTTGACACCATTGATCATAAAATACTCTTGAAAAAAATGTAAAGGTGTCAGAGGCTCTGCACTCGCCTGGTTAAATAGTTATCTTAGTAACCGACATCAGTATGTGCATATGAACAATTTTAACTCAGATAAAAAGACGATTACACACGGAGTTCCACAAGGTTCCATTTTGGGACCAAAATTGTTCATTATGTATATAAATGATGTATGTGACATACTGAAAAACCTAAAGTGTATTTTGTTTGCAGATGATCCCAGTCTGTGCTGCTCAGGAAGAGACTTAGATCAACTTCTGGATACAGTGGAAAATGAGCTCAAAATAATTAAGAAATGGTTTGATATTAACAAACTATCACTTAACGTAAGTAAAACCAAATATATACTCTTTGGGAATAGACAAATTTCCAAACAAATTAAAATTAAAATTAATGATATAGAAATAGAAAGAGTGTATGAAACAAAATTTTTAGGTATCACCATCGATAGTAAAATAAGCTGGAAAGTACATATAAATAATGTAAAAACAAAAATATCAAAAACTATTGCTGTAATGTGTAAAATGAAAACTATTTTAAATCAAAAATCACTGTTTATATTATATTGTTCTCTTTTCCTTCCATACCTTAATTATTGTGTGGAAATATGGGGGAACAATTATAAATCCAACATGAATCCTCTATTTTTACTTCAAAAGAAAGTGATTAGGATTGTCAATCAGGCAGAATATTATGCATCCACTAACCCACTCTTTATTAAACTAAAAACATTAAAACTAAACGATCTGGTTGAGTTTAATACAGCAGTTGTTGTGTATAAGGCCCATAACCACATGCTCCCACACTGTGTCCAGGAGCTGTTTAGACCCAGAGAGAGTCGCTATAACCTGAGGGGAACTGGCATCTTCCAAACAACTATGGCAAGAACTACAAAAAATCTATGTGCATCTCAGTCACAGGGGTTAACTTATGGAATCGTTTGGACAATGAATTAAAAAGCTGCACATCAATCAAAGTATTTAAGAAAATGTATAAATTAAAAATTCTAGAAAAATATAGAGCAATAGTATAACTGTTACTATGACAACTGAACTGAACATTAAAGAACATAGTATAAACTTTGTCTACTATATAATATGAATTATGTAATAGGAAAACAAAATAGTAATAATAATAATAATAATATTTTGATGATTAAAAATAACATCTATGATCAGGATAAAAAAGGACTACTAATGATTATTATATATACAAATATAAATCCAGAGTTAATTGTAAGAATATAAAAACAAATGTATTTCTTTTGTTGTATACTGTATGTTTTTCTTTAGATGTGGAAACAGGCATAAATAAGCTTTGCTTCAGCCTATGCCTTTCAGACACAATGAACAAATTCTATATATGTGTATGTGACTGTGACAATGTTTTATTTATTTTCTGTGTGTGTCTGAATAAACTAACTAACTAACTAACCTGGGTCAGTCCTGGGTCAGTCCTGGGTCAGACCTGGGTCAGACCTGGGCCAGACTCAGTTTAGTCCAGTTTTAGTCCTGGCTGAGTACCTTGAAGGCCTCCATATCGGACAGCAGACAGGCGCTCTGCATGCGTGCGCGGAGGTGAGCGCCCTCTGCTGACGTGCCCAGTTTGGACAGGACCTCGGACTGCTGCTCCAACATGTCCTCTGTGAGAGGGGATGGCTCCTGACAGGACAGGGGCGACAGGTGAGAAGGGAGAGAGGACAGAACACGTGAGACAGGCAAGACTGCTCACCAGTGTGGCATGTAGGTGTGGCCTGTGCTCACGTGTGTGACTGTGGGCGTGGCCTGTGCTCACCTGTGTGACTGTGGGCGTGGCCTGTGCTCACCTGTGTGGCTGTGGGCGTGGCCTGTGCTCACCTGTGTGGCTGTGGGCGTGGCCTGTGCTCACCTGTGTGGCTGTGGGCGTGGCCTGTGCTCACCTGTGTGGCTGTGGGCGTGGTCTGCGCTCACCTGTGTGGCTGTGGGCGTGGCCTGCGCTCACCTGTGTGACGGGGATGTAGAGTGGTTGGTGGGTGTGCAGCAGCCTCATGTCCCGGTGTTGTTTGAGTCGTCCCTCTGGTTTCCTCTCGCTGTTGTTACTCTCGGACAAATCGCTCACACACTCGTAGAACTCGTCCTCGCTGTCGCTCCAGGACTCCCAGGACGTGGTCGGCGCCGCGTCCTTGTCAGTCTCGGCCTTTTTGACGGAAGTGCTCGGAGGGGTCCCCCCTGAACTCTGCCCTCTGTGGGCCTCATCACGAGAACGTTTCCTCTCAATACAGCAGTTCAACATCTGCAGAAACACAACAGTGAATCCTCTGCTCCTCTGACCCTCTCCTCTCCTCCTCTGACCCTCTCCTCTGCTCCTCTGCTCCTCTGACCCTCTCCTCCTCTGACCCTCTCCTCCTCTGACCCTCTCCTCCTCTGACCCTCTCCTCCTCTGACCCTCTCCTCCTCTGACCCTCTCCTCCTCTGCACCTTCAGTGAAACACACACCTGTAGTTTCTGATGCAGGAGGCAGCAGCGGAGGTCTGGAGGTCCACTGGGCAAACTATGGACGACATCAAACAGAATCAGATGAAAATCCCAGAAAGAAAAGCACAAACATGTTTGATGAGTGTTACATCCATGAGTGTTACATCCATGTCACGATACTAAAATGTAAAACTGTGTGTTACGCTCGTGGCCAGAGCGTGTTACGCCCGTGGCCAGAGCGTGTTACGCCCGTGGCCAGAGCGTGTTACGCCCGTGGCAAGAGCGTGTTACGCCCGTGGCAAGAGCGTGTTACGCCCGTGGCAAGAGCGTGTTACGCCCGTGGCAAGAGCGTGTTACGCCCGTGGCAAGAGCGTGTTACGCCCGTGGCAAGAGCGTGTTACGCCCGTGGCAAGAGCGTGTTACGCCCGTGGCAAGAGCGTGTTACGCCCGTGGCAAGAGCGTGTTACGCCCGTGGCAAGAGCGTGTTACGCCCGTGGCAAGAGCGTGTTACGCCCGTGGTGAGTGTTACACCCGTGGTGAGTGTTATACCCGTGGTGAGTGTTATACCCGTGGATGAGGTAGTTGTTCTCCCAGCGGTAGCGCAGCTCCAGCACAAACTCCTGCCACAGATGGGCCACGGCCCGGAGCCCGCCCTGGGAGTGGTTCACCGAGGCCAAACACAGGGCCAGGCGATGGGTCAGACTGTCCAGAGGAGCTGCCTTCAGATGGAGGTACTCAGTCTGAACAGAGACCAGGGTTAGACCAGAGACCAGAGGGAGAAAACAACAGGAGAACAAAATCAAAGAGACTTTTTCAATGGAAAACAATGGAAGTTCACAAGAGACACCCAAGTGACCCATCTACAACCGAACTACAGGACCAAGCCAGGACCCCAACGCCGGGACCCCAACGCCGGGACTCTAACCCAAGAATAAATAAGGACTAAACTGGAACCAACCCAGAGACTAAACCAGGACTAAACCAGGACTAAACCAGGACTAAACCGGGACTAAACCGGGACTAAACTGGGACTAAACTGGGACTAAACCAGGACTAAACCAGGACTAAACCAGGACTACATTAGTCTGCTTTTTAAAGGTTCATACAGAGTCTGCGTCTCTCTCCTGGCTCTCATCGCTGTGAGGGCTGCTCTTCTCCGGCGTCTTCTCCACCGCTGCGTCCGGAAACAGGAACTGGGGTCAGGAAAACAGGGGTCAGAAAGGACAGGACTAAACCAGGTCTAAACCAGGTCTAAACCAGGTCTACACCAGGTCTAAACCAGAATCAAACCAGGTCTAAACCACTCTTTGTACCTCCTGTGTTTTATTGTGAAAGGGCCTGTCTGTGGTCGTTTTATTGTGGAGGTCTCACCAGCAGGGCCGTGTTGAGGCTCTGGTTGCTCAGGGGAGACTCCTCGTACCTCCTCCTCCTCATGTGTCTCCGAGCGCTGTGGACCATGTGGGACACTGAGAGTTTGGAGATGTGGACAGAGGCAGACGGCTGGGTGAGCTTCTGCAGCGCCGAGCTGATGTCTGCGTGATCTACAACACAGCAAACACAGACCAGGTTTAGACCCGGTTTAGACCCAGTTTAGACCAGGTACAGACCCGGTTTAGTTTTTTTGTCCCAAAATCGAGATATGAACATTAATAACAGACTAATCAGGCGCCTCCTTCCCTGAGATCACTCCCACTAGCGTTAGTAACAGGTTTGATTGACAGCGTTGCTAAGTTAAGATGCGTTATCTTCAGCCTCGCTCCTGATTGTCTCTTTGCTTAGACACTTGCAGTTGGAATTCCAAATATTGAACTGTGCTCCAGATTATTCCCTACACCTGCTCCAGCCTCGCTCCAGCCGTGGCGTCGTCTCACTCAGTCACTTGTCTGTGCTCTGTCTGGGAGTATTATCACATTCTACAATATGAAAACCACAAGTGTAAGGTCAGCTGTACACGCAGTGGAAAAGAGCTCCTGGGAATGAAACCTGTGACCCTCTGGTTGTAGGGAGCACTCACCTCTGCCCCCCTCCTCCTCCGTCAGACTGCGACCCAGAATCTCATCCAGGGACTCGGAGCACAGGGTCAGTCTGAAGAACTCCATCAGAAAATCCCCTGCAGCAACAAAGACCTGGTTTAGTCCCCGGCTCAGTCCTGGTCCAGTCCCGGTCCAGTCCAGTCCCTGTTCTTTTACCTAGCAGACACTGGGCGTTGTCCACAGTCCTGATCCTCACAGACCAGTGTGGCGCCTGCAGAGGGTCCAGTTCACTGAAGGAGACGACGAGAAAAATGTTATTCAGACTGAACGAACCCAGACTCACCTGTCACAGACCTCACCTGTCACACACCTCACCTGCCACACACCTCACCTGCCACACACCTCACCTGCCACACACCTCACCTGCCACACACCTCACCTGTCACAGACCTCACCTGTCACAGACCTCACCTGTCACACACCTCACCTGTCACACACCTCACCTGCCACACACCTCACCTGCCACAGACTCACCTGTCACAGACCTCACCTGTCACAGACCTCACCTGCCACACACCTCACCTGTCACAGACTCACCTGTCACAGACCTCACCTGTCACAGACCTCACCTGTCACAGACCTCACCTGTCACACACCTCACCTGTCACACACCTCACCTGTCACACACCTCACCTGTCACAGACTCACCTGTCACAGACTCACCTGTCACAGACCTCACCTGTCACAGACCTCACCTGTCACACACCTCACCTGTCACACACCTCACCTGTCACAGACTCACCTGTCACAGACTCACCTGTCACAGACTCACCTGTCACAGACTCACCTGTACACGTCGTTGTCCACGATAATGCCCTCGGTCAGGTGAGGCCAGGTGGCGGCCAGGTGCAGCTCACTGCAGAGGGACAGGTGCAGTTTAGAAGCACAGACACAACGGACTAATGTCTCAATGTCGGTATTAAGAAATAGACTTGATACTCGATACTGATACTGATACCACGATAACAAAAACACTCTTTCTTTAGACAATATACTGAGAGGTTCCACTTTAAATGTTGTACTTTGTGTCCCATGTGTTACATGTGTGATACGTGTGTGTTACGCGTGTTACATGTTATGTGTGTGATACGTGTGTTACGTGTGCGTTACATGTGTGATACGTGTGCGTTACATGTGTGATACGTGTGTGTTACATGTGTGATACGTGTGTGTTACATGTGTGATACGTGTGTGTTACATGTGTGATACGTGTGTTACATGTGTGATACGTGTGTGTTACATGTGTGTGTTACATGTGTGTGTTACATGTGTGTAATCCTCAGTGTGCAGTAGGTCATAGTGGATATAAACAAATTCAGGAAAGGTTCACTTCTGTCAATGAGGCTTTTTTAGTATCGATATTCGCTCAAATGAGTATCTAGTTTTGATAGTTTTAATATAAATCACTGTAAGATGTTTTTATTCTGACAACCCGATCACAGACTGAACACAAACACACACAAACCACAAACACACACACACACAGCTCAGACCTGATGGGCTCCGCACACGCTCCAAATGGCACTTTACCGAACTCCACTCCTCCAACCTCCCCCCCGAAGAGACCGTCGAAGTCTGTGGAGAAACAGAGACTTATCCTGGAGAGAAGGAGACATGTCCTGCACCTGACACACGCTGCACCTGACACACGCTGCACCTGACACACGCTGCACCTGACACACCCTGCACTTGTCAGGAGCAGAGCACACGGCTAAACCACGTGTGTATATGTCGCATGTGTATGTGTCTTGTGGGTGTGTGTATGTATGTGTGTAGGGGTGTGTATGTGTGTATGTATGTATGTATGTATGTATGTGGGTGTGTGTATGTATGTGTATGTATGTGTGTGTATGTGGAGGTGTGTGTGTATGTGTGGGTGTGTGTGTGTCAGGGCCGTACCTGGGGGCTGCTGGGGCCAGGTGCACTGCTGCCAGTCCTGCAGGATGTAGGTGAACCTGATGGAGATGTTGATGGGAGGCAGAGGAGACAGAGTGCAGCCCTGGAGCAGAGGTCAGAGGTCAGAGGTCAACACTACAGAGCCTACGACAGGCTGAAATACTCATTTTACTAAAACTGTTAAGAACATTATATTTAACATTTACAGGATAGGAGGAGCAGGAGAGAGGAGCAGGAGAGAGGAGCAGGAGTGAGGAGCAGGACAGAGGAGCGGGACAGAGGAGCAGGAGTGAGGAGCAGGACAGAGGAGCAGGACAGAGGAGCAGGAGAGAAGAGCAGGACAGAGGAGCGGGACAGAGGAGCAGGAGTGAGGAGCAGGACAGAGGAGCAGGACAGAGGAGCAGGAGAGAAGAGCAGGACAGAGGAGCGGGACAGAGGAGCAGAAGTGAGGAGCAGGAGTGAGGAGCAGGAGTGAGGAGCAGGAGTGAGGAGCAGGAGTGAGGAGCAGGAGTGAGGAGCAGGACAGAGGAGCAGGACAGAGGAGCAGGAATGAGGAGCAGGAGTGAGGAGCAGGACAGAGGAGCAGGACAGAGGAGCAGGAGAGAAGAGCAGGACAGAGGAGCGGGACAGAGGAGCAGAAGTGAGGAGCAGGAGTGAGGAGCAGGAGTGAGGAGCAGGACAGAGGAGCGGGACAGAGGAGCAGGAGTGAGGAGCAGGACAGAGGAGCAGGACAGAGGAGCAGGAGAGAAGAGCAGGACAGAGGAGCGGGACAGAGGAGCAGGAGTGAGGAGCAGGACAGAGGAGCAGGACAGAGGAGCAGGAGAGAAGAGCAGGACAGAGGAGCGGGACAGAGGAGCAGAAGTGAGGAGCAGGAGTGAGGAGCAGGAGTGAGGAGCAGGAGTGAGGAGCAGGAGTGAGGAGCAGGAGTGAGGAGCAGGACAGAGGAGCAGGACAGAGGAGCAGGAGTGAGGAGCAGGAGTGAGGAGCAGGACAGAGGAGCAGGACAGAGGAGCAGGAGAGAAGAGCAGGACAGAGGAGCGGGACAGAGGAGCAGAAGTGAGGAGCAGGAGTGAGGAGCAGGAGTGAGGAGCAGGACAGAGGAGCAGGAGTGAGGAGCAGGACAGAGGAGCAGGAGTGAGGAGCAGGACAGAGGAGCAGGACAGAGGAGCAGGAATGAGGAGCAGGAGTGAGGAGCAGGACAGAGGAGCAGGACAGAGGAGCAGGACAGAGGAGCGGGACAGAGGAGCAGAAGTGAGGAGCAGGAGTGAGGAGCAGGACAGAGGAGCAGGACAGAGGAGCAGGAATGAGGAGCAGGAGTGAGGAGCAGGACAGAGGAGCAGGACAGAGGAGCAGGAGAGAAGAGCAGGACAGAGGAGCGGGACAGAGGAGCAGAAGTGAGGAGCAGGAGTGAGGAGCAGGAGTGAGGAGCAGGACAGAGGAGCAGGACAGAGGAGCAGGACAGAGGAGCAGGAATGAGGAGCAGGACAGAGGAGCAGGAGTGAGGAGCAGGACAGAGGAGCAGGAGTGAGGAGCAGGACAGAGGAGCAGGACAGAGGAGCAGGACAGAGGAGCAGGACAGAGGAGCAGGAGTGAGGAGCAGGAGTGAGGAGCAGGACAGAGGAGCAGGAGTGAGGAGCAGGAGTGAGGAGCAGGAGTGAGGAGCAGGAGTGAGGAGCAGGAGAGAGGAGCAGGACAGAGGAGCAGGACAGAGGAGCAGGAGTGAGGAGCAGGACTCACGATCTTGTTCTTGAAGATGTCCAGGAGTCCTGACAGGTTCTTGTAGTGAGTGGGGACTTTGTGCAGATGAACCATCTCAAAGTCGACCCTGACCCCGGGGCCCTGGCACTCCCCCGTGAACAGACGCCTCCACTTCTGCTGCACCTGCATCAGCACCGGCGCCTGGCTAAAGGGCACAACAACAGTGAGCCTTTAGCCCTGTTGGAACGTTGTCGCTCTCTGGGTTAAACCTGCATTTGACTCATCCTTCAGTGTCTCTGGGTTAAACCTGCTAACTAACCCACTAGGCGACACGTTCCAAACAGGAAGTGATCATTGGTGCACTTCCTGCTCCACCGACTCTGGCTCCAATTCACTTTCTTTAAAAAAAACCCTGTGTCCTCTCTCTGTACCTGCTGCTGTCAGACTCATTTTGGTCTTAAATGTTGGTTCAATCAGGCACCTTCTTTTCCTGAAGTTGCTCCTGCTAACGTTAGCAACAGGTTTGACTGACGGCTTTGCTAAAGTCCCTGATCCTCACACACTGGAGCTGGAGGCTGCGGGTGACGTCTCACTCCCTCAGGACACTTTGGTTTACGGATGAACCGGCTCAGTTCAGGTGTGAAATGTGTTTTACTTAAATGTTTGTCACTGACCAGCCGCTGTTCTGGAGCGCGATGGACACGGAGCTCAGCAGCAGGTTACACTTCGACTCACTGATCACAGCCTCGCAGTTTGCACCAGGAGACACCACCACGAACGAGCGCAGACCGAACCTGAAACAGAGTGTGGACCGAACCTGAGACAGAGCGCGGACCGACCCTGAACCACACCGCTAAGCTTCACCCCTAAAAAATGCCAAACATTTAGGGATGCTAGCTCATGCTAATGTTAGCTTTTATTAAAACATTAAATCTGACACATCATTACATTTCCATTGTACTTCCCCAGAGCCTCTGGTCAAGTTTGGTAATTATGACTTAAAATGAGGATTTTATTTTTTATTTACAGACAGAAATCCACAGTTCAATAGTTTCTGTTTAGGGTGTTGGTGAGGCGAATATTTGGCTCCTGCTTTGGTGCCGTTTCAGGGCTGTTTCAGGGCTGTTTCAGGGGCTGTTTCAGGGGCTGTTTCAGGGGCTGTTTCAGGGGCTGTTTCAGGGGCTGTTTCAGGGGCTGTTTCAGGGGCTGTTTCAGGGCTGTTTCAGGGGCTGTTTCAGGTGCTGTTTCAGGGCTGTTTCAGGGGGCTGTTTCAGGGGCTGTTTCAGGGGGCTGTTTCAGGGGCTGTTTCAGGGGGCTGTTTCAGGGGCTGTTTCAGGGGCTGTTTCAGGGGCTGTTTCAGGGGGCTGTTTCAGGGGCTGTTTCAGGGGCTGTTTCAGGGGGCTGTTTCAGGGGCTGTTTCAGGGGCTGTTTCAGGGGCTGTTTCAGGGGCTGTTTCAGGTGCCGTTTCGGGCTCACCATCGGACCAGGCAGTGTGCTCTTGGGGGAAAGTCATTGTTCATACAGAGGAGGTCCTGCATGGCCACAGGAAACGCATCTGAAACAAAGTCACAGGTCAGATCTGCTGAAGCACCAGATGTTCCAGTATAAAGCTTTAAGATCTGGTTAGGTCTCCTCCTCATCTCCTCCTCACCTTCATCTTTCTGCGTCTCTCTGCTCTCGCTCTCTGCCTCCTGCTCCAGAAAGTGGTGCGTGATGCAGAACTTAAAATCGGCAAAGTTGATCTCCTCTGTTTTCTCGTTCCATACGCCGCTGGTGAACTCCCCCTGCAACAGACACGGGTCAAAACCTGAGCAAAACAAAGCATTTGATTAAGAGAGCACCTTTCAGGACACCCCACGAACTTCACCTTTCAGGACACCCCAAGAGCTTTACTTTTCAGGGCACCTCAACCTTTCAGGACACCCCACGAGCTTCGCCTTTCAGGACACCCCACGAGCTTCGCCTTTCAGGACACCCCACGAGCTTCACTTTTCAGGACACCCCAAGAGCGTCACCTTTCAGGACACCCCAAGAGCTTCGCCTTTCAGGACACTCCAAGAGCTTCGCCTTTCAGGACACCCCAAGAGCTTCGCCTTTCAGGACACCCCAAGAGCTTTACTTTTCAGGGCACCTCAACCTTTCAGGACACCCCAAGAGCTTCACTTTTCAGGACACCCCACGAGCTTCGCCTTTCAGGACACCCCACGAGCTTCGCCTTTCAGGACACCCCAAGAGCTTCACTTTTCAGGAAAACCCCACGAGCTTCACTTTTCAGGAAAACCCCACGAGCTTCGCCTTTCAGGACACCCCACGAGCTTCACCTTTCAGGACACCCCACGAGCTTCGCCTTTCAGGACACCCCAAGAGCTTCGCCTTTCAAGACACCCCACGAGCTTCACCTTTCAGGACACCCCAAGAGCTTTACTTTTCAGGACACCCCACGAGCTTCACCTTTCAGGACACCCCAAGAGCTTCGCCTTTCAGGACACCTCAAGAGTTTTACTAGGCCTGTCACGATAATAAATTTTGACGTATAACACCATATATAGATGATAAAAGATAATACTGAAACTAATTTAAGCCACTGACACAAAAAAATAAACAAAAACGAATTCATAATATGGTTAAAAACATAAACTGCTAAAAATAAACAGCTGAATGAAACACTTCAGTAATGCGTTTGTGTCCATAATGAGTCACAGACGTCTTTTGTTCAACTTTCTGCAGCTCAGATCTAATTGTACAACAGAAAAATAACAAAAAGTTCTGCACTAGTACAAAAAAAAAGTCCCCATGGTAAATACTGACCACCAAAAAGTATTATTCCATCTAATATATTGACATATTAATTGATAACTCGATGCTGCTCCTCTCTGATATTCCCAGCAGTCGCCCATGCAAGTTCTGGTAGCTTAAAGAACTTCTATGGGGTATTAAAGGCGGGGTATTTACTTCTGTGGGGGTATTAAAGGCGGAACAGAGTGTTTTCAGCCCGAGAGAAGAACTCAGCCTAAATCTACAAGGTTTGTGTGTTAAACAAGAAACAAAACACAACTCCAGGTCTGTTTGTGATGAAGAAACTGTATTATAACATACCATAAATTTCAGACTATAAGCCGTGACTTTTTCCCCCCACGCTTTGAACCCTGCGGCCGATACAACAGCGCGGCTTATTTATAGAGTTTTACCGGATAACGGCCACCGGGGGGCGCTCTCCAGCTGTAAACGTAAAAGTGAGACAGACGTGGGGAAAGATTCTGCTCTGAAGAATTCACTAGTTTTGATTTTGAACGGTCATTTTGCGAAAAACACACGAAGAAATGGAAATGATGCAGTTTGTAAGATAAAGAAGGAAATAGATCCACTGCACGTGAGCTCGACATCAATGAATCCAACTCTGTCGATGTAAAAAGACGACAAAAGGAAATAAAAGCAGATGCCCGTGTTGGTTAAGCTTTATTTTCTAAACCTGCAGGTGTGTTCATCCCGTGTTGATGTCGTGTTGGTGCCAATTTTCAGGCACAGTTTTAAAAAAAAGCGTGTCCGTGCACCGTCTTTCTGTGTAAATATCTCACGTTACAATATGAAAACCTGTGGCTTATATTCCGGTGCGGCTTATATATGCACAAGATTGATTTTCTTTTCAAATTTAGCTGGTGCGGCTCATATTCAGGTGCGCTCTAGAGTCGCCAAATTTACGGTAGATCATAAAACAGTGTAGTATGGGCCTTTACGGTGCGGTACCTTTGCAGGAGGAGTCTTTCTCGGGGCGTTTCCGATTAACTTCCAGTCGTTCAGGACCTCCTCCAGTCTAGACACAAACCTGAAAGAAACAACACAAACGTGAAGTGTACAAAGGACTAAAGATGATGCAGGCGGAGGTGGGGTTAAGGTCTTTTGAATGTTATCATAGTTTGACCCCACGTCCCATTTTGGCTTTTGGAATTTCTAAATTAGCTCAACATGTTGTGATTTTAAGTCAACCGCTTTGTGTGGGCCACTTTTCTTAGATTTGGTCAGAGATTAGAACTATAGAGAGACACAAGAACAACGGCCACAGATACGGACAAGTCTCATCGTGACACTAAACCCGTCACATCATCCGAAACCTAAAATAAAGAACATCCCTGGGTTTTGTTCGTGAGGTTTCGTTCAGGGGGGTTTCTGGATTTATGGGTTTATGTCTCGGACTCACCGTTCCCATTCGGAGGCTGTGGTGAAATCTGTGATCTCAAACACTTCTGTCTCGGTCTGAAACATCACAAAACCAGCGTCAAAATCGCACAAAACCATTGTCAAAACCAGTCAAAAACTACTTCAAAAACAGCATCACAACTGCATGGAAAACAGCACAAAATCCATGTCACAACTATGTTAAAAACTGCACCACAAACTGCACAAAAAGCATCAAAATAGCATTAAAAACAGCACAAAAAACAGGTTTGTAATGATAACTAAGTTTATTTATTTTTATTTGATCTTTCGACATGATCCATAGCTATGACAATAAAAATTAATGTTAAGAAAACTGCAAATGCATAATTAACTCTGAAACACAACACATTACTACAGAAAAACATGACTCTAAACCATAATATTTAAACTATTTCACGCCTCGGACACAAAAACACTGAACAGTTTTCAATGTACAGAAAGATTAAAGACCTGAGCTGTCACAGAATGAGCCAAGAATGAGCCAAGAATGAGCCACAGAAGCAGTTTCCCTTTAAAACAGGAGACTACGGTGGCTCCACAGAGTCATTTCACCCCCATATTCAAAAAACTAACAACAAACTACATTTTATGCTTGTACTGTCATCATAAACACACACAAGTCACAGTTTTAATCCGAAATCAGTGTTTTTTGTTCATAACTGACATTTATATACCACAATATTGTGATATTTGTGAAATCTGCACAGAAGTGACTTTTTCAACGCTCTGCAGCTCAAATCTGCTCGAAATGCAACAGAAATGACTAGAATCTCAACTGTATTGCAAAAAATGAAATAAAAATACAAATGTGCACAGGGTAAAGACTGAGAGACTGCTCCAGATGAGTCCAAACAGTGACCGTGACAGGCCGAGCAAAAACAGCAACAAAACGTGATTAAAAACGTGATTAAAACCCCGAGACAGAGCGTGGACACGAGGGGACACGAGGGGACACGAGGGGACAGGGACGGGTCTGGTGACACTGAAAAATAAGGCGAAAATCTAAAGAAAAACACATAAAAGTGTTAGAAGCTGAACTCACGTCATCGTCCGCCGCCATCTTTGTTTCTTCTTCTTCTTCTTCGTTTGTTTTACGCAGCGTCCGCGCGCACTTCCGCCGCCTGCTGGAGTCCAGAGAGTTACAGACCTGAAGTGAATATACGTGATTTTAACAAGAGCCGTTTAAATTAAAAAAAAAAAAAAAAAAAATAATAATAATAATAATAATAATAATAATAATAATAAATATAAATAAATAATTACCTAAAATGATCCATCTCTACAGGACCTGTCTCCAGGACTCGGGGGGAGCAGGCCGTAGAGCAGCTGACACACCCTGGACATGGACTATTTGAGCCACTTCCCTCTGGCAGGAGGCTACGGTCCATTGGGACCAGAACCTCTCGCCATAAGAACAGTTTGTCCCCTCTGCAGTTTGTCTCATGACACTTTATAATATCTGCACTAAACTGGACACTTTATAATATCTGCACTAAACTGGACACTTTAAACACCGGTCACTTTAATAAGTCATGTTTACTCTGTTGTTCTGATGCTGCTGTTGTAAACATTTTCTACCTTTAAGTATTTTATTTTATTCTTAAGCATATCTTTTTTTTTTACTTCGTGCATGCCCTTATTGTATTTGTATTTACTCAGTGTGTATTTATTAGACGAATGCGCCCGAAAATGTGTCATGCCTTTCCATGGAGATCAGCCAGAGGCTGTGTCTCAATTCGCCAAATGCACCCTTCAAGGGTCCTTACGAAGTACTCTTCAAAAGTGTATTTTGAAGGTTCCGGTCGAGAGTGTGTCCTCCTCAGTGTCATCTCCATCTTGCTGAAGTGGGACAGGTCCACACCACGGACCGCACTTCCACCTCTGTCTTTGAGCGTAAGATACGTACATTATGTACGTTATTTTTAATGATTTATTATTTAATAGAAGAAAAGTCAAGATGTCGTCGTCACAGCCGTTTCTTTCTGTTTAGATTGAATATCAATGGGCAAATATAACGTTCAAGGAGATTTTTTTTCTCATTTGTAGCTACTTCATAACTTTAACAAAATAAACCTTGTGAAAACGTAATAACAGAGACAGAGGAAACAGGATCATTTTCACATTCATAGTCTATAAACCAGAGACACTGATTATTTGTACATAAAGTGGGATATTACAGTTTAATAGTTCAGTATTTTGTCCAGTGGCTACACCACTTTAATAACAGTAGAGGGCGCTGTTTCCCTTCTATGTCGTGCCAGTTCTTTTCATCTGATTATTATAAGGTATTTTCTATCAGTGCAGCTACATCAAACTAGGATCTTGATTTACTAACACGAAAGTAAATGACACGTGTCCACCAGGGGGCGCAGACATATGGAATGTACCGGAACTCATGAAGATTTTTTTACGTCTCAGGACTCTGTTCTGTCTGTTCTGTCTGTTCTGTCTGTTCTGTCTGTTCTGTCCTTTCCTCAGAGTCCGTTGCTTCATTGTTCACATTACCTGTGTGGATCATTAAACTCTTCTGACTTTATGTTTCTCTTGGTCTTTGACACAATAGAAACGAACATTCTTACATTTTTCTTATTGCAGTAATATTTTCTCATGATAATAATGTCTCTTATTGTCAATAACTGCACATTCCTTTATTCCATGTAACTCTCCTCCTTTTTAATCAAACACACTGTACAGATCTTTATTCAGATTTAACAGTTTCATGTCGCACTGATGAGTTAAACCAGTACGAACATTTGAACGTATATTGCGCAACGGACTCCATTTTCTTCTCTTTTTTGCGTGGTCGCGGTGCATGATGGGATATAGAAGTGCGTGAAGTGTGCACGGATGCACGCTTCGGTTACGTCCGATCTCCATGGAAACGGTGCAAAGGGAAGGGCAGGTTTGTCGGGCGCATTCAGTAGGGTGGGTTGAAATGGGACAGCCCTTGTCGCGCCGGAAATTACGTCACTGCCCTTCGAACCGCCCTTCCAATGGTGATTCTAAGGCCAGGTGGGCAAATTGAGACACAGCCATAGCCGGAGCATGCATCCGAGCACACTTCATGCACTGCAATATCCCGAAGGTTTGGTTTGATCCCCGGGTCGCCCAGGCCTTTCTGTGTGGAGTTTTTCATGTTTCTCCTCGTGTCTGGATGGGTTTCCTCCGGGTACTCCGGTTTCCCCCATCAACCAAAACATGAACGCCCTTCGAGACAACTGTTGTTGTGATTTTGGGCGTTACAAAAATAAAATGAATTGAATTGACATGCACCGCGCCTACACAAATAGGCCGTGTCTCATTTCGCAAAACTGGCCTTAGAATCACCATTGGACGTGTGCGTCGAAGGGCAGTTACGTCATTTCCGGCACGACAAGGACTGTCCCATTTCAACCCACCCTACTGAATGCGCCCGACAAACCTGCCCTTCCCTTTGCACCGTTTCCATGGAGATCGGACGTAACCGAAGCGTGCATCCATGCACACTTCACGCACTTCTATATCCCATCATGCACCGCGGCTACGCAAAAAAGAGAAGAAAATGGAGTCCACTGCACAATACACATTCAAATGTTCATACTGGTTTAACTCATCAGTGCGACATGAAACTGTTAAATCTGAATAAAGATCTGTACAGTGTGTTTGATTAAAAAGGAGGAGAGTTACATGGAATAAAGGAATGTGCAGTTATTCACAATAAGAGACATTATTATCATTAAAAATTATTACTGCAATAAGAAAAATGTAGGAATGTTCGTTTCTATTGTGTCAAAGACCAAGAGAAACATAAAGTCAGAAGAGTTTAATGATCCACACAGATAATGTGAACAATGAAGCAACGGACTCTGAGGAAAGGACAGAACAGACAGAACAGACAGAACAGACAGAACAGACAGAACAGACAGAACAGACAGAACAGAGTCCTGAGACGTAAAAAAATCTTCATGAGTTCCGGTACATTCCATAGGTCTGCGCCCCCTGGTGGACACGTGTCATTTACCTTCGTGTTAGTAAATCAAGACACTAGTTTGATGTAGCTGCACTGCTAGAAAATACTTTACAATAATAAGATGAAAAGAACTGGCACAGCATAGAAGGGAAACAGCGCCCTCTACTGTTATTAAAGTGGTGCAGCCACTGGACAAAATACAGAACCAATAAACTTCAACATCCCAGTTTATGTACAACTAATCAGTGTCTCTGGTTTATAGACTATGAATGTGAAAATGATATTGTTACCTCTGTCTCTGTTATTACGTTTTCACAAGGTTTATTTTGTTTAAGTTGTGTACAAGTTACAATTGGGAAAAAAATCACCTTGAACATTATATTTGCCTATTGGGCGTGGAATGCGAGCTGCCTAGTGGGCCACTTTTGGTAAACAGAACTGGCGCTGCGGGATGAACCGAACGCCGGGTTAAGGCGCCCGATGCCGACCCCAGAAAAGGTGTTGGTTGAAATAGACAGCAGGACGGTGGCCATGGGAGTTGGAATCCGCTAAGGAGTGTGTAACAACTCACCTGCCGAATCAACTAGCCCTGAAAATGGATGGCGCTGGAGCGTCGGGCCCATACCCGGCCATCGCCGGCACGAGGAGCCTCGAGGGCTACACCGCGAGTAGGAAGGCCGCCGCGGTGAGCATGGAAGCCTCGAAGGTACGTTCACACCGGTGCGTCAGGTGCGTCGCGTTCACATGTAAAGTCAATGGTGGATGCGCGTCTTGGCCACGCTGCGTTTTTGCGGCGCGCCTTGAGCGTCCAGAGCAGCGCAAATCTGGCGTCGGTGCGGCGCGTCCACAGCGTCCAGGCATCAAGACGCCACAAAAGTTCAAATATTTGAACTTTTGTGGCGTTCGACGCGCAGCTGCAACCAATCACAGACCACGCTTCAGTGACGTCGAGAGGTTATTCTTCGGTACACCGGGAGCCACAAACACCATGATAAAAGCTTAGACTCAAATAAAAAAATAGCAATTAATGTAATTATTATATTTGGCAAATTTTATATTCACAAATGTAAATTTTCTTATGCATCCTTGTTTTTTCCTGTTTTAATTAATCAATTAAAATCTTACATATCCACTATTTCCAAAAGCTTAAAGAAAAAAGCTATATTAACACTTGAAAGCTGCATGTCTTTAAACATTTTTGTTAAATGTCACAGTGGATGCAACTAACTTTATTTTCTTTTTGTATACCCCCTGGCATTCTGTGTTCTTATTCTGTTCTGTACTCTACTTTGTTAACTTTTAATTTAATTTTATAATAATAAAAAAAAAAAAAAAAAAAAAGGGAGCCACAAACACGGAGAATGGAGGACAGACATGTTGCCCACAACTTTATAATGTGACGTTGGCAGATTATAAAGACCAGGACAAAAAGGACCTTATCTGGAGGATGATCAGTGGAGCTCGGTCTGCCGTTGTGCACCGACCGGAAAAACAGTGCGCGTCCAGAGCGTCCAAGACACGTGGAGGAGGCGTCTGCGTTCAAATTTACAGGCGTCTAAATAGAGGCGTCCGGCGCGTTCTTGACGCACCGGTGTGAATGTACCGTCAATCTCGCGCCAGGCCGTGCCCATGTCCACAACAGGTCTCCAAGGTGAACAGCCTCTGGCATGTAAGGACAAGGTAGATAAGGGAAGTCGGCACTCGATCCTGGAGGAGATCGTCTCGGACACCAAGGGGTAAGTGAACGGTATTTTTATTAATTTTAATTTGAGCTACGTAGCTTTTTAGCGGTTTAGCGGGAACTCTGTTGCGGTTAGCTTGTTAGCTTGTTAGCGGCTGATGCGTCAGCGTTTTACTCTTTTATCAATTGAATGAACTCGTTGGACAGGGCAAATTATGTTTCTTGTGATTCACGTGTAATGTATAACTTAAACTGTGGATGATTATATACATAAATACATTTTCGTGTTATGGAGCCAGTTAGCTTTTGCTCCGGGGCTGCGGGTCTTTCGGCCGGGCGGCCGCCAAGCTGTGTCCGGGGATGGGAGCTCGAAAGCGGATAGTTCGTTAGCAGCTGCTGCGTTAGCATTAGCTCTTGTCGGTTGAATAAACTCGTTAGACAGGGCAAATTATGTTTCTTGTAATTTATTTGTAATATGCGACTTAATCTGTGGGTATAACGTAGATAATTCCGTGTTATGGAGCCAGTTAGCTTTTACTCCGGGGCTGCAGGTCTTCGACGGGCGGCCGTGGAGCCGTGGCCTTGAACGTGAGCTCATAAGCCAATAGATTGTTAACAGTTGACACGTTAGCTTTGCCATCTATCAATTTAATGAACTCGTTAGACAGGGTAAATTATGTTTCTTGTGAGTTACTATTTATATACAACTTAATCTGGAGATGTTACCGGAGAAAATCCCCTAGTTATGGAGCTATATAACTTTTGCTCCGGGCTGCGGAGGTTTTGGCGGAGTGGCGGCTGAGTGTTGTCCCAGTGAGGAGAGCTCTTTGTCGGAGAGCTTGTTAGCGGTTTATTCGTCCTCTCATTGAATATTATTGGCTGAATGAGTTTGTTAATCTAGGCAAATTATGTTGTATTCTGTATCACATTTATTTACAGGTAAGTGCTTTATTATTATACTACGATTTAACTCATCATAAAGCAGAAGTTATGCACCGTGTTTCAGAAACTTATGCTAATGTGTTAAATATGACTGTAATGTTTGTGCTTGTAATATTATTTGATTATTTGTAATGACACTATCTCGTGGGCAATGTACGTTTCTATTGTTCTTTTCATCGTTATGCTTTAACTATATATGATAATGAGTTAACATTAGCTCTTTTCGGTTGTAAGAACTCGTTTGGCAAATTATG
Organism: Periophthalmus magnuspinnatus; assembly: GCF_009829125.3. Taxonomy (NCBI): domain Eukaryota; kingdom Metazoa; phylum Chordata; class Actinopteri; order Gobiiformes; family Gobiidae; genus Periophthalmus; species Periophthalmus magnuspinnatus. Next base: position 701,272 of record NC_047146.1, read on the forward strand.
TTTCTATGTGATTAACATTAATGTACAACTTGATACTGGGGATGTTATTGGAGGAAATTCCCGTGTTATGGAGCCATATAGCTTTTGCTCCGAGACTGCGGGTCTTTCAGCGGGACGGCCGTCTAGCTGCGCCCGGGAATGGTAGCTCAGATGTGGGGAGGTTATTAGCGGCTGATCCGTCAGCGTTTTATTCTCGTATCAATTAACACACTTATCACACATATCATAATGTCTCTTTGTGATTTACATTTCAAATACAACCTAAACTGGGATATTAACGGAGAGGATCCCCTTGGTGTGGTGCCTGGTCGCTTTTGCTCCGAGCTGCGGAGGTTTTAGCGGAGCGGAGGTTGAGTATTGGCCCAGTGAGGTGAGCTCACACTCGGATAGTTTATCAAAGGGTGATGCATCCTCAGGTCGACTGTTATTGATTAATGAGCTTATTAATCTAGGCAAATTATGTTGCTACATGTGTCACATTTAATATACAGGTAAGTACTATGTTATTATACAGCAACTTTAACACAAAGTCTAAGCCATAGTTTTAAATCATTACAAAGCTATTTTTATGCACTGTGTATACAGAAACTCGTACAAAAGTGCTAAATATGACTGTGGATGTAATGTTTATGTTTGAGATACTGTGTGATTATTAGAAATGATAATGTCTCGTAAGCGTTATATGTTTCACTGTTCTTATCATCGTTATGTGTTAACACTTATCAATTGATTATTGTAATGTACTCGTTCAGCGAGGCTAATGTTAATTACCGTGTGTCACATTTAATTTACAGGTAAGTGCTTTATTATTATACAGCAACTTTAACGCAAAGTCTAAACCAGAATTTTAAATCGTTACAAAGCTAATTTTATGCACTGTGTTACAGAAACTTGTGCAAATTGCTAAATATGTTTGTGAATGTAATGTTTATGTTGAATATTATGTGATTATTACAAATTACGCTGTCTTGTAAGCAATGTACGTTTATATTACTCGTATTATTACTAAGCGTTTACTCTTGTCAATTAATATTATTATGAACTCGTTGGCAAAGCTAATTTTGTTACCCGTGTGGCACACGTAATTTACAGGTAAGTGCTGTACTTTTCATTTCATCTTTAAAACAATTTTAGCCAAGTCTAAGCCAGAGTTTTATATCCGTTATAATATATACAGTAACCGTTATTGCCTAAATGATCTGATTCTCTTAAAACATTAATGAGACTAATATTAACCTATACAGTTACGTCTTTCTGAAATAATATTGATTATATTGTCACTACTGAATTTGAGTCTAATAATTTCTTTGCCTCCATTACAAGAAGAAAGACGTTCAGGATTCTACTGACCAAGTTCCTCAAGAATATCTTAAAAAGGTAGGTGAACTTTGAGGTAAGTGCACATGCAGAGCGCCCTCTCTTATAGCCCCACAAGGAAGGAACTCAGCTCCCAGCGGCTTTGGAAAACTACTTTCATGTGGCTTAAACATGAAACACCTGGAAAAATGACTTACTTCCCATCAAAGCTTGTGATCACAAAGATATCACTTTGAGGGTCTTGACTTCCCTGCAAACATACGATCACAAAGTACTTGTTTGAGGCTCTTGACCCCACAGTGAACCGGCCTACATGATTAGGAAGGTAGGATGGATTATCTTTCTGGTTCCGGATTGGAGTTATAAATCCGGGGCCTACGAAGTACTGGTTTGAGGATCTTGACCCCGGAGCAAACTCACCTACATGATTAGGGGGTGGGTTGATTGTCTTCTGGTTCTGGATCGGAGTTATAGATCCGGTGCCTTCATATACCTGTTTGGTTCCTGCCAAAGGCCGAACCCTAGCTAACAAGGGGGCGTCCGGTGTGCCCTGTGGATGAAATACTCCGCACATTAAGGGGATGAGGACGCTCCTGTGACCCGGGGAAAGGGGACGTCCTGGTATGCCCTGTGGATGAAATATGGCCACACAGAAAACAGTCGGGATGAAGGACGCTCCTCCGAACCGGGTCACGAAGGTCTCGCTACAGGTCCCTGGGGGTGGTCGAACTGTTCCCACTGATAAATGCGCGCCCTCTGACACTATGATGACATTGTAGCGGGGGGACAACCCTGCCCCCTTCGCAAGTCAACGTGCGACTATAAAAGACACGAAACTAGAGTCATGGGGCAAGACCCTATTCTAGCGGTCGACCCTCCAATGATACCGTGGTGCCGCACTCAGACCTCCGGGGTCAGGGCCATGGGGCCGTCATCAACTATAGGTCCCCCCGTCGCAGGATGGTGGCGTGGGTAAGGGGGCGCTATCGCGAATGCGCGGTGCGGGAGCGCCGCTCGCCCTAAGCGAGGTTAGGGCAGGGGGGGCTCCCACCCGGCGGTCTGAATGTCAAAGTGAAGAAATTCAATGAAGCATGGGTAAATGGCGGGAGTAACTATCCTGAGTCTGGGTGTCCAGGCCTGGAGGGTTAGGGCCGGAGGACTGGAGGCCTGGAGCCTGTGTCTGGGTGTCCTGGCTGGGAGGGTTAGGGTTCGTCCATCACCCTGGCTGAAGTCACCGAGGTGGTTGGCAAGCTCCTCGGTGGCAAGGCTCCGGGGGTGGACGAGATGCGTCCCGAGTACCTAAAGTCTCTGGATGTTGTGGGACTGTCTTGGCTGACACGTCTCTGCAACATCACATGGCGGTCGGGGACAGTACCTGTTAATTGGCAGACCGGGGTGGTGGTCCCTCTGTATAAGAAGGGGGACAGGAGGATGTTCCAATTACAGCGGAATCACACTCCTCAGCCTTCCCGGTAAGGTCTATTCCAGGGTACTGGAGAGGAGAATCCGACCGATAGTCGAACCTCGGATTCAGGAGGAACAGTGTGGTTTTTGTCCTGGTCGTGGAACACTGGACGAGCTATATACTCTCCAACGGGTCCTACCATCCAGCGGCGAGCTGGTGTGGGCTTCTTTATTGCCCCACAGCTCAGCCACCATGTGTTGGAGTTCACCCTGGTGAAAGAGAGGGTTGCGTCCCTGCACCTTCGGGTCAGAAGGGGTACTAGACAGTGCACAAACTGGGTACTCCACTGTTCTCTTGGGGGACTTCAGTGCCCATTTGGGTAACGATGGTGACATCTGGAGCAGCGTGATTGGGAAGAATAACCTCCCTGATCTGAACCTGAGCGGTGGTTTGTTTTTGGACTTCTGAGCGAGTCAGTTTGTCCATAACAAACACCATGTTTGAGCAGAAGGTCCATCAGTGCACTTGACACCATGATACCCTAGGTCAGAGGTCGATAAGCGAGTTTGTTGTCATTTCATCTGACCTCCTGCCGTGTGTCTTGGACACTCGGGTGAAGAGAGGGGCAGAGCTCTAGAGCACCACCTGGTGGTGAGTTGGATTTGCTAGTGGAGGAGGAAGTTGGGATAGTGTAACCCGGGTGAAAATTGCGGATCCCCTGGTATATCAGTTCCCTCTCTCCCTCTCTCTCATTCCCCTCCGCTGCGTAAATTTCACATGCCCGCTCACGTGACTTGTTGTGGCCAATCAGCGCCCATATTAGCCGGCAATTCCACACACCCGGCAGGTGCGAGGCTAGCGCGAGGAGCATGCGACGCCGGTAGGTTTTAAAGTTGCCATATACGCTCATTTTTGTCATAACAACTCTCCAACTTTGTCAAACTTACTCTTCAACCAGAGGTACCGACCATCGAGGAAATGCCACGTCAGGGATGAGATTCGATTACATAATATAAAGGGGAATTGGTGAGTCCGTTTGTTTGTTAGCGGTAGCCTAACCCGCTCCATTCATTTCTAATGAGTGGTTAGCATTGGGTTTTAACCCCTGTTTACTCCAAAGGTTTTAAGCAAATATTATGAAACTTGCATTACAATTTTTGCCAGTACATTATGACATAATCACAGTTATTAATATCATGTGTTTGATTTATATAAAGTGACGCTAATTGTCCGAATACACAAATGCGCACTTTCTATGCACATAATTAATGTTGCCTCATATTGTATATTGTATTTATTAGGATTATTGACTGATACAGTTAAGTATTGTGACAGATTAAGATTTTAGCAATTGCTACTTATTTTTACTGAAATTCAGATGATTGTGTACACATTGAATTGAACTGTATTGACTGAGGCCATGGTCCTATGTTTACACAGACCAGGTTCTCATTCCCAGATGGCGAGCTACAGACTAACCCACGAACCTAGATCGGGAAACTTGTGCAACAAGTGAACTGCACCTGCTCTGGTCGGGCCGGTAGGAGGCTTATAGCCAGTCTCTTTTGCCTCGCAACCTTACTTTACTCCAACTCTACCTCCACTCCGCCCCTACTCTACCTCTCATCGTTAGGTCAAATTGACCCAGCCACAATGTACCTCCAACACTTTATAAAATGACTGTTTGAACTTCTGCTGCTTGCAGTATATAGACTGAGGGGGGTTGTGGGCATTTGAACTATCACTGAATGAACTTTATTATTGGATTTCACTGATCAATTTGATTTGTTATTTGTGTATGGCCATTGTCTGTCTATTGTGTTACATGTTTTTAATACATGGTACCAACTGCAGCATACTGTCTCTGTCACTCTCTCCTTGAGCCGAATCCCTAGTCTTCTGATCCTAGCCTAAGGTATTAGCACTATAACCCGGGTCTTTACCCCATATACCTGTTACAATAGACCTGGCGGGCCCAAGCGTATCGTAAGGGTCTGTTGGGAATGTCTGGTGGAGGCCTCTATCAGGGCACTCTTCAACTCCCACCTCTGGGAGGGCTTCTCCCAGATCCTGAGGGAGGCTAGGGACATAGATTCTGAATGGGCCATGTTCTCCGCCTCTATTGTTGATGCGGCTACTTGTAGTTGTGGTCGCAAGGTCAGCGGGTCTTCTCGCAATGGCAACCCCCGAACTCGCGGTGGACACTGAAAGTAAGGGATGCTGTCAGGCTGAAGAGGAAGTTCTATTGAGCCTTGTTGGCTCATGAGACTCCTGAGGCAGCAGACGAGTACTGGCGGGCCAAGTGTACCACAGCTAGTGCTGTCGCAGAGGAAAAACTTGGGGTTGCAAGGAGTTCGGGGAGGCCATGGAGGAGGATTATTGGACAGCCTTAAAGAGATACTGGTAAACCATTCGGCACCTCAGGAGGGGGCAACAGTGCTTCACCAGCTGGTGTGTGTGCGAATGACAGGTGATGGTCAGAGGGGCTGATGGCGCAGATTGGCAGCCTCGCTTCTGTCAGTCTGCCCCAGGGCAGCTGTGGCTACAGTAGTAGCTTACCATCACCAAGTGTGGAAATGAATGAATAATGACTATAGTGTAGAGCTTTGAGAGGCTTTGACAAGCCTGTAAAGCGCATTACAAGTGTAAGCCATCATTATTAGAACTCAGGGAACAGTTTAAATAGAGACTAGAGAATAGAAATACAGTTTTTAAATGTGCACAAGAAGATTGATCAGGTAGTTGAGAGTGGGGTTGTTTGCAGTAGTCCAGGAGTAGATTGTGGGCAAAGGGGTCAGACGAGGTGAGCAGTACCGGTAGAGATGAGCTGGGTCAGAGGATGTGAAGATCCTACCACTCGTGAAAAGCTGGGTCGGAGACAGAGGAGCTGAGCGGGTCCAGGGAGCGGGATCTGACGAGGAGCAAACACATCCAACTTAGAAAAAGTAGCAAAGGCAAAAACAAGAGACTAAGCTAAGCAGAGCTGTACCACTATGGATACGCGGACGATCTGGCTCTGAGTGTCCGGTCCTGGCTCCCCTTGTCCTCCCCAGGTGCAGCTTGATTGGCAGTTAGTTGCAGGTGTGCATGGGAGGAGCCCGTGTCTCCGCCCAGCTCCAGGCCTTCCAGAGTCGCTATGGGCCTCTTGGCTACATCTCTGATGAGTGCTCTACTTGTTTGTCCTGTAAGTTTTGGTGGACGGCCATGTATGGGTAGGTGTGCAGTTGTGCCATACTCTTTTTCCATTTCCAGATGATAGATTGAACAGTGCTCCTTGAGGGTGGGAAATCTTTTTAGATCCAAGCCCCGCTTTAAACTTCGTTTGATGTGCTCCTTTGGCTTCATTTTGTGGTTTGCTCCCCAACACTCTCTTAACGTCTGTGGCCTTCACAGCTGCATTTATACTGAGACAAGATTACACACAGGTGGACTCTTTGTAGTCTTTAGATCTACATTCAATCTTTCTAAAATCATCGGACAACTTCTAAAAGCAACTGGTTGCATTCAAGAAAAAGGGGTTGAATACTTTTGAACCCTGCACTTTTTAGTTTTTTTTTTTTAGTTTTTTTTTATGGAAATATTATAAAATACTTCCTTCCAGTTCACACTTGTGTGCCATTTTGTGTTGCTCATTCACATTAAAAGGAAAATATATTAAATTTGTGGTTGTGACATGACAATATGTGAAGAAGTTCCAGGGATGATGAATACTTTTGCAAGTCACTGTATGGAGGGAGTGCCAAGGGTTGGAAATGGCATCATACTCAACCAGCTTAAGAAACAATGCATCTGACAGCGTGCATTGATTTCTTTGGAGAAAGAACATATCTAATCTGATAATCACTTCTCTGAGGTTTGACCCTGCAACCTACTGATCCACAGACACTCTATAAATCACACATTTTGGAACTATAAAGATGCTTTTAGAGTTCAATTCTTTTTTGTTTATTTATAAATAAATACATTGAAAAAGCACTTCATTTAAGATTTAGTTCAATTCATTGTTTTTTTTTTTTTTCATAGACAGCACAGAGAAAAAAAAAAGTTTGACTGATGTGGCATTATGCTCTGGAGGTGGGCTTTGTCACTTGAGGGCCTGGGTTCTCTCATCGCACCTGCTGTTAAGCAATAAGTCTCCTTGCTGTTCTCCCTTTGGCTCCTAGTGGCCGCTCACTAGCATTCCACTTCTGTTTATCTGTGCCTCACGGCAGGCAAAAAGTGCTAAGGTGCTCTCATCTAAAAAAAAAAAAAAAGGAGTTTTTTCGCTGTTAATTTAGTAATCTATTTTTAGCATGGACAACTGCGTATCTACACTTGGACAGATACTATGTTAGCAACCTGTGATGGTGAGGGATCACAATTGTATTTGACTGTTAACAGTCCTTTTACTTTAGGTTTGAGTATTATGTCTACAGGCCCCATAGGTTCCCAGTCCTCTCCTGCGAGACAAGTTGTGCTCAAGTGGTAAGTACATGCCTGTATCACTGGTGCATGCTCTTGTAAACTCTAATCTTTGAATACGAAAGGAGGATGAATACAGACACTGCCGTTTGGCCTAAGTTTTCTGTTGCCTACTGCTTTTACTGTCCGCTGCTTGTTTTCACCGTGCGCATACACGTGGTCCATCAGCGCCACGCAGAAAAGGCTGTGCGAGGACCTCTGCCCTGCTCCATGTGTCCATACGCATTGGATCTACTGCTCTATCTGCCAAGCTCCTATTGGGAGTCAGTGAACTAGTGAAACAACCCACTGAATGCAGACAAACTCACAAGACTCCTGCAACTGGTCTATTGCTGTTGTTGAAACCACCCATTTCAATATTTTGATTTTTGTTTAGTGTCTAGTCTGGTGTTGGTGGTGGTTCTGGTGGTGATAATCTTTTATATTTGCAGTGCACTGTTTATTTGTGTGTGGTGATTTTCATTTGTTGCTTTTGCATAAGTATCCTCCTTAGTTGCTCTCCTCCCTTCTTTCCAAAAAGGCCTCAGCTCCCTGGTTTGTTTGTTGGGGTGTGTGTGTGTGCGCGCGCATGTGGGGCTGGGTTTTAACAAAGTTTTATACTTGGATTTTAAGCTATACCAGTCTAATAAAGAATGGCAATTTTAATAACATCTTACTATTTTGCCTTTTCAATAAACTTTGTGAATGGGGATTGTCTCTTGGCTGTCTTAAGTAACGCTTACCTGTGTACTTTTGACTTAGCATTTTATATTCTCCAGATGAAATTCCTGGAGTGGTGTTTTTGGATACTTGAACTCCAGTCCAGATTGATGATTGACAGGCGGATCGGTGCAGTGTCTGCAGTGATGCGGTCGCTGTATCGGTCCGTTGTGGTAAAGAAGGAGCTGAGCCGGAAGGCGAAGCTCTCAATTTACCGGTCAATCTACATTCCTGCCCTCACCTATGGTCATGAGCTCTGGGTAATGACTGAAAGGACAAGATCGCGGATACAAGTGGCCGAAATGGGCTTCCTCCGCAGAGTGGCCGGGCGCACCCTTAGGGATAGGGTGAGGAGCTTGGTCACACAGGAGGAGCTCGGAGTAGAGCTGCTGCTCCTACACATTGAGAGGAGCCAGCTGAGGTGGCTCGGGCATCTGCTCAGGATGCCTCCTGGACGCCTCCCTAGGGAGGTGTTCTGGGCATGTCCCACTGGGAGGAGGCCCCGGGGAAGACCCAGGACACGCTGGAGGGACTATGTCTCTCAGCTGGCCTGGGAACGCCTTGGGATCCCACCGGAGGAGCTGGAGGACGTGTCTGGGGTGAGGGAAGTTTTGGAGTCCCTGCTTAGACTGCCGCCCCTGCAACCCGGCCCCGGATAAGCTGAAGAAAATGGATGGATGGATGGGTGTTGTTGGATATTTATTATTAAATTATTTAAGTTGAAAACCAAATAAAGGTTCTACTCCACCTCTCCTGCTAGATTTTGGCATTGGTGGCAGGATTTATTTTTTGCTAGAGACATTCCACTTCACTGTTTATTGCTCTGTAAAAATTGTGTGTTCAGTGAGAAATATAACTTTTGTTTCTGTGTTTGATTTTGAGGACAAAACGGCCGCAGTATATTTCTGAGCATCTCATTGGTAAAGTACCTGCAGCCATGGTGGATGAACTACAGGGGCTGAGAGATTTCTCAGCCAAAAGCGGACAATAAGCCTCTGCGCAAGGATTGTGCACCTGCCCCAAGCTCCAGTGCTCGCACCTCAACAGGCTCTGCGCCCTGTGCAGCCTGTCTTGATAGGTTAGTTTACATCCCAAGGGTCCGTAAAGGCCTCATGTTCAGAGGGCAGTCTGATATTTGTGTGGGCGAGTGGGAGGCGTGGGCCTGTCACCAGCTGACCAGGCATTCTTTTTGTATGATCACATGGAGGGAGAAGCTAAGGAAGAGATAAAATTTTGCTCCAACAAAGACCAAGAGGACCCAACCAAAATGATCCATTCTCAAAGATCTTTATGGATGTGATGAGTCATAAGTCGCCTTGCAGGAAGCATTTTTTTCTAGGAGACAGGAAGAGGGGGACACACTCCAGGAGTTCTTGCTGTAACATAGGCTGGCCCTCAGTGGTAGGAGGTGGGACAGAAGACAGCAGCATGGGTGTGGTCCACAATTTTTATATCTTTTTTTATTTTATTTACCAATGTGCCTTGTGCAAGTGGAGGTTGAGGAGCAGCATTTCCTCCAGGAGCAGAACAGGAAACTTCACCTTTGGGCACGTTTGCCATAACAGTTGCAGAAAATTCTCTAACGAGTAACTACACGGGCAACCCAGTCTGTGGTGACTATTTTCCCAAATTTTGTCCCTACTGACCTTCATGAGCTTCAGCAGTCTAACCCTGTCTTGCAGGAGGTCCTGACGTTCTGGCAACAGAAACGACAGCCCACTCAAAAAGAGCGATGAGCTATCTCTCGCCCCGTCCTTTTAGTGCTGACCCAGTGGGATTGCTTGGTTGAGGGGCTACTGTATTCAGGTGTTTTGTCCTGATGGGGGTGGGGCCATATACCAACTCCTTTTGCCCCCAGCCCTGGTCAAGAACGTCCTCATTCAGGTCCATCAGGAACATGGACACCAGGGTATAGAAAGGACTTTGGCCCTGCTACACCTCTGGTGCTACTGGCCAGAAATATCCCGGGAGTTTGCTAAAAGGTTGTCAGCATGCTAAAGATAGTCAACCAGTTGCCCATGCTTTCATGGGGCATTTACTGGCCTCAAAGTAGAATGAGATCGTGGCACTCGACTAACTTTCTGCAATCCATCTCGGCAAGGGTGGAGAATGTGTTGGTGATGACCGATGTTTTTAGCAAATACACCTTGACATTCCAAACCCGCGATCAGTGTGCCTCCACAGTGGCACAGGTACTGGTTACTGAGTTCGGTGTCCCTGTTCACATTCACTCAGACCAGGGCCACAACTTTAAGAGCACTCTCATACAGCAGTTGTGTGGGTTGTACAGCATCGTAAAATCCCATACCACACCATACCACCCAGCTGGTAACGGGCAATGCGAGAGGTTTAATCAGACCCTGCACAATATGCTGTGTGTCAATTCAATTCATTTATTTTTGTAACGCCCAAAATCACAACAACAGTTGTCTCGAAGGGCGTTCATGTTTTGGTTGATGGGAGGAGTACCCAGAGGAAACCCATCCAGACACGGGGAGAAACATGAAAAACTCCACATAGAAAGGCCTGGGTGACCCGGGGATCAAACCAAACCTTCTTGCTGTGAGACAGGAGTGATGCCACTCAGCCACCGTGCTATACACAAAAACAAACAGGAAAATCAAACAACAGGAAATCAGCCAAAACAAGAAAAGAAGAATATATATAATAAAGATAAAAAATCGGCCAGGTGAGGAGGAGGGAGGGGGCGGAGGAGGGCTAGGCAGGGAGGAGGACAGGGTCCAGCTGTCATCGGGGCATCTGAAAGAGTTACACTCCACAGGGGGAGTGGGACAGGGGACAACATGTGAATAGCATTGCTGATGAGAAAATAGGAGGAAGCAGAGGATAGTTTTCAGGTTGCCACACTTCCCCCAGCTAGTTACTCCTACTGCAGCCTGTCTTATCACGAGTTTTAATGTCCCTCCCTAACTCCCTCACTATGTAACCTGGTCTATACCGAAGAGGAAGGTTTTAAGCCTGGTCTTAAATACAGAGACTGTGGGGGCCTGTTTAACATCAGCAGGGAGTTGATTCCATAGCACAGGAGCTTGGTAACTGAATGTTCTCCCTCCCACTGTACTTTTGGACACTCTAGGAACCACTAATAGTCCTGCATTCTGAGAGCGGAGTGCTCTGTTTGGCTGGTACGGGACAATAGCATCTTGCAGATAGGATGGGGCCATACCGTTTAGGGCTTTGTATGTCAGGAGGACGACTTTGAATTTGATTCTAAGCTCGACAGGAAGCCAGTGCAGATATTTTAGTACAGGACTGATGTGGTCTCTTCTTTTAGTTCCTGTTAGGACTCTGGCCGCTGCATTTTGGACCAACTGGAGGCTCCTTATAGTACTTTATAGTACTTTATAGTACTTTATAGTACTTTATAGTACTTTATAGTACTTTTGGGGCAGGCGGCAAGAGGGAATTACAGTAGTCAAGTCTGGAAGTAACAAATGCATGGATGAGTTTTTCAGCATCGTTTTTAGGTAAAATATTTCTAATTTTAGTTATATTTCGCAAGCTAGGTTTACATGGGCTGTGAATGAGAGATTTTGATCAAATAGGACTCCAAGATTTTTTACAGTAGGACTAGAAGCTATACTCACATTGTCGAGTGAGATTATCTGGTCCGACAGAGAATCTCTTTGACCTTTGGGACCAACGACAATGACCTCTGTTTTTTCAGGATTTAAGAGCAGGTAATTCAAGGTCATCCAGGTTTTGATGTCCTTCACACAGGCACTGAGTTTATCTATTTGATCAGTCTGATTTGGTTTCATTGAAAAGTAAAGCTCAGTGTCATCAGCGTAGCAGTGAAAATTAATGCCAAGTTTTCTGATAATGTTCCCCAATGGCAACATATACAGAGTAAATAGGATTGGACCAAGCACAGATCCTTGTGGAACACCACAGGCTACTTTAGAACAGGGAGAGGTGCTCTGGTTTATACTAACAAACTGGTACCTATCTGATAGATAGGATTTAAACCATTTGAGGGCGGTCCCTCTGATTCCAATGTCACATTCTAACCTCTGCAGTAGAATGTTGTGATCAATGGTGTCAAACGCTGCACTGAGGTCCAGTAGGACCAGGACTGAAGCCAGCCCGTTATCAGCAGCTAGTAGTAAATCATTTGTTACTTTAAGCAGTGCAGTCTCTGTGCTGTGGTGAGCTCTGAATCCAGATTGAAATTTTTCAAATATATTATTGTCCTGCAGGTGGCGGCAGAGCTGTTTCACCACCACTCGTTCTAGAATTTTTGAGAGGAAGGGAAGATTAGAGATAGGTCTATAGTTGACTAATTCATCAGGATTTAGGTTAGGTTTTTTCAAAAGGGGTTTAATCACAGCATACTTAAAGGACTGAGGAACGTAGCCATTTTCTAACGACATATTTTTTATGTTATGGATGGAATCTATTATTAGGGGGAGGGCTTCTTTGAGGAGTCTGATTGGAATAGGGTCGAGCAAACAGGCTGATGGTTTTGACGACATGATGACTGAGGTAATCTCCACCTCATCAACAGGAGTAAATTTATCTAATATTATTAGAGGGTCCATATGGGATATTGGTATTACAGACTGGATTAGCTCAGAGCTGATTATTGGAGTAGCTTTGTTGATTTTGTCTCTAATGGTTGTAATTTTGTAATTGAAGAATTGAAGAAAGTCATCACAACTAATGTTCGAGGGGATAAGAGACTCATTAGCAGTGTGGGAGTTTGTCAGCCTGGCTACAGTGCTGAACAGAAATCTGGGGTTATTTTTGTTTACTTCTATTAGATTTGAATAGTATCTTTCCGCAGAGCGGCCTTATAAGTGAGCAGGCAGAGCTTCCATGCCTTCAGAGACTGCTCAGAGCGCGAGCGCCGCCAAAGCTTCTCTGTGCGTCTCACATGTTGTTTGAGTGTCTTGAGCTGTAACGTGTACCATGGAGCCGGAGGTCTTGGGTTAATGCTTTTCTGTTTTAGCGGAGCTACAACATCGAGAGCAGATTTTAAGGTGAGCATTGTTCTGTCACCCAATTGATCAGTGACGATTAGATTAAAATTATTGTCATTGTCACATGACATATCTTTTAGTAATGGCTCAATAATTTCTTTAAACTCTGTAACCGATTTATTGGATAATGTTCTTTTCATTATAGTTTTTTTTTTCTGCGGGACTGGACAGACTTTTAGTATAAATTGAAAGGTAATTAAGAAATGGTCAGAGAGTATAGGGTTTTGAGGAAGGACAACTAGATCATTAATCTCAATACCATAGGTTACAACAAGATCTAGAGTGTGATTGTGACAGTGAGTCGGCTTGTGTGTTGCTTTTGTTTTGTAAGAGAGACTGGAGTGTTAGTTTGCTCAAGGTGCTCTGCGCCTATAACACCACTCCTCACCAGTGTACTAGAGAATCACCATTCTTCCTCATGTTTGGGCAGGAATCTCGGCTCCCAACTGATTTCTTGCTGGGTCAAGTGCAAGATCCTGTTGGAGAAAGCGCGCACGAGTGGGTGCAGGAGCACTAGACACAGCTGCGGATGGCCTTTGACAGAGTGAGTGAAAGACTAGGCCTTGCTGCCACCTGCAGAAAGGCCAACCACGATCATCATGTCCGAGAGGCACATCTTAAGGACGGCCAGCAAGTATTATTTTGTGACCACAGTGCCAGGGGTCAGAAAACCCAAAATCTATGGCAACCAGTGACCCATATGGTTCTCCTGGCTCCACAGGACGATGTAGTGTACACTGTATTCCCAGTGGACCCGCAGACAAAGATTAAAATTGTGCCCTGTTTATTTGCATGTGGTGTTTTTCATTTGTTGTTTTTGCTTAAGTATCCTCCTCAGTTGCTCCCCTCCCTTCTTTCCAAAAAAGGTCTCAGCTCCCTGGTTTGTTTGTTGGGGTGTTTGTGTGTGGGTGTGAATGTTTGTGCATGTGTGGGGCTGGGTTTTAACAAAGGTTTATATTTGAATTTTAAATGTGAAGCAGCTGGGATGAGAATCAGCTCGTCCATAACTGAAGCCATGATTCTCAACAGAAAAAAGGTGGCTTGCCCTCTTTGGATGGGTGTGGAGTCTCAGCCTGAAGTGGAGGAGTTCTTGGAGTCTTGTTCATGAGTGACGGAAGGATGGAGCGTGAGATTGACAGGCGGATCGGTGCAGTATCTATAATGATGCGGTCACTGTATCAGTCCATCGTGGTAAAGGAGTGGAGTCCAAAGGTAAAGCTCTCAATTTATTGGTCAGTCTACGTTTCTACCCATGAGCTCTGGGTAATGACTGAAAGGACAAGATCACAGATACAAGCAGTCGAAATGAGTCCTCCGCGGGGTGATTGGGAGCAATGCAAGTTTGTCTTTGGCTGGCCTGGGAACTCCTTGGGGTCCCACCAAAGGAGCTGGAGGACATGTCTGTGGTGCGGGAAGTCTAAGAGTCCCTGCTAAGACGGCTGCCCCAACGACCCGCCCCCGGATAAGCTGAAGAAAATGGATGGATGGCTAAACCAGCCTAAAGAAAATGTATATTCTCCAGATTAAATTCCTAGGATGGCATTGTTGGATATTTATTATTAAAGTATTTAAAGTGAAAAAGTAAAGGTTCTACTTCATCATTCACTCCACACTTGGAAAGGTAAAAATATATATATTTTGAAAATGGTACACACAATTTTTAACTTGACACTCAAGGCTTCTGTAGTGTGGTGTTTACATTCACACCCACACAAAATATTTTTTTCTTTTACATGGTGCCAACTTCCTTCTCATCAGCTATTAACGTGCTTTTGGTTTAGCTTGTTTGTTGGACACAATTCAAGAATTCCAAATTGTTAGTCTTGGTCATGCAACATATGTTTTGTTTTTCTTTAAAGGGATATTCTGTAAAACCAACTTATGTGTTTTTAGATTTTTGTTCAGAAAATGACAGTTTTCACTTATCCGTTATCTCAACACAATTTCATCTATTTACTTGAGATTATTCAAAAAACTCAGACTTCAGGTCATACATGTAGGATTCAAACATGTCACATTTTTCTGCTGCTTGTAACAGTGAAATGTGTCTATGAGGAGGTGGGGTCTGTCGGTTTAGAAGAGGAAGTCACTGGACCTGTTTCTATTATTTAGCCTTTTCAGATCAATATTGTGGTTTGCAGTGAACAAATACAAAACAATCATCTCCATATTATATAGTTTAAAACTAAATACCCAAAATAAAATCTTAATG
Organism: Periophthalmus magnuspinnatus; assembly: GCF_009829125.3. Taxonomy (NCBI): domain Eukaryota; kingdom Metazoa; phylum Chordata; class Actinopteri; order Gobiiformes; family Gobiidae; genus Periophthalmus; species Periophthalmus magnuspinnatus. Next base: position 716,369 of record NC_047146.1, read on the forward strand.
ACAACACAAGAAACGCAAATAGGACTTTTCAATTAGATTCATTCAAGATAAACCCATTTGTTTTTATGCCTGGTTTACATTAACTGGTTTTGCTGGACAGGGGGATTTCAAACACAAATAAACACTAACATTATAAATATATTATATATTATAAATCTTAAGTTAAAATAAACACAAGCCACTCCCTTGAGGCGGACTTTACACAGTCGTATAAGTGGCCTCAGCAGAGCCTCTCACTTCACCTGTATCAGTGTCAGACCGGTTCTTCTCTCTGTAGAAATGAGCAGGAGCTGTATCATTGCGATTGACTTTGGCACTGCGTACAGCGGCTATGCCTACAGTCTAACTCTAAATAATCAACAAGTCGAGCGTGTCAAACGATGGGAGCGAAAGTCGGGCGCAGACACTTCCAAAACCCCCACGTGCATCCTGTTCGATGAAAACAAAGAGTTTGTGGATTTTGGATACAGGGCTAGAGACAAATATTATGAAATGTGTAGAAACACAAGCGACTACTACTACTTTAAAGACTTTAAGATGGAGCTATACAAACAGGTAAGAAACACTTCTCTCTGTAATGGACCGTCTAGGACAAATGTAAAATGTTTGTGTAAACCCTTAGTCATCCAGGTCTGATCCATAGCAAATGACAAAGTTTACATCTGTCAACTAGACAAATCGTTGTAGTAGTTTTGTTGCTCATCCAAGCCGCTTCTTCAGTTCTGGTCAGATGCTGGTGGCCACTGCCTTAAATCTGAGGGGAGGGGCTAACTACACTGAAACTGTAAACAGCTTTTGTTTACAGTTTCATCTGCGACTACCCTATTCAGCCCTTAACAACCCTGCTATTGTTCTCATTGTTCTGGGTCTGAGGATGGAGTTGTAGATGGGGGAGAGGTTATGTCCCAGGCCTCCATTCCTCTTTAAGGAAGGAAAGGCAAGTTTATTTGTATAGCACAATTCGTACACAAGGTAATTCAAAGTGCTTTACAGAATAAGAAAGACATTAAAATCACACAAATCAAAACATAAATAATCACAAATAATCATCATAAAATTAACATTAAAAGAGAAGAGTGCAGAATAAAAATCTGTCAGTCATATGCACAGCTAAACAGAACCGTTTTGAGTCTGGATTTAAACATTGTCAAAGTAGAGGCCTGTCTCACATCTTCAGGAAGACTGTTCCAAGTTTTAGCTGCATAAAACATAAACGCTGATTCCCCATGTTTAGTCCTGACTCTGGGCACCAGCAGGAGGCCGATCCCTGAAGTCCTCAGAGTGTGAGATGGTTCATGTGGCACTAACATGTTGGAGATGAACTTTGGACCTAGGCCATGGAGAGATTTATACACAAGCAGAGCTGCTTTAAAGTCTATTCTTTGAGCTACAGGAGCCAGAGACCTGAGCACAGGACTTATGTGCTCATACTTCCTGGTTCTAGTCAGGACCCGAGCAGCAGCGTTCTGGATGTACTGCAGCTGTGTTAAGGCTCGTTTGGAGAGGCCAGTGAGCAGGACGTTACAGTAGTCTAACCTACTGGAGACAAATGCATGGATAAGTCTCTCTAAGTCTGGTTTTGACAGTTTACCTTTGATTTTTGCAGTTTTGATGTGGCTGTTAAAGTTCAAGTCTGAGTCCATTGTTACCCCTAGTTTTCTAGCCTGATTTGAAGGTTTTAGAAAGAGAGTGGAGGTGACTGCTGACACTTTCTCTATGTTTCTGTGGGCCAAAGATGATAACTTCAGTCTTGTCTGAGTTTAGCAGAAGAAAGTTGTTTTGCATCCACACACTGATCTGTTGGATGCAGTGGCAGAGTGAATCCACTGGTCCATATTCACATAGATCTGAGTGTCATCTGCATAGTTGTGGTAAGACACATTATTGCTGCGTATTAACTGGCCTAACGGCAGCATGTAGAGATTGAACAGCAGGGGTCCCAGGATTGACCCCTGGGGCACCCCACAGGTCAGGGACATTTTATCTGATATACATTTTCCAATTTCAACAAAGTACTCCGTTTTCTAAATAGGACTTGAACCAGTTTAGTGCCGTACCAGAGATGCCCACCCAGTCCCCTAGTCTCTGTAAGAGGATCCCATGATCCACAGTGTCAAAGGCAGAACTCAGATCTAACAGGATCAAGATTGAGACTTTGCATCAGTGTTCAGGCGGATGTCATTTGTCACCTTGATAAGAGCAGTCTCAGTGCTGTGGTGGGGTCTAAAACCTGATTGGAAAACATCAAAGGAGTTGTTAATTTCGAGGAAGTTAATAAGCTGTTGGTAAACAACTTTTTCAAGGACTTTGCCTAAAAATGGCAGATTTGAGATCGGTCGATAATTGTTCAATATTGTGGCATCAAGACTGTTCTTCTTTAGGAGAGACTTGATAACCGCAGTTTTCAAAGCACTTGGGAATGTTCCAGATTGAAGTGACATATTAACTATGTGAGTGAGTGGTGACAGCAAACTGTTGAGCACAGACTTTAAAAATTTAGTGGGTAACACACGACGCAGCATGTAGATGAACTCAGACTGGTGACAATCTCTTGGACAGTTTTATCAGTTACAGATGCAAAGTGAGTCAGCTCTAAGTGTCTAGGTGGGTGCAGGGTTGTTATTTGTGTTGTGGAATTTATGGCATTTTTAATACCCTGAACCTTGTCATTAAAGAATACTGCAAACTCATTGCACTTAGATGTGGAAATTAGTTCTAACGCCAGTGGAGCTGGGGGGTTTGTTAATCTGTTTACCATTGCAAACAGGACACGAGAGTTTTTACTACAACTTCCAATAATGTCAGAAAAATACCTTTGCCTTGTTCTACATAAACTGTGGTTGTACATGTGCATCTTTTCTCTGTAAATCTCATAATGAACCTGGAGCTTTGACTTGCTCCATTCCCGCTCGGCCCTCCTCCCTTTTCTGTGCCCTGACCGAGTCATCATTCCTCCATGGAGCTTTCTGCTTATCTTTAACCATTTTAACCTTCATCGGGGCAATGGTGTCCAGAACATTCAAAACACTAGAAGGAAGGATTCTCTTTCCTAACAAAAATAGCTTCTTTAACTCCTCTCTCAAACTATTTCTTTTCTCTGGCTAAGATCTGAACTTCACTATCTTCAAAGGAGTGGTTAGTGGCTTTGAGATGGAGATGCATGGTGGACTGGGGTCCAGAGGAACTCTCCCACCGGTGTTGGTACATCCTCTTATGGACCAGCTGTTTAGTTTCTCCAATGTAACACTCACTGCACTCTTCACTACACTGAATGGAGTAGACTACATTACTTTGTTTATGGCTCGGGGTTTTGTCCTTAGGGTGAACCAACTTTTGCCTTAAAGTGTTTGTGGGTTTGAAAAAGACAGGAATCTCATACTGTCTGAAGCTTTTCAGACACACCCGCAGTGTAAGGGATGGTAACACCTCTCCTTCTAGGTTCAGATTCCCTGTTGTCCAGTTTTTTAGATCTTAGATCTATTGAAGGCCCATTCTGGATATCCACAAGCAGAGAGGGCTTTCTCCACATGTTGCTCCTCCTTTACTTTTCCCTCTGTGTTTGTGGCATGAGCTCTGTGTTGTAGAGCACAGATCACTCTGAGTTTGTGCTGCAGTGGATGATGTGAATCAAACAGCAGGTATTGGTCACAGTGTGTGGGCTTCCTGTAAACTTCTACCTGGAGTCACCTGTCCTCTCCTATTGTTACTGCACAATCTAAAAAGGCCAGTTTGTTCTCCTTGGCTTCTTCCCATGTGAACTTGATGTTTGGATCCACAGCATTAATATGTGCAGCAAAGGGCTCCATATCCTGAATTTTGATTTTGGTCCAGTTGTCATCCACATATCGAAACCAATGTGTGGGTGGAGCCTGGAAATGAGACCAAAGCCTCTTGTTCAAATTGTTCCATGTAAAAGTTAGCCATGATAGGAAAGACAGGTGAGCCCATGGCACAGCCATAGATTCGCCTGTAAAAGTTTCCTCTAAACTGGAAATATGTGGTATTAAGGTTAGCCCCTCCCCTCAAATAAATTTAAGGCAGCGGCTACCAGCAATCTGACCAGAACTGAAGAAGTGGCTTGGATGAACAGCAAAATGTCTTCACTCCTACAACGATTTGTCCAGTTGACAGATTTAAACTTTGTTGTATGCTACAAATGTAAAATGTCTCTTCACTTCCTCCACAGAAAATCACAAAGAATATGAGGATCACAGATGTGAACAAGAAGCCGATGGATGCTCTGCAGGTGTTCTCTGCAGCTCTGAGGTTCCTGAAGGACGATGCTCTGGAAGCTCTCGACAAAGAAACACAGAACATGGCCAAGGGTCTTTTAAACTTCACCTGGGTCCTGACTGTGCCGGCCATATGGGACAATCCAGCGCGACAGTTCATGAGAGAAGCTGCAGTTCAGGTCAGTACTCAACATCGAAACTTTTAGATGTAAACCTCAGGCCAAAACTTCATGTACCAAAAATCAGTCCATAGAGTCTTTTCAGTGATGGATATTTTGGTTCATATTTCCAGGCTGGATTAGTGACTGCAGCCACTGAAGACAAACTGGTGATCGCTCTGGAGCCAGAGGCGGCTTCGATTCGGTGTAAACAGCTCTGCTCTGAAGATTTCATAATGGCCGAAGCTCCTGATAAAATCAGTCCTGGAACTCAGTACATTGTTGTTGACTGTGGAGGTGAGTGACCATAATCAGTGTTGACCAAGATCCTTCATAACATTAATAGTTATAGTTACCAATTACGTCACTGCAAAGTAATTGTGTTTGTAACAATGTTAAGATGTGATGACAGTAACTAATTACCAGATAAAGCTACTATTTAATTACTAAAAGGAAATCCTCAAAAATACACCCGCGGCTGTTATTTCTAAGTAAAAACGGGTTATATTCAGCCTTATTTGTCCTGCAAATCACCAAACGCTCTCAGAGTCAGCGTTAGAAGATATTCTCATCCATAAAGATCAAAATCCTCAACACAGACTCACAGCTGTAAAGTCATAACAACAGAGCAAACTACTGTCCCCTTTACACAGCAGACTGTGGCCAAACAGATATCAGAACATTACAAACATGAGCCACATGGCAGCGCTGAAACAGATGTTAGATCAGCTGCACTTAAGGTGAGTAGCTTTAGCAGAAGTGTCCACTATGGCATCGCTCAAGTCTTTTTAGTGATCTGTAAACTCCAGACGCACGTGTCACTCCAGCTGTAGTCGTCTGTTTGTGCTCCTGTCACAAAGAGTCACTAAATAATGATGTTTGTCCATAAAAGCCGCAAAAATCTGCATATTTCCTCATTCGTGTTGAAAACAGTTAGTATTTGTCGTAATGCTGGTGTAGGGTGGACCAAAGAGGTACAGAACTCAGAGCAGATTTGCAGTGTTTATTTACACTTTGTGAAATAACAGACAAGATTTCGTTAAACCGACAAGGAGTGAGGAGCAGGGTGCGAGCCAGAGTCCGGGAATGCGTCGCGGAGAGCAGGGACAGGAACAGGGAACAACCAGTACCAGAGCAGGAGACAGGAACAGGGACGGAGCCGAGGGCAACGGAGGCAGGGAGCGAACCAGAGCAGGAAGCGAGGTGCAAGCCGGAATCCAGGACGAGACAAGGTGGTGGAGATAACGCAGACAATACCGGAGCAGGAACACGGGGTCAGAAATAGAGCCAGAAGCAAAGGAGCTGGGGTGGTCCAGAAAGCAGGAACCTGAGAGCAGCTCAAACTCCAATCAGCATCAAAAAAGTAACAAGCGACAACAAAACAGAGCATGAATAGTCACATTTGACATGTGGACGATCTGGCACCGAGTGTCTGGTGCTGGCTCCTCTTATCCACGGCAGGTGGCGATGATTGCGCTGATGGAATGCAGGTGCGCGTGGGAGGAGCCAGGAACTCCGCCCAGCTCCAGGTTCAGGCAGGTGAGGGAGGGGGAGAAGCACACAGGGAAACAACACAAGGAGCACAAATACATGCTCATGACAGTATTTGACTTTGTGCCAAACCAATAAAATGCAAGGAAAAAGCCTTTACAATCAACTAGTGCTGTGTCTCATTGGTCACCTTTACAGTCAGTTGCTGTTTTAGCTAATGACTGTTACCCTCATCTCAGTCTTGTTTACTTCCCAAAACAAAAGAAAAAAAACTTTGCAGCTTCTCTGAGTGACACGAGAGAGCTCAGTCTGATCTGTTACTGGTAAAAGTAACGACGTTATCCCCAACACTGATCTTTATGAGTGCACTGCTGTTGGTAATGTTAGGAATCTTATGAAACTTGATCTTGGACAATCTCTATTGGTACCTCAAACTGTTGATTCTGTTTTATATTTTCACATCTTTTCTGTTTTTCACAGAAAAAAATGCTAATTAGCACTGTTGCTGAAAGACAACAGTTTGTGTGTGTTGTGTGTTTCATTGCCTTGGACAGATCTGTGTTCATGTCTGTGGACGTTTGTCTTTTATTTCAGGAGGAACCATCGACATAACGGTTCACGACGTTCTTGAAGGAGGACAACTTAAAGAGCTGCACAAAGCCTCAGGAAATGACAAAGGAGGACGAAGAGTGGACAGAAAGTTTGTTCAGTGTATGAGAGAGTTCTTCTGTGATGGTCTGTGGGAGGAATATGAGAGAGACTTTCCCAGTGAGGCTCAGGCCTTTATGGAAGATTTGATATGTTTCAGACAGGCTGATCACGCTAAGGTGCAGCAGTTAGACTTCTATGAAAAGTTCAAATGTTTGGTCAGACAAAAGAAAGCCAGAGATGAAGTTTTGTTTGAACCAATGGATGGCATGACCTTCCTCTGGGTTAAACAGCCAAATGCAGAGTCTTACAGCGCCAAAATAAAAATCTCTGAGAAGAAAATGGAGTCTTTCTTCCATGAGACTCTGGTCCATGTCACTGACAGTCTGTCTGAGATCCTCAACAAACATTCTGACATTAAATACATTCTGTTAGTGGGAGGGTTATCATCGAGCCATATTCTGCGCAGACACGTTCGTAGAGAGTTCAGTGATCAGGCCAAAGTGCTGTGTCCTAAAAACCCACAGGAGGCCATCCTGAAGGGAGCAGTGATGTTTGGACGAGACCCGTCAGTCATCAGGACCCGAAAGAGTGCGTTCACTTATGGGGTTAGTATGTATAAAACATTTGATCCATCTTTACATAAGTCAGAAAAACAGTACATCAACAAGGAGGGAGTGATTTGGTGTCGTGATATTTTCTCCAAACTGGTCGGGATAAATGAAGATGTGGAATGGAACAGTACAAGAGAGTTCACATTTTTTCCCAGCGAAAGTGATCAGCAGAACATGGGGTTTTCATTTTATCGAACAGAAAGAGAAACTGTCATGTATGTGGACGACTGGGGGGTGGAGGGTCCAGTTGCAGAGTGTGTCGTAGATATGCCCGACACTGCAAAAGGAACGAATCGTGAAGTAAAACTAGAAGTCTTTTTTGGCTCCACTGAAATAAAAGCAAAGGCCACTGACCTTGAGTCCAAGTCCACAGTGTCAGTCATAGTGGACTTTATAGCTTCATAAGACAGTGGGCATATTGGCAAAGCCTGGACTAAACTATAAATGACTACCACAATCCCAAAAATCAAAAAAATGTTTTTGTACAGTGTTATATTACATACAGTTAATATCACAATATTAACATGAAATCCTGTAGATTAGATGGATATTATTTTAGTCAAGCCTTCAAAATAATTGTTTGTATGGACATATGCAAATTTTGATTTGTGTCTTCATGTGATCACTGCAAATTAGAATTTGTAATATTTAAAACTTTTGTTTCAACTAAGGTAAATAAATAACTTCTTAAACTCTGTGTGACGCCTTTCAAAACCTCTTCCCCAGAACAGCTGCTGTAAGACAACTTTCATTTTAGAAGAACTGCTTCATACAATGTGATAAGATAAAAGACCCCAATTAAATTATATAGCTGAGTTATAGTAACCTATAACTGGCAATGCACAGTTAACAGTCACAAACTTCCTTCTGCTTAATAGTGCAAAATTAAACAGAGAATAATAATATCATATAATGATAAAGATTTTAATCAGAACTTTACAGATCTTCTGACAGACCTATTACTACACCATGACCAGCTTTTAATTGATGGAGATTTTAATATCCATGTCTGTTGTGAATCCAGACCTGTCGTGAATGAATTTTTAAACTTGATTGAGTCATTTAACTTAACCCAGTCGATGTTGGGCTCAACACTCACAAAGGACACACCTTGGACTTGGTGTTGTCCTTCAGTCTTGATGTAAGTCTGATGGAGATTTGTGAAACGCACTTTTCCGATCACTTGGTCATGTTGTTCTCTCTAACTGTCACTCAAGCTGTGGTTAGTCCAACACGCTGAGTGCGCATGAAGTCTATGTCTGCCTCTTTGTTTTCTGGTTCAGTACCTCTGAACTATGAATGGAGATGATTGGCAGAACATGCAGGATGGTCTGCTCTCTTGTTTTAATGACACTTGCACAGAATTTTCGGATTAAACATCTCCATTAAGACTAAAACGCACAAAGCCCATAGCACAGCCTTGGCTTAATGAGAACAATTTTGAGATCAGGCGTACATGTAGGCGCGCTGAGAGGAAATGGAACAAAGGCCGTCTACAGGTTTCCCTGCAAATATCCAGAGACAGCCTTGTGAAATATCAGAGGGTAGCTTAAACTGCCAAGTGTACTTTTATGTCTAACCTGGTGCCACAAACCTCATAGTTTTTTTTGTACTTTGAGGTCTCTTGTAAATCCATATAACATGAATGTTGTTGCCCTCATCTACACTTTGTGAACACTTATCATTCTTTAGGGATAATTTGTAGCTCCAGCTGTCTGTCTTGGGCTTGAAAACAATTGTAATAACATCTAGAGGACAAAAGGAAAGCTTTAGCTGTTGAAAAAGTTATCTGTTCAAGGATGTTTTTCAACAGACTTGTTTTTTCACAACATTGAACCTTATATTGCTAATGTTGTGAAGATGTCTCTGATGTCTGGTTGTTTTCCCACTGCCCTGAAATATGTTGTGGTCCAGCCACTCATCAAAAAAAAGAAAACTAGAAATGAATTTTTGTTTAAACCAATGGATGGCATGACCTTCCACTGGGTTAAACAGCCAAGTCTTACAGCGCCAAACTGGAAATCTCTGAGAAGAAAATGGAGTCTTTCTTCCGTGAGACTCTGGTCCATGTCACTGACAGTCTGTCTGAGATCCTCAACAAACATTCTGACATTAAATACATTCTGTTAGTGGGAGGGTTATCATCGAGCCATATTCTGTGCAGACACGTTTGTAGAGAGTTCAGTGATCAGGCCAAAGTGCTGTGTCCTAAAAACCCACAGGAGGCCATCCTGAAGGGAGCTGTGATGTTTGGACGAGACCAGTCAGTCATCAGGACCCGAAAGAGTGCGTTCACTTATGGGATTCGTATGTATGAAAGATTTGATCCATCGTTACATAAGCCAGAAAAGAAGTACACATATAAAGAGGGTGAGATTTTGTGTGACGATGTTTTCTCCAAACTGGTCAGGATAAATGAAGATGTGGAATGGAACAGCACATGTGAGTACACATTTTTTCCCATTGAAAGTAATCAGAAGAAGATGGAGTTGCTATTTTATCAAACAGAAAGAGAAACTGCCATGTATGTGGACGACTGGGGGGTGGAGGGTCCAGTTGCAGAGTGTGTCGTAGATATGCCCGACACTGCAAAAGGAAGGGATCGTGAAGTAAAACTGGAAGTCTTTTTTGGCTCCACTGAAATAAAAGCAAAGGCCACTGACCTTGAGTCCAAGTCCACAGTGTCAGTCACAATGGACTTTATAACTTCATAAGACAGTGGGCACATTGGCAAAGCCTGGACTAAACTATAAACTACCACAGGTCCATACCAAAGTTGTGTGTCTAAAAAGTGTTTTTGTACTGTGTGTATTACATACACTTGATGTCACAATCAAATCAAATCAAATCAAACTTTATTTATAGAGCACTTTTTCATACAAAAAAAGTAACGCAAAGTGCTTTACAAAGCATTAAAATCAGTCCCACCCACCAAACCCACCCAGCCACCCCACAGCCAAACAACCCAACCCCAACACATCAATAAACATAACCAAACAACCCCCCACCCCAACACACACTCCCACCCCCCACCTCAACACATGTTAAAATACCTCGGTTTCATTTAAAATATGTTTAAGTGGAACAGGCTGGATAAAGATGAACCAGATGAGAGAGCGCCACCAGAGGAACCATCTGCACCAGGAGCAGGGTCACCCACAGCCACAGGACACCAGCCCAGGGCCCCGAGAAGAGATGAGGTCAAGACCAAACCTCCAGGGCCCACGAGCCAGGGCCCAGCAGCCACAGCCAACCACAGCTCCCGGTGCAGAGGGCTCCTCAGAGGAAACACTGGCAAATCTAAAATGATTAAAAATAATAAAATAAGTCAAAACTAATAAATAAGTCAATAAATAATAAAATAAATAAATAATAAAATAATCAATAAATAATAAAATAAGTCAAAACTAAACAAGTAAATAAAACATAAGTAAAACATAAACACACTATCCAGCCTAAATAAGACTAAATAAATAGAGAAGTAAACTAAAATGATAAATACTAATCAAAAGCTGTGCTAAAAAGATGGGTCTTGAGCCTGCTTTTAAAAACCTGAATGTTCTCTGCGGCCCTGAGGTCCTGACAATATTAATAATCAGAACTGTCTCTAAAATAAAAAATAAAAAAAATCACGGGTCATAGTGTATTATTTCAGCCAAGGCTTCAAAATAATAGTTTGTATGAACATATGTACATTTAGATTTGTGTCTTCATGTGATAAGTACAAATTCGAATTTGTAATATTTACAATGTTTGGTTTCAAATAATTAAACAAAACCCTTTTTTAAACCGTAAGAGTAGACATGATGATCAAAACACAATCAGATTAAGTTTGACTACTTTGGGAGTGAGCAAAATTCATACATAACAAACATAAATTTGCTTCAGTGTTATAGTCCAAAATTAAACAGAATAATAATATAAACTAAAAATAAAAATAAAAATAAAAATAAAAATAAGTCCATGGATTAAAATCTGGTAAAAAATACACTTTGATACAAGAACAAAATATGCAGGAGGGGCAGAACAACAGTAGGTTAACTGCAGTTATTTAAATCTCCCATATTACTCTATTTTCTCTAGAAGCCTTTCATGATAAGTACATAATCAAGGCAAGTTACGTCTCCCGGACTTGTCATCGGCCTCACCCTGGCGCCAGGCCCGGAGTGGGTGCTCGCCAGCCAGTGCCTGATGGCTGGGTCTTTCCCTAAGGGGCCCGGCAGGGCCCAGCCTGAAGGAGCAACGTGGGGCCATCCTTCAGTGGACCCACCACCTGCAGGAGGATCCATAGGGGGCCAGTGCAGAGAGATCTGGGCGCCAGTTGAACGTGGGGACCTCGACGACTGGATCTCCGGACATGGAGACTGGCTCTGGGGATGTGGAATGTCACCTTGCTGGGGAAGGAGCCTGAACTTGCACAGAAGGTTGCACGTTACCCACTAGATATAGTCGGCCTCACCTCCACAAATTGGAAAATGTGTCTCAGATAAAATGTCCCTGACCTGTGGGGTGCCCCAGGGGTCAGTCCTGGGACCCCTGTTGTTCAGTCTCTACATGCTGCTGTTAGGACAGTTAATACACAACAATAATGTGTCACACACAACTCTGCAGACGAGTCAGATCTATGTCTCACTGCAGCAGGTGAATATGGACCAGTGGATTCACTGCATCAACAGATCAGTGTGTGGAGGAAAAACAACTTTGTCCAGATAAACTCAGACAAGACTCAAGTCATCATCTTTGGCCACAGAAACATAGAGAAAGTGTCAGTGTCACCTCCAGTCTCTCTCTCTAAAACCTTCAAATCAGGCGAGAAATCTAGAGGTAATAATGGACTCAGACTTGAACGTTAACAGCCACATCAAATCAATAACATTTGCAGCTTTTTGTGTTCATGAGCCCAGCAGCAGAGGGGATGAAACTGTTCTTGTGGCGAGAGATTCTGTAGAGTCCTTGTCCATTTCCAGAGTGAGGTCAGGTTTGATCCACACTGTAAAATAATAGTCAATATGAGGAAGATATAGTGGAGTGGTAGGACTTTGCTGCCTTTGATGTGACGTAAGGTTGAACCTAAAATTTTCAGATTCTCAGGCACTATTCAAACCCTTTTTTCTGTTACATATACACTGCAACGCTCCTCATGACCCCCCTTCTCCCGCTCAGCCCTCCCCTCCTCACAGAACAACAAACGGCAGAGAGAGAGAAAGAAAAATACACATTCATCATGTTAATGTTTATCATGTTTTTAAGAAAAGAACACAAAACGTGAAAAAAGGAGGCTGTGTCCGTGTTGAGGTGACGTCTTTGATTAGGTTGTAACTGACTATGTATTTCCTGGTAACAGGAACAGGTACAAACTGGTTGGTTTGGTCTTACATATTTCTTCTAAACACCGGCAACAATCTCATTTCAGATTAGGCACTGATTGCAGTGGCAGAACAGTCAAAATGGGTGGAAGGTAAGGCTTTTATATTCAAAAGTATTCTAGTTTAGTTTGTATTCAAACTGTGTATTTTTAATATTGTTTAGGCTCTGTATCTGACTTACTTTTACTTCAGGAAAATATTCTTTGTACTTTGCTGCATATTGTAAAATAATCTATTTTAGAGAAAAAATGAAGCTGATTTATTTATTTTAATAGGCATTTTTAGTAACCAAGTTTTTAGTTATAGTAAATAATAATGTCTTGTGCATGTGTTTCCTTACAGTTCATCGAGCCCGGTCCAGACTGGACAGGTGGAGAGGTCAGACGGTGGATGTTTCTCCTGGTGGCCATGTGGTAGTCCGTCCATAAGGTCAGGGTGAGACACTTTTGCAAGAACAGGTTGTGTTAGGTTATTAGAATTTAACAATGTTTCATATTAAGAGCAGTGATTATATTAGATATAGCTAGAAACTTTGATGAGAGCAAAAACAAGGCAGTTTACGTCGCCCGGACCAGCGTTACCGGGGCCCCACCCTGGAGCCAGGCCTGGGATGGGTGCTCGACAGCGAGCGCCTGGTGGCCGAGCCTTTCCCCACGGGGCCCGGCCTCCTCAGCCCGAAGGAGTGACGTGGGGCCATCCTCATGTGGACCGACCACCCGCAAGAGGATCCGTAAGGTGCTTGAAGATCTGGGCGGCAGTCGAAGGCAGGGGCCTCGACGACCGGATATCTGGACATGGAGACTAGCTCTGGGGACATGGAATGTCACCTCACTGGGGGGGAAGGAGCCTGAGCTTGTGCGGGAGGTTGAGCGTTACCGACAAGACATAGTCGGCCTCACCTCCATGCACAGTTTGGGCTCTGGAACACAACTTCTTAAGAGGGGCTGGACTCTCCATTTCTCTGGCGTTGCCCGCGGGGAGAAGCGGCGAGCTGGTGTGGGCTCATTGCCCCACAGCTCAGCCGCTTGGTGTTGGGGTTCACTCCGGTGAACGAGAGGGTCGCGTCCCTGCGCCTTCGGGTCGGGGACAGGTCTCTCACTGTTGTGTCGGCCTACGGGCCAAACAGCAGTGCAGAGTACCCAGCCTTCTTGGAGTCCCTGGGAGGGGTACTAGACAGTGCACCAACCGGGGACTCCGTTGTTCTCCTGGGGGACTTCAACGCCCATGTGGGTAACGACAGTGACACTTGGAGGGGAGTGATTGGGAAGAACGGCCTCCCGTTGTGTGTGGTGATTGGTTGACAGCTCAGCCCCTCTCTTCACCCGAGTGTCCAAGACACGTGGTCGGAGGTCAGATGACACGACAACAAAGTCGATCATCGACCTCCGACCTAGAGTGTCCTGGTGCCACGTGCACCGATGGACACCCTTGTGCTCAAACATGGTGTTTGTTATGGACAAGCTGTGACTAGCACAGAAGTCCAATAACAAAACACCGCTCGGGTTCAGATCAGGGAGGCTGTTCCTCCCAATCACGCCCCTCCAAGTGTCACTGTCGTTACCCACATGGGCGTTGAAGTCCCCCAGGAGAACAACGGAGTCCCCGGTTGGTGCACTGTCTAGTACCCCTCCCAGGGACTCCAAGAAGGCCGGGTACTCTGCACTGCTGTTTGGCCCGTAGGCCGACACAACAGTGAGAGACCTGTCCCCGACCCGAAGGCGCAGGGACGCGACCCTCTCGTTCACCGGAGTGAACCCCAACACGAAGCGGCTGAGCTGTGGGGAAATGAGCCCATACAGCTCGCCGCTTCTCCCCGCGGGCAACGCCAGAGAAATGGAGAGTCCAGCCCCTCTCAAGAAGTTGGGTTCCAGAGCCCAAACTGTGCGTGGAGGTGAGGCCGACTATATCTAGTCGGTAACGCTCAACCTCCCGCACAAGCTCAGGCTCCTTCTCCCCCAGTGAGGGGACATTCCATGTCTCCAGAGCTAGTCTCCCCGCCTTTGACTGCCACCCAGGTCTCCTCACACCAGCCCCTTACGGATCCTCTTGCGGGAGGTGGGTCCACATGAGGACGGCCCCACGTCACTCCTTCGGGCTGAGCCCGGCCGGGCCCCGTGGGGAGAAGCTCGGCCACCAGGCGCTCGCTGTCGAGCACCCACCCCAGGCCTGGCTCCAGGGTGGGGCCCCGGTAACGCTTCATGCCCCCTACCAGGAAGACGGGTAGGGGGCATGAAGCCCCCGACAACAGAGCTCCCAGGATGATTCGGGCACTCAAGCCCCTCCACCACGTTAAGGTGGCGGTTCAGGGAGGGGTATGTTTTTATTATTTTTTATTTTATGTATTTTTTATCTTACTTTTATTTTTTTTATACATTTTTATTTATTTATTTTTATTTAATTTTATAGGCACATGTCTTCCTTCTCCTATCAGCAGCACAAATGAGACATATTGTTCTTAGAGGCACAATTGTTTCTCATTTTGTTTTTTTTTACACAAAATGTATGTGTTCTGGCACTTAGTTTTTCCAAATAAAGTCCTGAAAGAGCTCGGGTCTCAGGAGGTTAACAAACATGATGCACAAAGCCTTTCATTTAATGTTATTTTTATTTGTAGAAATGAGGAGGATGTGGAAAAGTGTGAAAAGACACCACTGAGGTAAATAAACAATGTGAAAAAACAATATTAACAAATCATTAAATCATCACAAATATTATTACAGATCATGGGAAACAGTAATAGCACACGGCTCATGGTAACATGTTATAAAAGCACGAGTACACAATTTGGATAAATCTTAAACTTACATCTGTTCAGTTCTTTTTCTTTGTGTTCTTAGGGCGCTGGGCTTGTAAATGTTTAACTAATAATGAGGAAAGCACTGGAGAAAATAATGACACAGACTTTATTCAAATAAGTCCCAGGGCTTTGTTGTGTGTGGTTATTAAAACTGTTACCGAACAAAAACATCAAAATCAGGAAAATAATTTCACCTTTCAAAGAAGTAATTATATGTTCTTCACAACAGGTCGTCCAGTCGCCAAAAAGAGAAGCAAGAGAAGCATGAGTTTAATGAAAGGTACAGTCTGCAGAGTTATGGGCTCGACACACAGGGAGCGATGTCGCCCTCTCTCCATTTATTTTCAATGGTCTCTGTGCAACACTGCGAAAATCGCTTGTGTCTCTCACCTCCGCGACAAGCGAAAGTCGTGCACGTGAAAACCTGGCGCTCGTGCATGTGGACGTGCACACACCTGCGACGCGACTAATGAAAGTTAAATAATGTTCTACTTTTATCACTGTCGCACAACAGCCAATCAGAGAGAGTTTGAACCAATGCACTGTCCACTTCAGAAACATCATGGAGGAGAAAATTAGACTCACGGTGTCGGATTTCCCAATTCTGACATCTCAAAGTGACTAGAGATATATCAAAAAAGCAGCTGCCTGGGAACTCGTTGGTGCCAGGGTGAATATGAGAGGTAAGTTAACATGCACAAATTTGTTAATTCAGATAAATTTATGGAGGCCAATAACCAAATGTATTAAAGATTCAACATTAAAAATATATATTTATTTAAGGTTTCTACATTAAACAGAATTAGCTGCAGAATAGAGTGGACCCAGGATCGCTTTTTTTTTTTTAGTTTTGTAGAGTGGAACCAATTGTAATATTTTAGTCAAATGAAGCAAAACTTTACGAGATTTGATTTTAGCGTCTTTTTCCCATCTACCGCTATTAACCTCAAAATTCCCTCCAAATAAACAGCCAATCAGACGAGTAGGAGGCTCGACCTGCTCTGGGACAGAGCGCGACGTGACGAGCTGCCGCTAGTCGCTGCAGTTTGTCGCTGCCCGTGTGTTTGATTTTAAAGCCTCTGCGATTCGTTAGTCGCTCCCCGTGTGTCAAGCCCATTAAACCTTAATATAAAGGAAGAAGGAAAACCACTGACACAAACTGGATTAAAACTCTTCCACATTCTGCTGTTTTCCTCAGCTTTGCTCTGGAAGTGCCACAACAAGCATACAGCATAGAGAGCGTGGAAGAGCTGAGACACGAGAATCAACAGCTCAGGTAAAAATGGATTATTATATATTATTAGTTTTTCTCAGTTGTTTTGACGCCATTTTTTGACCAGATCCAAATGTTTCAGGTCTTTAAATGCATTTCCAAAACAGTTCATTCAAACATCAGAACTTATTGTATCTGTTGCAAAAAAAAAACTGCTCAAAATCTTTAGTTCTTTTCACAAAATGAAGTCTTTCTCTGAGTGAACACATCAGTCCCTCAGGGTGCACAGACGTCTGTGCAGCGTTTATAGAATCACCATCAAACTGCTTCAGCGTGTTTTCAGATCATGCACAGATCTGATATGAGGCTCATGTGGGAAATGGGATGGGGGCGCTAGAGAGCGCGATGGACTGAAGACACGCCTCTCCTGCAAGTTTTTGTTTAAATTTCATCACTAAAAGACACTTAGCACAACTGAGGAACTTAAGTTACCATCTTGTCCAAATAAAACCTGTGTCAGACTGTTGGCTACTGTCCTAACGGGTGTGTGTAGCAGACCAAGGGATGCAGACTCGGGGCAGATTTACAGTATTTATTGTAAGAATAGGACAAGTACAAACAGAGGGTGATCCGGAGGTGAGCAGGTGAGCAGGAACACATGGACACAGGCACGACAGGAAAACAGGAACAGGCAGACCAGACGGGCGTAGGGCAGAGCGGGCAGGAGACATCCAGGGCCGGAGCACGACAGGAACACAGGGACGACAGGAACAAGTGAGGACGACACAGGCAGGATGAGGACAAACAGACGATCTCGCACTGAGTGTCTTCCCCCATCTCCTCTTATCCACGGCTGGTGTGGTGATTAGCCAGATGGAGAGCAGGTGTGCGCGGGAGGAGCCGAGAGCTCCGCCCAGCTCCAGGTACAGGCAGGTGAGGGAGGGGGAAGAGCACACAGGGAGGAAAACCAGGAGCGGACAATGCGGATCATGACAGCTACTGATACAGAAGAGTCAAAGTTACATTTATTGCTGCAAATCTGTAGATCCCATCAATGAAGAAAATATTAGTATTATGGAATAATGTGAAATCTGTCACAGTGTCTCTTTGTGTCATCCCAAACAAAAAAGTTAGTTCAGAATCAGAAGAATCAGAATCCTTTTATTGCCATTGTCAGAGCTCACAAACTAGGAACTTACTTTGGTGATAAAGTGCAACATAAAACACTGAATAAATACAAATAAAGGCATGCATAAGTTTAAAAGAAATGCTTAAAAATAAAATAAAATACTTAGAAAGAAAATAGGTAGAAAATATATTCTAATAATACAACAGCAGCATCAGAACAACAGTGTAAACATGACTTATTAAAGTGACCGGTGTTATAAAGTGTCCAGTTTAGTGCAGATATTATAAAGTGTCCAGTTTAGTGCAGATATTATAAAATGTCATGAGACAAACTGCAGAGGAACAAACTGTTCTTATGGCGAGAGGTTCTGGTCCCAATGGACCGTAGCCTCCTGCCAGAGGGAAGTGGCTCAAATAGTCCATGTCCAGGGTGTGTCAGCTGCTATACGGCCTGCTCCCCCCGAGTCCTGGAGACAGGTCCTGTAGAGATGGAAGGAGCAGCCAATCACCTTCTCAGCAGAGGCACAATGTGCTGCAGTCTCTGTCCCTGGCCCCAGTGAACCACACAGTGATGGAGGAGGTGAGGATGGAGTCAGTGATGGACGTGTAAAACTGCACCATCATCTGGACCGGCAGCTTGTGTTTCCTCAGCTGCCGCAGGTGGAACATCCTCTGCTGGGCTTTCTTGATGAGGGAGCTGATGGTCGGCTCCCACTTGAGATCCTGGGTGATGCAGGTGCCCAGGAAGCGGAAAGAGTCCACAGTGGAGATGGGGGAGTCCGTCAGGGTGAGGGGAGGCAGGGGGGCTGTGACTTTCCTGAAGTCCACAATCATCTCCACTGTCTTCTGGGCGTTGAGCTCCAGGTTGTTGCTGCTGCACCAGGACACCAGCCGCTCCACCTCCCTCCTGTAGGCAGACTCATTGCCGTCCAAGATGAGTCCGATGAGGGTGGTGTCATCCGCAAACTTAACCAGTTTGACGGAGTCGTGGCTGGAGGTGCAGCAGTTGGTGTACAGGGAGAAGAGCAGGGGAGAAAGTACACAGCCCTGTGGAGATCCTGTGCTGATAGTCCGAGTGTCCGAGACATTCTTCCCCAGCCACATGCGCTGCCTCCTGTCCGTCAGGAAGTCAGTGATCCACCTGCAGGTGGAGTCCGGCACGTTGAGCTGAGCTTGTCCTGGAGCAGAGCAGGGAGGATGGTGTTGAATGCAGAGCTGAAGTCCACAAACAGGATCCTGGCGTAGGTTCCCGGGGAGTCCAGATGCTGGAGGATGAAGTGAAGGGCCAGGTTAATGGCGTCGTCCACAGACCGATTGGCTCTGTAGACAAACTGCAGAGGGTCCAGGAGGGGGGAGGTGAAGGACTTGAGGTGGTGCAGGACCAGGCGCTCAAATGACTTCATGACTACGGACGTCAGCGCCACAGGTCTGTAGTCATTAAGTCCAGTGATCCTGGGCTTCTTGGGGACGGGGACAATGGTGGACAGCTTGAAGCAGGCTGGGACATGACATGACTCCAGGGAGGTGTTAAAAATGTCCGTGAAGACAGGAGCCAGTTCCTCAGCACACTGTGTGCCCATTGAACCCATGCCGTATTTTGAATGGTGTTGCCATGGCAATGTGCAAAAGTGTCTATGTTATTCTTATGGAAAATTTTTCTAAATTTCAAATTACTACAACCACTGATTAGTATCACTGAAGAATGTGAAATGTTGGCCCACTGATTCTTCAGGTTGTCCTCATCAAAAAAGTCCAGGGAGCCAAAGTTGAATTTTACTGTGTTGCCACGGCGATGCCTGAAAACATCCACATTACTCCATGTTACTACAGTATCTGTTGACTTTGTCTGCTTATTGACAAGTGCAGCTCAAACCTTGTTTTTATTACAGCTCCGCCCTCGAACAGAAGGACAAAGAACTCTGGAAGACCAGAAAGAGGTTTATTCATTGAGTCTTTTGAATAGTGATGGTCACATTTTAAATACATAATAAAATGTAAAACTAAATTCTTTATCTTTTCTATCAGGTTGAATGATCTGAGTCATGAGAACAAACAGCTGAGGTAACTCCTGTTCACCACTGGGGGAGTGTTTTCACACGTGAGCTCTGTGGACACCAGTGGCTCTAGATTTAGTTCACTTTCACTTTTGGCTCAGTCCTTATTCATCGTTCACCTGAGAGGCCATAAACTGACCAAAGAACAGACGCTCACACTCTCTCACTTCTGTGGTCTGTTCTTTCACCTTTGAGGCATTAGAGCGAGACCTGGGGCAGGACCCACAGATGATTGTAAAGGACTTTTCACAGATAATTGTAAAGGACTTTTCACAGATGATTGTAAAGGACTTTTCACAGATGATTGTAAAGGACTTTTCACAGATGATTGTAAAGGACTTTTCACAGAACTCCTCTGAGGTGGTTTTAAAATGGTCTGTTCTCCACAGATTGGTCCTGGATCAGAGAGAGGAAGAGCATCGACAGAGGTACAGACTAAAGAAGTGCACAGTGTTAACACATGACCTTCACTTTGTCAAATACCATTTACATGACAGTGCCACATAGACCTGGGAGTGGGGGGTCTGTCAGGCACATTGTTATGTATTATCGGCTCATTGTGAGCATTGGAGGCAAAACATATATCATATCAAAACTTCCCTTTGTTTCCAAAACTGGAGAGTGGTGGCCTTGCAGCTTACCTAAATAAATGATGCAATGATGGCAGCTGATTTGGGTAGATGCACTGTTTTGGTCCTGTTTGACCGAACATCTGCTTTTTAGACACTGTAGATCATAGGATCATGGTCCCAAAGACTGGTCCCAAGTTGGAGGACCTTCCAGGCTGTAGCTCCCAGACTGTCCCTGGGCTCCATGAGGGCCATTTTGGTTCACTGAGTTGTTGCTTCATTTAATTTCTTGTACTGTATTGTATCTATTTTTATTTCATTTTTTCCATGTAAATCACTTGGTGAAAATTATCTGTGCAAAACAAATTTTTATTGTATTAATTGTATTGTATTAATTTGTTGTATTTACTTTTTTTCTCCTCCACGACTCACTGTCCACTTGAGGATGCACCAGGTGGAAATGTCATATGAAGAGAAACTGAGGTAAATGTTCATCATCCCCAGATTTAAGTGTCCATCATGAAATGAGACTCCTCCTCTGTTCCTCACAGATCTGCCCAGAAAACGAACAAAGAGCTGAATCAAAGGTTTGACTTTGGTGTAAATATGGATGTGAGCAAAAACAGAAACAAATCATAAAAACAAAAACTAATAAAACCAAGAGTGTAAAAGATTAAAGTAACAGCAGTACACAAAAAATAACTATCCACGAATAAAATAAACACTCAGTCTAAAACTGATTAAAACAAACTAAAATAGAAGGTTAAAATAATAAATAGTTTAAAATTGTCCCAGTCCACATTCAGTCCTTCAGTGCGTTCAATGAACCTGGAGCCTGAAAACACAAAACAACAGAAACGGGTCAACTGTTTCATTGTGTAAAATATCAGACAGAGCAGCAGGAGAGAGCCCTGTGCTCCTGCAGAGCTCCTCACCCTGGGGGTGTCTGCTGTACATGAGGTCATCCTGTCTCCTCCACCGCCGCTCGTGTGGAGACGTCGCCTCAGCACCGCGGTGTGTGGGTGTGTGATGTTTGCAGTATAAAACAAGAGCATGAGTGACACATGTGCGGGCGTCAGAAAAGGTCTCTTCTACTTGTTGTTTTAGAGACGACTTTTGAGTCTTTATTATTATGTTATAAGTTTGTCCTGCACTAAACTCATGTGGACACAGCGCAAGTTATCGAGGGCCGAGGAAAACTTCACATAGTTTTAGCCGCAGACTGCATGTGTAAATAAACAGAGTTAATACGCACAGAGTTGGCACGCTTCCTGCTCCATCGACTCTGGCTCCAATTCACTTTCTGTGATAAACAGCGCCCTCTCTCTGTCTCTGCTGCTTCAGACTCATTCTGGTCTTAAATGTTCGTATTAACCCTCTACATGATCCTGGGGTTTTTATTTCACTATTGTGTCTGTAAATCCAGATCTGAACATTAATAACAGACAAATCAGGTCCTTCTTTCCCCGAGGTCGCTCCTGTTAGCGTTAGCAACAGGTTTGATTGACAGCGTTGCTAAGGGAAGGGGCATTACCTTCAACAGGTAAGCCTGATTGGTTCTTTGGTTGCTGTGATACTCGCGGGGTCTATACCTGCTCTGGCCTCGATGAGCTTCATCTGGAGCTGAAGCTGTGGTGACGTCACTCAGTCACGTCTTTACAGTCTGTGATTAGGAGACACACTTTCTGTTTTGTGTGGATTAATTACATCTGTTCAATTCTTTTTCTTTGTGTTCTTAGGGCGCTCGGCTTGTAAATGTTTCACTAATAATGAGAAAAGCACTGGAGAAAATGAAATCAGGCTTAACACAGACTTTATTAAAATAAGTCTCAGGGCTTTGTGTGAGGTTATGATAAAGTATGACCAAACTAAAAATCAAAACGAGGGAAACACTTTCACCATTCAAAGAGCTAATAATTATATGTTCATCCCTCGACACAAACTGGATTAAAACTCTTGCACATTCTGCTGTTTTCCTCAGCTCCGCTCTGCAGCAACAAGCACCAAGCCCAGAGAGGCCAGAAGAGCTGAGCCTAAAGAATCAGCAGCTCAGGTGAAAATGGATTATTCTGTATGATTTTTCTCAGTTGTTTTGGTGCCATTTTCTGACCAGAACTGAATATTTCAAGGCTTTGAATGCATTCCTCAAAACAGTTGACGCAAACATCAGGGCTCATCATATTTACTGCAAAATCAAATAATCTGAAGTATTTCTGTCAGTGAACACATGTCCCTCAGAGTACAGACGTCAGCGTTTATGAAATGTTTCACACTGGAACTGAGCCAAGGCTTCAGAGGACGATTAATATCATTTACTAGAGCCAAGAAAAAGAAAAGACACTTTGAATTGGAGGTTAAAATAAAGATTAGAGCAAAAGAAGCAAAAGAAATCAAAAGAAAGCATACAAAGGCACAGCTGATCTGCTCAGTGAACTCAAATCTCTCCAGACAGAACCTGACAGCTTCATTACTGCTGATGATAAGGTTTAAGAAGCAGCACTCAAACAAAGTCTGATCAAACATTAATCACAAAACCAGACAAAAGGGGTTGTGTGCTCAGTTGATTTGTCACACTCACATCTAGAGTCTCCCTTAAACAGAATCAAATACATTTCTTTATTTGTTCCAGCCTCAAACTAGAACAAAAGCACAAAGAGCTCAGAGAGATTCTTCAGAGGTATGTAACAGAGTCTCTTAAACAAACACCCCTCTGACCCCAAATGATCACACTTTACTTTTAGGATGGACCACATGGAGGAAACCCACAGGTAAGACTTACTGTACATACAACTGTCCCAGTCACTGAGTGAGGTGGAGTTTTAAAGATCTTCTTTCATCCCCCACAGATCTGTCCTGGAGCACAAAGAGGCGGAGCACAGAGAGAAGTACAGATTACACTCACTTCAGTCGTCTCCATCAGCACCAGACTGACTGTAATGTCTCAGACACATCACTGTCACTCCATCTGAACTTATGTGATGTTTGAATTTCAGGATTCATGTCCTGGAAAAAGACCAAGAGGAACGACTGAGGTAACGACTGGTAAAGATTCAGATACATTTTACATTTTACATTTAAAACTGTGTTTATTATATCGTCAGATTTGCTGAGCTGAAGGAGAAAGATCTCACTGAAAGGTACAGACACCACAGAGTGTCTTAAAGTGCACTAACCCCAGTCTCACTTTGTGATCTCTGAATTATTCTAGACTGAATCAACTGAACCTGGAGAAGCAGCAGCTGAGGTCAGTGTTTAAAGGATGAAGTGATGAAGTGTGTAGTTTTACATTTAAATGTGTTAAATGAGCGCGGACGGCAGGAGGTCCATTTTCAGGTGAGGAGCAACATGGACTGAAAAACTTAATGAGGAGCAAAAAAACAACAAAAATATTTAACATTATAACAAAACTTTACTGTAAAAATAGCTCCATTGCCTTTGTGCGTAATTCATGTGCATTTTATGCACTGTTGTTTAGCAGCAGTTTTGAATTCTAAACATAATGAAATGGACAAAACAAAGAAAGTACAAGGACACTGGAAGTTTGTACAAGTTAAACTAGGGGCATCTTGGACCCAGAGCAGTTTGTGGTAAAGATGAAGATTCCACCATGGACTCAGGAGTAGAGGACCTTATGTTTTTGTGTGGTTTATTCTGCTATTGACATAACTGTCGGTAAAATATATTGTGTGTCATCTTTAGCATTGCTTCTGAGCACATAGAGCACATTCAAACCATGTGCTCTGGCACATCTGTGTTTAGTTGTATGAATTAGACTTGTGTATTGTTTGAAAGATGTTATTTTATTCTGCAGTTTGCATTATTGTGGGTAAAAATATAAGATGTGCACACATCAACATCTCGTCTGTGCGCACGGGTGAGGCTCTGGCACGATCCTGTGGAGAGTTATAGATCAGACGTGGTTTATTGTTGATATCTGGCAGAATATAGTTCAGACAGTGATAACTGTGCTGCCCGATGATAAACCCAAACACCTGGTGATGCCTGATTTGACAATCAACTTTAGTTTTGCGGATCACTGTGGATCGTGTTAATGATGCTTTACACTAACAGCCAACGAGCAGCAGAACAACACGATGTACGGTTTGACATGTTTTACTGTTCACAGGTAGAGTACAGTGTAGAGACGCAGCTCCACTCTTTGTAAATCCTGCATCATTGTGCGTTGTTTACTGTTTTTGTGTGATGATTACGGATATGTGTATGATATAATATTACATCATCCCCTCTTAATTTTGTACTTTCTTGTTACTAATGTGTTTTTCCTTAGGCACATGGGTGGTGTTGACCTTTCAGATGTGTTTATCGTCTATTACAAGGTTTTTCACAAAATAAAGAAATGATACAAGACTTTTTTTTATCATTTTGTGGACATTGCCATTGTGAATGCTTCAGTCTCTATAAAGGACACTGTAGATCAAAGGGTAAAATCCCTGTGCACCAAAAGGCCTTTAGAGAAACTCTTGTATTGGAGTTGCAGAGGCAGAAGTCAGAACACAGCAGGAAGAAGGAAGCAGGGAGAAGCATCGAAACACAGCAGGGAGAAGGAAGCAGGGAGAAGGAAGCAGGGAGAAGCATCGAAACACAGCAGGAAGAAGGAAGCAGGGAGAAGCATCATCGTCTTGTGTACATCAACCCGGGCAGTGACAAGACACACAGGGCAGAAGTGCAGGAAGTGACATCCCCAAACTACAGTAAAATGTTAAACCCACAATATCCCCCTGAGCTTCCAGCAACAAAGAGATTGATATAATGACACAGAAGACCAGCTATAATCATGTACAGTGTGTCCACTGTGTGGAATTTGAAAATATATATTTGTTTATTTTGACCCGTACCACCTGTTTTGACTATATTTATTTTATATATAAATATACATTTTATATTGTGTTTTGATATGATATATAAATGTACAATAATAGAGCAGCTTGGTGTGCAAAATGGCCTGGAACTCTAAGAGGTTAACCAGAGTCAAACATATAATACACTTTTTTTTATTTGTTCCAGCCTCAATCTAGAACAAAAGGACAAAGAGTTCAGAGAGAGCCTTAAGAGGTATGTAACAGTCTCTTAAACATGTATAAACATGTACTAAATATGTATAATAAAGAATTGTTAACAGCTTTGCAGTGGATCAGACTCGAGGGTCTGGGGGTTTGTAAATCCTTGATCTCATTCAGTCAATATTACAGTTTTTTCTTTCGACTATTGTTCTAGGAAATGTGAGAGGTCCAGCTGCCAGCGCTGTGAGCACCAAGCCCAGGAACACAGGCAGCAGTCAGTATCTTCACTCTGTATGAACTCCACTGTGATTCAGTCTAAAACTCCTTTGTTTGGAACAGAATGTGTGAGATGGAGAAGTTTTACAAAGACAAGCTGACTGTGGCCAGGTAAAGAACACAAGTAAACAGAAGAACATCCACTGCTCTGTGATTGAGCTGTTTGTGATCCACAGGTCTGCTCTGAAGGAGAAGGACGAGCAGTTCAGCTCCTTCAAAGACAGGTGCAGACACCTGTAGAAATGGAACATTACTTCAGCACAAACTGTTCTCAGATTCCAGTAGCTTTGTGACTGTTGTGTTTTCAGAGTGGCAGAGAACATGGTGCTCTCCTTAAAAACAGACAACACAGAGAACATGAACAGTCCAGTGAATCAGAGCCGCCTCACAGAGATGTACCAGCAGCTCCGAGTCTGCACGTGGCCACATATACAGTTCCCACGTTCAGACCGCGAGGCCAGGACACTGGTCCAGGTAAGTCTGCTCAGCACTCACTGACATGTACAGGTAGAGGAGACTTTCACCAGATGAACTGTGGATCCACAGGAGATGTTTGCAGCAGCAGCTGAGCACATGAAGAGACCCTTAGAGACAGTAGAGAAAGTGTGTGGAGTAAAGGCCTCTTCTCCAAAGGTAGGACTGACCCAGATGAGTGAGTGAGAGGATGAGCTCTGCAGCTCCGCTCTGTTTCAGGTGGAGAAGTTCAGACAGACGGCTCTGGAGAATCTACAGCTGGCTCTGTACCACAGCAGCAAACAGGACGTCTTTCAGGTATCTCCATCAATCACTGTCCATCTGTCCCTCTGAGCAGTTCAGCCAGAGACACTGGAGCTGTGTCTGCACTGGGTTTACACCAGGTGGTGTAGTCCACAAAGTTTACAGTGTGTGTGTGCTGCAGGTGGTGTAGTCCACAGGGTTTACAGTGAGTGTGTGCTGCAGGTGGTGTAGTCCACAGGGTTTACAGTGAGTGTGTTGCAGGTGGTGTAGTCCATGGGGTTTACAGTGAGTGTGTTGCAGGTGGTGTAGTCCATGGGGTTTACAGTGAGTGTGTTGCAGGTGGTGTAGTCCATGGGGTTTACAGTGTGTGTGTGTTACAGGTGGTGTAGTCCATGGGGTTTACAGTGAGTGTGTTGCAGGTGGTGTAGTCCATGGGGTTTACAGTGAGTGTGTTGCAGGTGGTGTAGTCCATGGGGTTTACAGTGTGTGTGTGTTGCAGGTGGTGTTTCCACACTTTGATGGAGGAGCTGCAGAGGTGGAGCTGGCCTCTGAGTGTTACTGGTTGGGCTGTCTGATGGCACTGCACATTCCTCCTCTTCATCCTCACTGGGACAGGGCTGATGAAGAGCGCAGGACCGTCTTTCCCAGGGACATTAGGTCACAGGCTTTAAATCTAAAAGAAAAAAAAAAATTAGTTAGTGCTTTTTAATGTTTATTTTACCAAACAGAAATAAATAGAAAAATGCATCAGTGGGTTTAATATACTGACTTTAAAATACTGAAGTTGGCCAAAATGGTCCAGATCTTCTCTGACGTCTTAATAAAAAACAACTCACCTGTTGTTCAAACTAAGCCAGTTCCTTATGGTGAGATTGTGTTAAAACAACACTCAGATAAAGATAAAGTCTAATTTGAGTGACAGAGCTTCAGACAGAGCAGTCCATTAAGTTAGCTTCACCCCCCAAGGAATGTTGATGATATCATACTTTTATTTTTTCTGTTTCTAATTTTAAACCTTAACATGTGATAACCCTTTATTCTTTGGTCCTCATTATTATTTTGTCGTTTTCCTGGTGGATCAGTGAAGTTTGTCCAAAGGTGCAATCACAATATATGAAAATGTAATAAATATAAATGTAAATGCTACTGACTCGCTGTTCATGAGGAGACAAAATAAACATAAACTTTAACCTGAATACTAAGTTCTTCCTGGTGTGGTTCATGTTCAGAATACACTTTTGTCAATGAAAGTAAATATTTAGTTATGAAAAGACCACCTCCTCCTTCTCCTCCGTCAGTGGAGCCTCTGCCTAAACAAACATGGAGAACTTAGACACATTTAAATACCTACTTCTGCATTCTACCTGAAAACAAAGTGAGAGAGCAAACAACACCTTATCCTCTATCAAAAACTGAACAAAGGGGGTGCCACAGGGCTCAATCCTCGGGCCCCGGCTTTTTTAGTCCACACATAAATGACCTTTCCTCAGTGCGTGATGTGTAGATGATTATGTAAGCTGACGGGACCGGCCTGTTCACCCACGGAAGACAGTGAGAGAGACAAAGGTACAGCCAGAATGCAACTTTACAAACTGCCCTGATATTTTCGTAAATGGTGAGAAAATGTAAAATGTTAATGAATTTAGTAAGAGAAAATTTCAAATCTGTGAACAGGACTGAAAGTTTTAGAGTGAAGATGCTTGACTGCTCGTCCAAGCTGCTTCTTCAGTTCTGGTCACATTTCTGCTGGACACTGCCTTATTTTGCCTTTAAAATCAAATTTGAATGATGTGGCCCTGTAATATCTGTTAGCATTTTGGTGAAATTGCCTTTGTTCTGACCTCTCCAAATTAAAATGATCACCATTATTTAACCCTCAGTAGTAAGTGCACATGTTTGGGGTCTCTTTGATTCAACTATTGTCTCAGAAGCACTGAACACCTGGAGGAGTCACAGCGGTGTTTTTTTAAGAGACTCTGTTACATACTTCTTGAGGATCTCTCTGAGCTCTTTGTCCTTTTGTTCTAGTTTGAACCTGGAACCAAAGAATAAATGGGTGTTTTATGTTTGATTCTGATAACCAGAATCAAACACCCCTTACAATTACAATTCCAGGGCCATTTTGGTGAAATGATCTTTGTTTTGACCTCTCCAAACTAAAATGAACACTATTATTGAACCCTCAGTAGTAAATACAGAAGTGTGTCTTTGTAAAGGTAACACTCTATAGTTTTACCCACAGGTGTCAGAATCACTGTAAGTTTGTCTGCTGAGCATTTATACATTTTGGAACACACATAAAAAAAAATTTCACCTAAATTTTTGTGTGAAAATGAAGGTGTAGAAACCTGCAGTAGGAGCTGGGGACAAAAATACACTATATCTCAACTGACAAGATTGTTGAACACATACATTTCAAATTTGAGGTAAATACCTATAAAAATGAGAGTTTTACAATCATTTTATCATGAATAAGTCCAGGCCTCTCCAAACCTGTCCAAATGAAGACATTTGGAGAACGTTTGGAAAAACTGCAATAACTTTTGAACATTTCAACCCACAGACATCAGTGAGCGCTCTACTGCGGCGCAGATTGGCAGTAGCTAATGCGAATGATTACACATTTCATGAGATCTTCACTCAGTTCCACGAACCGCTCCGGGTCCAGATGCCTCTAGTTTAACTTGTACAAACATCCACAGTGTCCTCGGTTGCGTACTTCCTTTGTTTCGTCATGTTTAAGATGCAAAACTGCTGCGTAAAAATTACGCAATTACGCGCGGATCTTTGTATCCAGTCTCGTCCTTTTACGTGCGCAGCAAACTCTGTCTGTTTACAGGAACCCATTGCATGTCATGCATCAGCGTGTTCCGCAGTTCATGGGCTTTAAGGGAAAAAATCACTAAACGTGTGTAATGTAACAGCTTGATTCTACAAGGGGGAGAGTGGGGCGTACTCTTTCAGTCATCTGTAGCTCTCATTCACTGTCTGCGGCTCCAGTAACACAGCCCCCACCTTATTGGCCAACTTTGGTGTCAATCACAAGCTAACAAGTTTGTTTTGCGCTGAGGAACAAAAGATAAAAGAAATGCAAAGAAGTGACGGAGCAGATTTAACTTTCCTGCAGCAGATTGGACATGGAGGCTCTAACTTCCTTTGTGGACATAATTTCTTGACTGGATTATATTCTCTGGACCTTTACGGAACGAATGAGACCAACTTTGTGTGAATATGTTGATGTTTGACAGAACCAGAGCGCTCAAAGTTAAGTGATGTCCAAATCCACATTTCTGACTTCTCTATGACTATTAGAACAAATCTGAACTGCTTCCATCTAATAAGACCTTGTCTGTCCATAAATGCGGCCAAATTGTACTTCCATGCAATGATCGTTTCCCACTATTCATATTGCATCACTGTGTGGGGCCAGGCTAGAGAGTCAACTATGAAAAGTGTGGCTTCTCTGTATAAACAAGCTCTAAAAGTGATGGACGAGAAGTCCATGAGATTTCATTATTGTACAATTATAGAAAAGCACAATCTATTAAGCCTCGATAATATTATTAAATATTCCTTCCTAAAATTGAATTTTAAATGTGTAAATAAACTTGGTCCAGAAATTTTAAGTAATATGATTCAGAGGTGTAACCCCCGCGGTGTGACCACAAGAGGCACTGCAAATGGTGACTGTAGACCAGCTCAATGCAAGACCACCTTTGGTCAAAGTGCATTTGCTGTTAAGGGGCCACAGATCTGGAACACTTTACCTGCCGAACTGAAAACATTCACAGATCTGAGCCAGTTCACCTGCAAAGGGAAGCAGTGGCTAAAACTAAATCAAGCTTGTGAACACTGAAGTAATTTAATTGTGTATTTTTTAACGCTGTAATAGTGTGTTGCATGCCTGTAAATATTTGTGTCTGTTTTTATGTGAGGGACCAGGCCTCTAAATTAGCCTTTGGCTAGATGGCTTATGGACATGGCATCGGTTACTGTTTTAAAATGTGGCAATGCTCTCCGTTCTGTCCCTTTTAAATAAACATTCATTCATTCTCTGTAAAAACAGCTTTCCTGTCAGCACTGTGGTGATTACAGGTATAAAGGGTTTACATATTCAAAAAGATGAGTGCCGTAGCTTTCATTTGATGTGTAGATTGTTTGTGTGGGTGACGCAGAAATATACGTGTAAAGTTGTAACGTAAAGACGGGCGGGCTGTCAGAAAGTCAAGTGGTTTTAATTTATATGAGGTCAATTTATCTGTGTACATTTAACCTGTATATATTTCCACTGGCCTGTTCAGAGACTACAGGTATAAATGAACATTTATACTATAACCTGACACCAGCGTCTGTGGTATTTGTCTTGGTTCGTACAGTGTTATCCACTGCTCCTGTACAAATAAAACTGCACCACACCATTAAGAATAGATGGACTTTATTAAGCCCTTTAAGTTGTTATATAGTAGTTATTTAGTTGCATCAGTTCATTTTAGAGTCACAACAAAAACAACATACATGAATTCATCCACTTATTAAAACTGCAAATAAGAAAACTATTTGACAAGGCTCTTTTGAAAAGGTTGTAGATACATTTCAGGCAGTGCAGTTCTTGTCAAACAGACTGATGGCCAACCCATTTTCCACTGATGGGTTTAAATCCATCACCTGTAATAAGACAAAAGTCTGAGTGAAAGAGTGAATTCAACGGTTTCAAAACATCACACCTTAGTCCACTTCTTTATACAGTCAGGACACTCAGGACAGGGCGCTGGACCATCGCCTTCTTAATCCAGGACACCATATCATATAGTTTTATTTGCATTCAATGACAATTTCAGATTCATGAGGAAATTTTGCAGTCAATTTTGGATTTCATAAAGATCATGTTGCAGGATCAGTCTCAAGGGCGTCTCTGTGCTGTGATGTCCCTGGGAAAGACTGTTCTGCACTCTTCATCAGCCCTGTCCCAGTGAGGATGAAGAGGAGGGACGTGCAGTGCCATCAGACAGCCCAACCAGTAACACTCAGAGGCCAGCTCCACCTCTGCAGCTCCTCCATCAAAGTGTGGGAACACCACCTGCAGCACACAGTTATGTTAGGGTTCCATGCTTCTTGATTCCAGTGACTTCCATTCATTTCCTGGAGACTTCTAGCCTTAACCATAGTAACTACTGAACCTAAACCCCACCCTTAATCTGCTTTAACCCAGATCTGGGGCCTCATTTATAAAGGATTGTGTAGAAATTTTCCTAAGCAAGTGTGTACTCCTAGTAGCCACGAGAGGCATGGGCCGTGTGTACTCCTGATTTATAAAACCCTCTGTGCACACTCCACCTGCAATCTGTGTTTTATACATCCCACCTGCAGCTGGAATCTGTGACCACACCCTCTCCATACCTCCACCTCACCATAAAAGGACAGGCCACGCCCTCTCTCATCATAAAAGGACAGGCCACGCCCTCTCCACACCTCCACCTCACCATAAAAGGACAGGCCACGCCCTCTCTCACCATAAAATGACAGGCCACGCCCTCTCCACACCTCCACCTCACCATAAAAGGACAGGCCACGCCCTCTCTCACCATAAAATGACAGGCCACGCCCTCTCCACGCCTGATGATACGGTTACAATAGGGGATCTATAACTCCATTCTTAGACTCAAAATAAAACAAAGAAAACAAAGAGAACAATAGAGCTAGCTAGGATGCTAATAGGTGTGAAATCACTCATTAATGGCTTGAATGATTCTGCTAAGTAGAACTCAAGTACAGTGCACACCTAGAGTAGCACAGTAGACCTACACTACAATCAGAAACTGGACAATGGATGTTTACAGTTTCAGTGTCATTAGCGCCTCCTTCAGACAGATAAAAGGCAGTGTCCAGCAGGAATCTGACCAGAGCTGAAGAAGTGTCTTGGACGAGCAGCAAAACATCTTCACTCCTACAATGTTTTGTCCAGTTGGCAGATTTCATTTTTCTTTTGCAAGTACCACCTAAGACTAACTATTTTAACTTCCAAATACCACCAGATCCAAACCAGGTCTACAGTCTGAACAATAGCAGGTCTTATGCAAGTACGAGTCAAGTGCAAGAACTGCAGAGGTAGGACCACAACAAAGAGCCCACGTACCACCAGTGGTGTTTAAGAAACAATGATCTAAAACAGTTCAATAATAGAAACTGTTCATTTTACTTCCTGTTCAGCACTGATAGGGACATTCCACTGTAACAATCAGCACATTTTTATTTTGTGTTTTTGAAAATCCATTATGTGACATTTTCAAACCCATTGTGTCACTGGGAGTCTAATCACAACTAAGTACAGGGATTTGGGTGTGGATAAGTGATCACATGAACAGGACAATACAGGATTAAGAGCATGAATCAATGAAAATTTGGCCAAACTTAAGTAAGCTACTGAACAATGTTATAACATGGTTAAAACCTCATTAAAGTTGATTTGACATTGTCCCATATATGTCCCATTTAAGGACTGCCAATGGAAATAAGCTCCCTGAGCTAGAATCTGGTACAAGCACTGGTACAGATACTGTAGTAACTGTACTGACCCTGTACTAATGGTATAAACTCTCCTCAAACAGGATCTGCTGACCCTATCTGACCAGTTGTCCTGTTTATTTTATTTTATTTATTGGTTTATTTGACAGGGACAGTGTACATTAATAGCATAGCTGCAAATGCACCAGAATTAGCCAAAAGGCTATTTTTCATCCGTTGTCCCTGGACAGATGGCAAACCTGTCTCCCTAAAAACAAGAGTAAAATATTATAAAGTGAAAATTACAATATAGTATAGAAAAAACATTAAAAACAGATATAACAAACACTGTAAACTGTTAAACTGCACTGAGACCTTTGACCGAGATGCAAAGACTGTTAAACTTTAATTTCTCTTAGGATCAATGAAGTATGTGTGTGTGTAAACCCAGTGCAGACACAGCTCCAGTGTCTCTGGCTGAACTGCTCAGAGGGACAGATGGACAGTGATTCATGGAGATACCTGAAAGACGTCCTGTTTGCTGCTGTGGTACAGAGCCAGCTGTAGATTCTCCAGAGCCGTCTGTCTGAACTTCTCCACCTGAAACAGAGCAGAGCTGCAGAGCTCATCCTCTCACTCACTCATTTGGGTCAGTCCTACCTTTGGAGAAGAGGCCTTTACTCCACACACTTTCTCTACTGTGTCTAAGGGTCTCTTCATGTGCTCAGCTGCTGCTGCAAACATCTCCTGTGGATCCACAGTTCATCTGGTGAAAGTCTCCTCTACCTGTACATGTCAGTGAGTGCTGAGCAGACTTACCTGGACCAGTGTCCTGGCCTCGCGGTCTGAACGTGGGAACTGTATATGTGGCCATGTGCAGACTCGGAGCTGCTGGTACATCTCTGTGAGGCGGCTCTGATTCACTGGACTGTTCATGTTCTCTGTGTTGTCTGTTTTTAAGGAGAGCACCATGTTCTCTGCCACTCTGAAAACACAACAGTCACAAAGCTACTGGAGTCTGAGAACAGTTTGTGCTGAAGTAATGTTCCATTTCTACAGGTGTCTGCACCTGTCTTTGAAGGAGCTGAACTGCTCGTCCTTCTCCTTCAGAGCAGACCTGTGGATCACAAACAGCTCAATCACAGAGCAGTGGATGTTCTTCTGTTTACTTGTGTTCTTTACCTGGCCACAGTCAGCTTGTCTTTGTAAAACTTCTCCATCTCACACATTCTGTTCCAAACAAAGGAGTTTTAGACTGAATCACAGTGGAGTTCATACAGAGTGAAGATACTGACTGTTGCCTGTGTTCCTGGGCTTGGTGCTCACAGCGCTGGCAGCTGGACCTCTCACATTTCCTAGAACAATAGTCGAAAGAAAAAACTGTAATATTGACTGAATGAGATCAAGGATTTACAAGCCCCCAGACCCTCGAGTCTGATCCACTGCACAACAGTTAACAGTTCTTTATTTTACATATGTAGATACTTTAGTTTGTGGCTGAATTAGCAAATCTTAAAACTGTGTAACTGAGATTATTGACCCAGATTTCAAAAAGTGCAAACGATGATGTGTAAATAAAGCTCCTAAAGGAAAAAAAAAAAAAAAGAAAAAAAAAAAAAAAAAACAGCTGAAAACTCTGCAACCAGCCAGAGACTGACACATAAACAAAGCCATGATGGCCTTTTAATCTCTGTGGCAGTGAAGGAAAGAGTGTATTTATGTAATGATTATGGGGATTGATTCAACTATTGTCTCAGAAGCACTGAACACCTGGAGGAGTCACAGCGGTGTTTGTTTAAGAGACTCTGTTACATACTTCTTGAGGATCTCTCTGAGCTCTTTGTCCTTTTGTTCTAGTTTGAACCTGGAACAAAAAAATAAATGGGTGTTTTATGTGTGATTCTGATAACCAGAATCAAACACCCCTTACAATTACAATTCCAGGGCCATTTTGGTGAAATGATCTGACCTCTCCAAACTAAAATGAACACTATTATTGAACCCTCAGTAGTAAATACAGAAGTGTGTCTTTGTAAAGGTAACACTCTATAGTTTTACCCACAGGTGTCAGAATCACTGTAAGTTTGTCTGCTGAGCATTTATACATTTTGGAACACACATAAAATATGATTTATCTCATCCTCGCTTACATTTTGTTTGGTAAAATTAAGGTGTAGAGAGCAGCAGTTGGTAGCTGGGGACAAAAATACAATCTATGTCAACTGAAAATATTGTTGACCTCACACATTTCAAATTTGAGGACAATATGTAAAAATGAGACTTTTACAATTATTTTATTATTGGTAAATCCAGGTGTTTTATGTTTTACTGAAAGCTCACACTGAGGAATCTGTATCTGCACCGAGCTGCTCTATTACTGCACAAATGTACACCCCCCCCCCCCCCCCCCCCCCCCACACACACACACATATATATATATATATATATATATATATATATATATATATATATATATATATATATATATGATATTTAACACATTTAAATGTAAAACTACACACTTCATCACTTCATCCTTTAAACACTGACCTCAGCTGCTGCTTCTCCAGGTTCAGTTGATTCAGTCTAGAATAATTCAGAGATCACAAAGTGAGACTGGGGTTAGTGCACTTTAAGACACTCTGTGGTGTCTGTACCTTTCAGTGAGATCTTTCTCCTTCAGCTCAGCAAATCTGACGATAAAATAAACAGTTTTAAATGGTTCAGTGTAAAATAAAATGTATCTGAATCTTTACCAGTCGTTACCTGAGTCGTTCCTCTTGGTCTTTTTCCAGGACATGAATCCTGAAATTCAAACATCACATAAGTTCAGATGGAGTGACAGTGATGTGTCTGAGACATTACAGTCAGTCTGGTGCTGATGGAGACGACTGAAGTGAGTGTAATCTGTACTTCTCTCTGTGCTCCGCCTCTTTGTGCTCCAGGACAGATCTGTGGGGGATGAAAGAAGATCTTTAAAACTCCACCTCACTCAGTGACTGGGACAGTTGTATGTACAGTAAGTCTTACCTGTGGGTTTCCTCCATGTGGTCCATCCTAAAAGTAAAGTGTGATCATTTGGGGTCAGAGGGGTGTTTGTTTAAGAGACTCTGTTACATACCTCTGAAGAATCTCTCTGAGCTCTTTGTGCTTTTGTTCTAGTTTGAGGCTGGAACAAATAAAGAAATGTAATGTGAAGTGAAATGAAAGAAATGTAAGTGCACGCAGAAATGGGGGCAGGACAGTGGAGAATCAGTTCTATAGTTTTGAACAGCAGTGAACTTGTTTGTGTCATTAACTGGTCAATATCACAGTTTACGATGGATAACATGTAAAATGTGTCTGTGTGTTTAGTTCATTAGGTACCTCAGCTCTCGGTTCTTCTGGCTCGGTTCATTCAACCTGAAACTCAGAAAATAACAAACCTTACTTTCAAAATGTTTGACCAGGTTTAGGGTTGATATCTCTGTAATTTGTCTATCCACATGAAACAAAAACTGGCACAAAGATCATCTCCTCTGTCTGTCCTGTGCCTACATGAACTAATATTGTGTTCCCACAGCCAGATCTTATTATCATTTTTCTTCCTTTTAAAAGTATGACATCATCAAATTTTAGAATGCGGTAAAACAATTCATAGGTAGGACATTTTTGTTTTGCCACCAGCTTCACAGATGTGCCATTGTAATTGTATAGGTTTAACTCATTCAACTGACCAGCACGTCTTTGGGGTTGAATAATGGCTGAAACTATTAAAAATCACTTACATTTATTTATACTGACAGAAGACGTTGATGTTTGTGCCATTTTTTGTTTCATGTGGCTAGACCCAGTAATTACAGGGAGATTAAGAGTCAAACTACAGTTAAATCAGGCCAGACTCATTCCCTGTGGGGGTGATGCTAACTGAAGGCACTGCTCTGTCTGGAACTGTTACTCACGTAAGACTTTAATCTGAGTTTTATTTTAACACAGTTTGATCATAAAGAACTGACTTAGCTGAACTACATCAGGTGAGGTGATTTGTTCTGTTAAACAAGTCCTTCTCAAATAAAATTAGAGTCACAAGATAGCTAGCATTAGCTAACAGTTTTTCAGTTAGTCATTCTCACCTTTCTGTGTAAAATTAAACTCCTAAACAGGACCATGAATGCTCATAACCATCACAGACTGCTGAAAATGTGCTGTTTAAATCCATTTTGTCTTTTTTTCTTGAGTTTGACTCAAATCCTGCAGTGCCAGACGTGTCCCCTGCTTAAGACAGGACATGTCCAGGCCCGTCTGAAGTTTGACAGAAGCATTTGGATGATCCAGAAGAGGACTGGGAGAATGTCACATGGTCAGATCAAACCAAAATACAACTGTTTGGTAAAAACTCACATTGTCGTGTTTGGAGGAGAAAAAATGCAGAGTCTCATCCAAAGACCAGACCTACTGTGAATCATGGGGGTAGAAACATCATGATTTAGGAATGTTTTTCTGGAAAGGGACCAGGACGACTGATCCGTGTAAAGGAAAGAATGAATGGGGCCATGTATCGTGAGATTTTGAGTGAAAACCTCCTTCCATCAGTGAGGGCATTGAAGATGAAACGTGGCTGGGTCTTTCAGCGCAACAATGATCCCAAACACACCGCCCGGGCAATGAAGGAGTGGCTTCGAAATATGCATTTCAAGGTCCTGGAGGGGTCTAGCCCGTCTCCAGATTTCAACCCCACAGAAAATCTTTGGGGGGAGTTGAAAGTCTATGTTGTCCAACGACAGCCCCAAAACATCACTGCTCTAGAGGAGATCTGCAGGAGGAATGGACCAAACTACAGCAACAGTGTGAGAAACCTTTGTGGAGACTTGCAGAAAATGTTTGACCTTTGTCATTGCCACCAAAGGGCAGGGAGTATTGAGATGAACTTTTGTTATCGACAAAATACTTACTTCCCACAAAATACTTATTTCACACCATAATTTGCAAATAAATTATTTAAAACTCCAACGATGTGATTTCCTGGATTCTTTCCCCCCATTCTGTCTTTCATAGTTGAAGTGAACCTATGATGAAAATTACAGGCATCTCTCATCTATTATAAGTGGGAAAACTTGCACAATTGTTGGCTGACTAAATACTTTTTTTTTGCGCCAGTGTATTTAATGTTTGATTCTCTATTTACTCTGTATATGTTGCCATTGGGGAACATTATCAGAAAACATGGCATTAATTTTCACTGCTACGCTGATGACACTCAGCTGTACTTATCAATGAAACCAAATCAGACTGATCAAATAGATAAACTCAGTGCCTGTGTGAAGGACATCAAAACCTGGATGACCTTGAATTACCTGCTCTTAAATCCTGAAAAAACAGAGGTCATTGTCGTTGGTCCCAAAGGTCAAAGAGATTCTCTGTCGGACCAGATAATCTCACTCGACAATGTGAGTTTAGCTTCTAGCCCTACTGTAAAAAATCTTGGAGTCCTATTTGATCAAAATCTCTCATTCACAGCCCATATAAACCTAGCTTGTAAAACCGCATACTTTCACCTGCGAAATATAACTAAAATTAGAAATATTTTACCTAAAAACGATGCTGAAAAACTCATCCATGCATTTGTTACTTCCAGACTTGATTACTGTAAATCTCTGCTCGCCGCCTGCCCCAAAAGTACTATAAAGTACTATAAAGTACTATAAAGTACTATAAAGTACTATAAGGAGCCTCCAGTTGGTCCAAAATGCAGCGGCCAGAGTCCTAACAGGAACTAAAAGAAGAGACCACATCAGTCCTGTACTAAAATATCTGCACTGGCTTCCTGTCGAGCTTAGAATCAAATTCAAAGTCCTCCTCCTGACATACAAAGCCCTAAACGGTATGGCCCCATCCTATCTGCAAGATGCTATTGTCCCGTACCAGCCAAACAGAGCACTCCGCTCTCAGAATGCAGGACTATTAGTGGTTCCTAGAGTGTCCAAAAGTACAGTGGGAGGGAGAGCATTCAGTTACCAAGCTCCTGTGCTATGGAATCAACTCCCTGCTGATGTTAAACAGGCCCCCACAGTCTCTGTATTTAAGACCAGGCTTAAAACCTTCCTCTTCGGTATAGACCAGGTTACATAGTGAGGGAGTTAGGGACAAACCCGGGATAAGACAGGCTGCAGTAGGAGTAACTAGCTGGGGGAAGTATGGCAACCTGAGCACTATCCTCTGCTTTGTCCTATTTTCTCATCAGCAATGCTATTCACATGTTGTCCCCTGTCCCACTCCCCCTGTGGAGTGTAACTCTTTCAGATGCCCCGATGACAGCTGGACCCTCTCCTCCTCCCCATCTGGCCCTCCTCCACCTGCCTCCCTCTCCTCCTCGCCCGGCTCTCCTCCTCCTCGCCTGGTCTTCCTCCTCCTCGCCTGGCCGATTTTTCTTGTTTTGTCTGATTTTTCCTGTTGTTTTGTTTTTGTGTGTTGTTGTTTTTTGTGTGTTGTTTTGTTTTTGTGTGTTGTTGTGTTTTTGTGTGTTGTTTTGTTTTTGTGTGTTGTTGTGTTTTTGTGTGTTGTGTGTTTTTGTGTGTATATCTCGGTGGCTGAGTGGCTCATGTCTCACAGCAGAAGGTTTGGTTGATCCCCGGGTCGCCCAGGCCTTTCTGTGTGGAGTTTTTCATGTTTCTCCTCGTGTCTGGATGGGTTTCCTCCGGGTACTCCGGTTTCCCCCATCAACCAAAACAATGAAGGCCCTTCGGGACAACTGTTGTTGTGATTTTGGGCGTTACAAAAATAAAATGAATTGAAAATGAATTGAATTGGTTAAAACAGACTGATGTAGTGATGGAGGGTTGTACACTGAGTTCATGTGCCACACTCCCATCTATAAAGAGCAGTGCCACCCGCCCATGGAGCCGGGCCATGGACACTAAGCAGAAATTATTTATTGTTTATACCTTATCACATGTGTGGGTCAATCATAAAAAACTCGTATCTATCAGATGTATTACTTTTCATTTGCTCCTGTAATGGAAATTTAAATATTGTGTCATTATTTTACCTTTTAGAAATCACATGGTCTCATAACTAAAACTAATTTGGTTTGGTCGTCAAAGACAGTGTTAGAAAAACCTTTCATGTCAACCCTTTTGTTCCCTCTTGGTGGCTAGGCTTGTTAAGATGTGTTGTAATGCAAGTGAAAGTAGATGCAACCAGACCATACAGTCGGCCTTCAATCCCTCCCTATTGACCCCCTGAGGGGACCCAGCTCATGAATATGTCCAGGAGCCAGTCTGATCACACCTCAGCAGAAGTACCACACTCTCTCCCCTGAAGTGTTCCACATCTAGTATTGTTTCTACTCCACATGCTACTTCACACCTTGTATTGTCTCTACTCCAAATGTTACCTCCTGAGGAGAACCGGATCCTGAATGTCTCCAGGAGTCGGTCTGACCACCCCTCAATGGAAGTGTCACATGCTTACTTTGAAATGTATGTCCTCTGGTCATCTCAACCTATATAAACTGGGTGCTTTCCAGCATTCGGGGTCTGACATAAGGGGGAGATGCTGTCGGACCTATTTCTTGCAAGAAATAAACGCTTGTCTATGCTTCAACATTCACCAGAGCCTGCAAAAGGAGTCTTATTTCCACGACAATTTAATGGTGTCAGAAGTGTCTTTCCTCAATCGGTCGTCTGGGACAAAGTGGTACAGGGACTGGCCATCCTAGGATGATTTTTTACCTTTTTTTCCTATCCTCTAACCTCACATTTCGAGACGGGAGGACTGCACCCAATGTCCCAGATCATCGTTGCTGGAACAACGAACTCAAATTGTAATTGGACAAAGGCCTGGTGAGTTTGAAACATTGACATAATTATCTTTTGGGGTAAAAAAAAAAATAATAAAAAGTAAAAAATTGAAAAAATTGAAAAAATTGAAAAAACTGAAAAAATTGAAAAATTTTAAAATTGTGAATATCTAGCATTTGGGCTTGCATGGCTTTTTGCTTCTCATAATAGAGTAAAAAAGACAAAAAATAAAGAAAGGAACTTTGTGGGTTTGAGTCCCATATAAGCCGGCGACTAGCAATACTACTGTCTAGCATAAAAACAAAAAAAAAACAAAAAATAAATAAATAAGGGGGCTAGCAGTATCCAGGTGAAAGTCCTGAGACAAGAAAACAGGAGCTGAACGAATTAAGGCAGCCACAGACGTCCTGTGAAATACATCTATAAAATGGGAAGCACAAAGTCAAAGGAGAGTGCACCTCCAGAAAGTCCAATTATAGATATCATGAAAGCAAAATATGGGGATAAAAGTGTTAAATATTTGCATGTATGGGCTGCAGAATATGGTTTTCCCATAGGGGGTACTTTGAAGTTAAAGAATCTGCAAGCATTTGAAAGCAAATTACGTGACACCGAGTCTGAAATGAGGAAAAAGAGGAAAATGTCTGTGAAAAAATTTGAAAAAATTGAAAGTTACCGAGAATGTTTAGAAATGTGGAAAACTGAAGCTGAGAATAGAAACAGAAAAACTTTGCAAAATCAACTACCTTTCTCAAAAGACAACAATCAAATGTGTGATGTGACTGCACCCCACTCGCAAAAGATTTCTTTGTCTCCACAGTTGACAGCACTGAAGCTGGATCCTGATCTGGACGGTACCCATCCGACTTGTCACACCGATCCTCCACCGTACACAACACCACAGCCAAATGGACAATTACAACCCCAGCCGAACAGAAGTGACCTTCCTCAGCAAAATGAAGTGCACTCACAACGGACAATCTCACCAAATGCACCCCTTGCTGTTGCACTGCAGGAGTCACCTTCCATTGCTCACAGATTACGCCAACGACAGGAAGAGACAACATTTAACATGCCCATGCTTGAGGTCTCAGGACCAGAAGGCCCAACGCTAGTTTTTCGCCCTTGGATCACATCAGAAATTGCAGCTGCTTCACAACATTTGCCAAACCCCACCCACTCTGGTGAAAATTTTGCTAAAGAACTTCTTACATTTTGTCAAGATTTTAAACCCACTATGAGTGAACTCAAAAGAGTATTACTCATGAGGATGAAACCAACTGACTGGCACAAAATTGCAAATCAACTCCAAAATACTGAACTGCGGTGCAATCATGTGGAATGGGAACATGACTCTAATGCTTTATACAGAGACTCTTTAAACAACATCTGCAGTGCCATCACAAAAGCCTTCCCTGTTACTATTGACACTGACAAAATTAATGCCTGCAAACAAAAAGAAGATGAAGAACCCGAGGATTTTCTCACACGATTAACTGAACTGTACAACACTCATAGTGGATTTACAAGACCTGTTACATTAGGGGACACTCGTGATGTGTGGGAAACATACTTGTGTACCTATTTTTTAAATGGACTAAAGCCAGAAATTGCTTCAGCTCTCAAGCAGTCATGTATTGGGTGGAATGCTGCCCGTCTAACTGAGCTAAAAAGACATGCCACACATGCACAAGAACAAATACTCAACAAGAAAAAAACAAAACAAGACAAAATGCAAAAAGAACTTCATATGGCTGCAATAACCATGTACAAGGCAAACACAAGACAGGACTATGGAAGCCGCCATCACAACACACATTTTCGTCATGGGGGACACACAAGGCGTGAACCCAAGAGAAGATCAGCTCTTCCTCATGATGTATGCTATCGTTGTGGGCAAAGGGGACATTGGGCACGCGACTGTCCACTTTCTTCAGAAGCTTCTTCAAATACGAGACTATTGGCTATAACTAACACATCAGATTGACTAGAGTCGGATGGGACCGGAAGGAGACGGACTCCAGCTGATGAGCCTGATCAACCTACAACTTCAGAGAAAGGTAGTGCACCACATACTCCCACAGTACAAAATAGTACCCCTACAACATATGGTCAAATGTATGTTCAATATACATCTCCAAACTTAAAAAAAATCCCACAATACTGTTTAACAATCACAGATCAAATTGTATCGTTTTTAGTAGATTCAGGAGCAACACATTCTGTCCTAAAAGCCATACAATTTAATCCTAAACTTCCATTAAGTGGAAAACATGTGTATTCAATTGGGTCATCAGGTCAAACAATCAAAGAAAACATCACCATTCCGCTACAATGTGAGGATGGGCCAAATTCAAAATTCACACACTCATTCTTACTCTCACAACTATGTCCCATCAACCTCATGGGAAGAGACCTCATGTGTAAATTAAATCTGTGCTTAATCTCTACACATGAAGGCATTAAAGTATGCAAAATGTCTGATTTGGCTTCTAAATTCTCCAACTCTTTTGTACAATGTGCCACTGAAAACCTCAACTATACATACTATTGGCAAATGCAAAATTTACAGTTTTTTTCCACACCTTTTAAAGATATTCAAAACAAAATTTGCCCAGTGGCAACAGAATTTCAAACACCGGAGAACCTGCAATGTATCTCCCATGTATCAGCCAGACCTGATGAGCCATATGAGAAAGGTTGGTGGAGAGAAACGACTGACACACTTTCACTTGATCATGTCTACTGGAACCAAAACAAATGTGCTGTGTCTGTATCTCTCACACCAACCCAACTCACTTTCTTTTCTATTACTAGCTCTGTGCCACATATTCCTATGTCTAAACGCACCTCTGATAATTGGTATGATTTGGGCCCTTTTGTTAAAAGGTGTCAACAAGCAACTGATTGGACACAAACGTCTGATCTGTTAATTTTTTTTTCTCCATCATTGCAATGTTTTTGTAAAAAAGTACAAGCTATTGTGCATGCATTGAGAACAGTCCAGCTGGCACCTGAAAGCGCTTATGAATCAAGCTGTTTCCTAACGGAAGAACAAGCTGCAGTTGTTCCAGCCCTACAAGAAGTTCCTAAAACTCTGTGGGCTGTCAGCAAATATGATGTTGGCCTCATGAAAAATTGTGAACCTGTTGTGATCACACCAAAATCTGACTTCAGACCATGTAAGCCACAATATCCCCTCAAGCATGAAGCAATTGAGGGAATAACACCTGTTTTTGAATCTCTAAAAGCATCAGGAGTAATTGTTCCGTGCGATGACTCCCCTGTGCGAACACCTCTATTCCCAATTAAAAAGATTAGAGAAAAAGAACAGCCTACCGAATGGCGTTTTATTCAAGACTTACAAGCAGTAAACGCTGCAGTTCAGCCTTGAGCTCCGAACGTTCCTAACCCGTACACTATTCTGTCCCAAGTTCCTCCTGATTCAAATTACTTTTCTGTTGTAGACCTGTCAAATGCCTTCTGTAGTGTACCAGTTCACCCTGACAGTCAATATTGGTTTGCATTCAACTTCAATGGCTGAGCTTACACATTTACTCATTTGTGTCAAGGGTATTGTGAAAGCCCGACCATTTACAATGATGCGCTCAGGAAAAGTCTTGAATCCCTAGTCCTCACGCCAGGGACAGTCCTACTTCAGTATGTAGATGACATAATGATTTGCACTCCAACTAAACAACAATGTGAAAGGGACACAATCAAACTCCTGCAACACCTTCCTGAAGAGGGCCACAAAGCTAGTCCTTCAAAATTACAATTTGTTCAAGAAAAAGTCACATTCCTGGGTCACATCATTACATCAAAAGGTAAAAGTCTGTCTCCAAAACGCGTTGAAGCCATTCAAAATCTTCCAAAACCAATTACAAAAAAACAAATGATGTCTTTCCTGGGAATGTGCTCTTTCACATTCATTCATTCCAAATTATGCAATTTTAGAAGCCCCGCTCAGCTCCCTAATTCACGGTAAAAATTTGCAATTGCATGACAAACTCACATGGACACCTGATGCTGATCATTCATTTACCACATTGAAAATAGCTCTCCAAACCACTCCCACTCTTGGGTTACCAGAC
Source organism: Periophthalmus magnuspinnatus (assembly GCF_009829125.3). Classification (NCBI taxonomy): domain Eukaryota; kingdom Metazoa; phylum Chordata; class Actinopteri; order Gobiiformes; family Gobiidae; genus Periophthalmus; species Periophthalmus magnuspinnatus. The sequence goes on from NC_047146.1 coordinate 761,026, forward strand.
CCAAACCGAACATTCACACAAATGGTTGAACGTAATGCTTGCATGACATCTGTTTTGTTACAGGATCACGGGGGAAAAATGCAACCTGTTGCTTACTTTTCAGCCAAACTGGATCCTGCTGCTGCTGGCATGCCAAGATGCCTTAGAGCAGTAGCTGCTGCTGAAAAAGCCATAATGGCATCTAGGGACAGTGTTGGTTATTCTGATTTAACTCTTCCTTCTTCCCCACGCTGTATCAATGATTTTATTTGAACAGAAAACATCTCATCTCTCAACCGCTCGATGGCTACGTTAAACACTGTGCTTTTAGACATGCCTATCATCACAGTGAAACAATGTAATGTGTTTTATTTGTTACAGGAGATGTGGATGCTGCATAATTTCTTTTTCTTTTGTGTCTTTTTCATGTTCATATGACATAATCACACACTAACAACACTAACAACTAACCAATAACAGTTTTGGGCTTCACAAAATGTTCCTTTCAGAACAGCAATTTAAGTGTTCTCTTGCAGCAGAAGATAACTATGCCAAAACTGACACATGTATATATACATATATATAAATGTGTCAAAAGGAGGGATGTTAGATGTAATAGCGGCGGTGGAACATTGGTTCACTAAAGGTTTCTCAACGTATGCGCAGAAATACTGCCAAACGTGCATTATCTGTGCTGCGCATAATGTAGGTAAGACAATTTCAATGACACAGGCTGCTCATCCTCCACCAGAACATCCATTTGAACATCTAATGATGGACTGAGTGAGGATTGACACCGGCACAAGGTAAGAAATATTGTTTAGTAATGGTAGACATGTGGTCAAAGTGGGTTGAAGCATTCCCAGCTAAACATCCAAGCAGTCAAGCAGTAGCAAAAGCTTTATTAACTGAAGTTGTTCCACAATGGGGAACACCAACCAAAATCATCAGTGATAATGGAAAACATTTTGTTAACACAGCAATTACACAAATAAGCAACTTCCTTGGCATTGATTTAAGAACACATTGTGCTTATCATCCAGCCAGTGGAGGGGCTATCGAAAGAGAAAATGGCACTCTGAAAAGTAAATTAGCCAAATGTTGTGAAGAAACAGGACTATCATGGATACAAGCCTTACCTATTGTTTTAACTCACATGAGAAGGCAAAAGAGGTCTAGAGTAAATATGAGCCCTTTTGAAATCCTATTTGGCAGACCACCATCTCTAGGACTGGGTCCTAGTGTTAGACCGCTCCCCTCCACTGGATTATGCGAAGATGATATGTTACAATATTGCAAAAACTTATCTCCCACTCTCTCATTTCTCAGATGAAAACAGCCCTTCCAACTCCCGCATCCAAACACCTCCACAACTTCCAACCTGGTGACTGGGTGATGGTAAAGGACCTGTGGAAGAAGCATTGGTGTTCCCGACGCTGGCAAGGTCCTTTCCAGGTTCTCCTGACAACACACACGGCCGTCAAGATTGCTGAAAGAGCAACGTGGATACACAGCAGCCACTGCAGGAAGGTCCCACATCCCAGAGACGACCCAACATCTACAGAGAACCTCCAAGCACCAGCCGCAGAACCAGCTCCCCAAGGCACAGCCATCTAACGACTACATCTACTGCAAATGCAGATCTATCTACCCATCTTCACGTCTCAACCGGCACACAGCTGTACAACACAGTATGGATCATATTGGTCATTTTACCTTTGCCCTTGGATACACGAACACTGTCAAACCTACAAACACCCGCCAGCCGTGAGAGTGCAACAGAGATGGATGAGAGTTTTCTGGGAAACTATCATGCCAAACAAGCTCTTACTAAATGCAATCACAACACTGCATGCGCTCTGGCACTATTGGACAAACAGGACTTACAGATTGATGGGAACTGTTGGATTTGTCATGCACTGTCAAACAGATGGCAAGCAGAACCATTGACAGCAAAGTCAGTGCTACAAACTCAAACAATACAGCAGTCCCAGTCATCTTGCCCTATTCCCCATGGAATGATGCTGCTGCTTCCACATCCCAGATGAATTCAACAATATCACAGACATTATTAAACACATGCAAGACTCCATTCAGCCCCCCAGACTGACAGACAACTCATGGCTCTCGTGGCTTCAGTCCTGGAGCCAAGACTGGCTGTCTTGGATCTTAACAACGATCATGCCCATTCTAATGATATTTTTCCTTGTATGCACTCTAACCCCATGTATACTGAAGTGCATGGTTAATGGCGTGGTCAAGAACATGACAACCTCTCCAACTTTCCTGCAAGAGGACACTGAACACAATGTTGCATGGGAAACGTCTTCCCAAGTCCCAGAGGAAACTGAAAATCAAAAAGCCTATCAAACGGACTCTGACTCAGATGATGAATTATTTGTATTGAACTAGTCACATGTGTGTCGTAGTACGGACTGAACTTGCAACACTGTGAAACAACAATGATGATGCATGTTAATCCATTCGGAAATGATGTGTTTGATAACAAGCTGTTTTATCCAAAAATTACTTTGATTGTATATACATTTTAGCTCACTTTTATCTTTTGCGTTAATATCTTTGCGTTATTTTAATCTTTGTGTTTATCATTCTTATAGGTCTTGGTATTATTATTAATTTTTGTATTTTTGTTGATTATGTTCCCAATACAGTAATGTTGAAGTAAACATGTGACATGATTAATGAATAATCAAAAGGAGGGATGTGTAATGGAAATTTAAATATTGTGTCATTATTTTACCTTTTAGAAATCACATGGTCTCATAACTAAAACTAATTTGGTTTGGTCGTCAAAGACAGTGTTAGAAAAACCTTTCATGTCAACCCTTTTGTTCCCTCTTGGTGGCTAGGCTTGTTAAGATGTGTTGTAATGCAAGTGAAAGTAGATGCAACCAGACCATACAGTCGGCCTTCAATCCCTCCCTATTGACCCCCTGAGGGGACCCAGCTCATGAATATGTCCAGGAGCCAGTCTGATCACACCTCAGCAGAAGTACCACACTCTCTCCCCTGAAGTGTTCCACATCTAGTATTGTTTCTACTCCACATGCTACTTCACACCTTGTATTGTCTCTACTCCAAATGTTACCTCCTGAGGAGAACCGGATCCTGAATGTCTCCAGGAGTCGGTCTGACCACCCCTCAATGGAAGTGTCACATGCTTACTTTGAAATGTATGTCCTCTGGTCATCTCAACCTATATAAACTGGGTGCTTTCCAGCATTCGGGGTCTGACATAAGGGGGAGATGCTGTCGGACCTATTTCTTGCAAGAAATAAACGCTTGTCTATGCTTCAACATTCACCAGAGCCTGCAAAAGGAGTCTTATTTCCACGACACTCCTCATTAAGTTTTTCAGTCCGTGTTGCTCCTCACCTGAAAATGGACCTCCTGCCGTCCGCGCTCATTTAACACATTTAAATGTAAAACTACACACTTCATCACTTCATCCTTTAAACACTAACCTCAGCTGCTGCTTCTCCAGGTTCAGTTGATTCAGTCTAGAATAATTCAGAGATCACAAAGTGAGACTGGGGTTAGTGCACTTTAAGACACTCTGTGGTGTCTGTACCTTTCAGTGAGATCTTTCTCCTTCAGCTCAGCAAATCTGACGATAAAATAAACAGTTTTAAATGGTTCAGTGTAAAATAAAATGTATCTGAATCTTTACCAGTCGTTACCTGAGTCGTTCCTCTTGGTCTTTTTCCAGGACATGAATCCTGAAATTCAAACATCACATAAGTTCAGATGGAGTGACAGTGATGTGTCTGAGACATTACAGTCAGTCTGGTGCTGATGGAGACGACTGAAGTGAGTGTAATCTGTACTTCTCTCTGTGCTCCGCCTCTTTGTGCTCCAGGACAGATCTGTGGGGGATGAAAGAAGATCTTTAAAACTCCACCTCACTCAGTGACTGGGACAGTTGTATGTACAGTAAGTCTTACCTGTGGGTTTCCTCCATGTGGTCCATCCTAAAAGTAAAGTGTGATCATTTGGGGTCAGAGGGGTGTTTGTTTAAGAGACTCTGTTACATACCTCTGAAGAATCTCTCTGAGCTCTTTGTGCTTTTGTTCTAGTTTGAGGCTGGAACAAATAAAGAAATGTAATGTGAAGTGAAATGAAAGAAATGTAAGTGCACGCAGAAATGGGGGCAGGACAGTGGAGAATCAGTTCTATAGTTTTGAACAGCAGTGAACCTGTTTGTGTCATTAACTGGTCAATATCACAGTTTACGATGGATAACATGTAAAATGTGTCTGTGTGTTTAGTTCATTAGGTACCTCAGCTCTCGGTTCTTCTGGCTCGGTTCATTCAACCTGAAACTCAGAAAATAACAAACCTTACTTTCAAAATGTTTGACCAGGTTTAGGGTTGATATCTCTGTAATTTGTCTATCCACATGAAACAAAAACTGGCACAAAGATCATCTCCTCTGTCTGTCCTGTGCCTACATGAACTAATATTGTGTTCCCACAGCCAGATCTTATTATCATTTTTCTTCCTTTTAAAAGTATGACATCATCAAATTTTAGAATGCGGTAAAACAATTCATAGGTAGGACATTTTTGTTTTGCCACCAGCTTCACAGATGTGCCATTGTAATTGTATAGGTTTAACTCATTCAACTGACCAGCACGTCTTTGGGGTTGAATAATGGCTGAAACTATTAAAAATCACTTACATTTATTTATACTGACAGAAGACGTTGATGTTTGTGCCATTTTTTGTTTCATGTGGCTAGACCCAGTAATTACAGGGAGATTAAGAGTCAAACTACAGTTAAATCAGGCCAGACTCATTCCCTGTGGGGGTGATGCTAACTGAAGGCACTGCTCTGTCTGGAACTGTTACTCACGTAAGACTTTAATCTGAGTTTTATTTTAACACAGTTTGATCATAAAGAACTGACTTAGCTGAACTACATCAGGTGAGGTGATTTGTTCTGTTAAACAAGTCCTTCTCAAATAAAATTAGAGTCACAAGATAGCTAGCATTAGCTAACAGTTTTTCAGTTAGTCATTCTCACCTTTCTGTGTAAAATTAAACTCCTAAACAGGACCATGAATGCTCATAACCATCACAGACTGCTGAAAATGTGCTGTTTAAATCCATTTTGTCTTTTTTTCTTGAGTTTGACTCAAATCCTGCAGTGCCAGACGTGTCCCCTGCTTAAGACAGGACATGTCCAGGCCCGTCTGAAGTTTGACAGAAGCATTTGGATGATCCAGAAGAGGACTGGGAGAATGTCACATGGTCAGATCAAACCAAAATACAACTGTTTGGTAAAAACTCACATTGTCGTGTTTGGAGGAGAAAAAATGCAGAGTCTCATCCAAAGACCAGACCTACTGTGAATCATGGGGGTAGAAACATCATGATTTAGGAATGTTTTTCTGGAAAGGGACCAGGACGACTGATCCGTGTAAAGGAAAGAATGAATGGGGCCATGTATCGTGAGATTTTGAGTGAAAACCTCCTTCCATCAGTGAGGGCATTGAAGATGAAACGTGGCTGGGTCTTTCAGCGCAACAATGATCCCAAACACACCGCCCGGGCAATGAAGGAGTGGCTTCGAAATATGCATTTCAAGGTCCTGGAGGGGTCTAGCCCGTCTCCAGATTTCAACCCCACAGAAAATCTTTGGGGGGAGTTGAAAGTCTATGTTGTCCAACGACAGCCCCAAAACATCACTGCTCTAGAGGAGATCTGCAGGAGGAATGGACCAAACTACAGCAACAGTGTGAGAAACCTTTGTGGAGACTTGCAGAAAATGTTTGACCTTTGTCATTGCCACCAAAGGGCAGGGAGTATTGAGATGAACTTTTGTTATCGACAAAATACTTACTTCCCACAAAATACTTATTTCACACCATAATTTGCAAATAAATTATTTAAAACTCCAACGATGTGATTTCCTGGATTCTTTCCCCCCATTCTGTCTTTCATAGTTGAAGTGAACCTATGATGAAAATTACAGGCATCTCTCATCTATTATAAGTGGGAAAACTTGCACAATTGTTGGCTGACTAAATACTTTTTTTTTGCGCCAGTGTATTTAATGTTTGATTCTCTATTTACTCTGTATATGTTGCCATTGGGGAACATTATCAGAAAACATGGCATTAATTTTCACTGCTACGCTGATGACACTCAGCTGTACTTATCAATGAAACCAAATCAGACTGATCAAATAGATAAACTCAGTGCCTGTGTGAAGGACATCAAAACCTGGATGACCTTGAATTACCTGCTCTTAAATCCTGAAAAAACAGAGGTCATTGTCGTTGGTCCCAAAGGTCAAAGAGATTCTCTGTCGGACCAGATAATCTCACTCGACAATGTGAGTATAGCTTCTAGCCCTACTGTAAAAAATCTTGGAGTCCTATTTGATCAAAATCTCTCATTCACAGCCCATATAAACCTAGCTTGTAAAACCGCATACTTTCACCTGCGAAATATAACTAAAATTAGAAATATTTTACCTAAAAACGATGCTGAAAAACTCATCCATGCATTTGTTACTTCAAGACTTGATTACTGTAAATCTCTGCTCGCCGCCTGCCCCAAAAGTACTATAAAGTACTATAAAGTACTATAAAGTACTATAAAGTACTATAAAGTACTATAAAGTACTATAAGGAGCCTCCAGTTGGTCCAAAATGCAGCGGCCAGAGTCCTAACAGGAACTAAAAGAAGAGACCACATCAGTCCTGTACTAAAATATCTGCACTGGCTTCCTGTCGAGCTTAGAATCAAATTCAAAGTCGTCCTCCTGACATACAAAGCCCTAAACGGTTTGGCCCCATCCTATCTGCAAGATGCTATTGTCCCGTACCAGCCAAACAGAGCACTCCGCTCTCAGAATGCAGGACTATTAGTGGTTCCTAGAGTGTCCAAAAGTACAGTGGGAGGGAGAGCATTCAGTTACCAAGCTCCTGTGCTATGGAATCAACTCCCTGCTGATGTTAAACAGGCCCCCACAGTCTCTGTATTTAAGACCAGGCTTAAAACCTTCCTCTTCGGTATAGACCAGGTTACATAGTGAGGGAGTTAGGGACAAACCCGGGATAAGACAGGCTGCAGTAGGAGTAACTAGCTGGGGGAAGTATGGCAACCTGAGCACTATCCTCTGCTTTGTCCTATTTTCTCATCAGCAATGCTATTCACATGTTGTCCCCTGTCCCACTCCCCCTGTGGAGTGTAACTCTTTCAGATGCCCCGATGACAGCTGGACCCTCTCCTCCTCCCCATCTGGCCCTCCTCCACCTGCCTCCCTCTCCTCCTCGCCCGGCTCTCCTCCTCCTCGCCTGGTCTTCCTCCTCCTCGCCTGGTCTTCCTCCTCCTCGCCTGGCCGATTTTTCTTGTTTTGTCTGATTTTTCCTGTTGTTTTGTTTTTGTGTGTTGTTGTTTTTTGTGTGTTGTTTTGTTTTTGTGTGTTGTTGTGTTTTTGTGTGTTGTTGTGTTTTTGTGTGTTGTTTTGTTTTTGTGTGTTGTTTTGTTTTTGTGTGTTGTGTGTTTTTGTGTGTATATCTCGGTGGCTGAGTGGCTCATGTCTCACAGCAGAAGGTTTGGTTGATCCCCGGGTCGCCCAGGCCTTTCTGTGTGGAGTTTTTCATGTTTCTCCTCGTGTCTGGATGGGTTTCCTCCGGGTACTCCGGTTTCCCCCATCAACCAAAACAATGAAGGCCCTTCGGGACAACTGTTGTTGTGATTTTGGGCGTTACAAAAATAAAATGAATTGAAAATGAATTGAATTGGTTAAAACAGACTGATGTAGTGATGGGGGGCTGTACACTGAGTTCATGTGCCACACTCCCATCTATAAAGAGCAGTGCCACCCGCCCATGGAGCCGGGCCATGGACACTAAGCAGAAATTATTTATTGTTTATACCTTATCACATGTGTGGGTCAATCATAAAAAACTCGTATCTATCAGATGTATTACTTTTCATTTGCTCCTCATTAAGTTTTTCAGTCCGTGTTGCTCCTCACCTGAAAATGGACCTCCTGCCGTCCGCGCTCATTTAACACATTTAAATGTAAAACTACACACTTCATCACTTCATCCTTTAAACACTGACCTCAGCTGCTGCTTCTCCAGGTTCAGTTGATTCAGTCTAGAATAATTCAGAGATCACAAAGTGAGACTGGGGTTAGTGCACTTTAAGACACTCTGTGGTGTCTGTACCTTTCAGTGAGATCTTTCTCCTTCAGCTCAGCAAATCTGACGATAAAATAAACAGTTTTAAATGGTTCAGTGTAAAATAAAATGTATCTGAATCTTTACCAGTCGTTACCTCAGTCGTTCCTCTTGGTCTTTTTCCAGGACATGAATCCTGAAATTCAAACATCACATAAGTTCAGATGGAGTGACAGTGATGTGTCTGAGACATTACAGTCAGTCTGGTGCTGATGGAGACGACTGAAGTGAGTGTAATCTGTACTTCTCTCTGTGCTCCGCCTCTTTGTGCTCCAGGACAGATCTGTGGGGGATGAAAGAAGATCTTTAAAACTCCACCTCACTCAGTGACTGGGACAGTTGTATGTACAGTAAGTCTTACCTGTGGGTTTCCTCCATGTGGTCCATCCTAAAAGTAAAGTGTGATCATTTGGGGTCAGAGGGGTGTTTGTTTAAGAGACTCTGTTACATACCTCTGAAGAATCTCTCTGAGCTCTTTGTGCTTTTGTTCTAGTTTGAGGCTGGAACAAATAAAGAAATGTAATGTGAAGTGAAATGAAAGAAATGTAAGTGCACGCAGAAATGGGGGCAGGACAGTGGAGAATCAGTTCTATAGTTTTGAACAGCAGTGAACCTGTTTGTGTCATTAACTGGTCAATATCACAGTTTACGATGGATAACATGTAAAATGTGTCTGTGTGTTTAGTTCATTAGGTACCTCAGCTCTCGGTTCTTCTGGCTCGGTTCATTCAACCTGAAACTCAGAAAATAACAAACCTTACTTTCAAAATGTTTGACCAGGTTTAGGGTTGATATCTCTGTAATTTGTCTATCCACATGAAACAAAAACTGGCACAAAGATCATCTCCTCTGTCTGTCCTGTGCCTACATGAACTAATATTGTGTTCCCACAGCCAGATCTTATTATCATTTTTCTTCCTTTTAAAAGTATGACATCATCAAATTTTAGAATGCGGTAAAACAATTCATAGGTAGGACATTTTTGTTTTGCCACCAGCTTCACAGATGTGCCATTGTAATTTTATAGGTTTAACTCATTCAACTGACCAGCACGTCTTTGGGGTTGAATAATGGCTGAAACTATTAAAAATCACTTACATTTATTTATACTGACAGAAGACGTTGATGTTTGTGCCATTTTTTGTTTCATGTGGCTAGACCCAGTAATTACAGGGAGATTAAGAGTCAAACTACAGTTAAATCAGGCCAGACTCATTCCCTGTGGGGGTGATGCTAACTGAAGGCACTGCTCTGTCTGGAACTGTTACTCACGTAAGATCTGAGTTTTATTTTAACACAGTTTGATCATAAAGAACTGACTTAGCTGAACTACATCAGGTGAGGTGATTTGTTCTGTTAAACAAGTCCTTCTCAAATAAAATTAGAGTCACAAGATAGCTAGCATTAGCTAACAGTTTTTCAGTTAGTCATTCTCACCTTTCTGTGTAAAATTAAACTCCTAAACAGGACCATGAATGCTCATAACCATCACAGACTGCTGAAAATGTGCTGTTTAAATCCATTTTGTCTTTTTTTCTTGAGTTTGACTCAAATCCTGCAGTGCCAGACGTGTCCCCTGCTTAAGACAGGACATGTCCAGGCCCGTCTGAAGTTTGACAGAAGCATTTGGATGATCCAGAAGAGGACTGGGAGAATGTCACATGGTCAGATCAAACCAAAATACAACTGTTTGGTAAAAACTCACATTGTCGTGTTTGGAGGAGAAAAAATGCAGAGTCTCATCCAAAGACCAGACCTACTGTGAATCATGGGGGTAGAAACATCATGATTTAGGAATGTTTTTCTGGAAAGGGACCAGGACGACTGATCCGTGTAAAGGAAAGAATGAATGGGGCCATGTATCGTGAGATTTTGAGTGAAAACCTCCTTCCATCAGTGAGGGCATTGAAGATGAAACGTGGCTGGGTCTTTCAGCGCAACAATGATCCCAAACACACCGCCCGGGCAATGAAGGAGTGGCTTCGAAATATGCATTTCAAGGTCCTGGAGGGGTCTAGCCCGTCTCCAGATTTCAACCCCACAGAAAATCTTTGGGGGGAGTTGAAAGTCTATGTTGTCCAACGACAGCCCCAAAACATCACTGCTCTAGAGGAGATCTGCAGGAGGAATGGACCAAACTACAGCAACAGTGTGAGAAACCTTTGTGGAGACTTGCAGAAAATGTTTGACCTTTGTCATTGCCACCAAAGGGCAGGGAGTATTGAGATGAACTTTTGTTATCGACAAAATACTTACTTCCCACAAAATACTTATTTCACACCATAATTTGCAAATAAATTATTTAAAACTCCAACGATGTGATTTCCTGGATTCTTTCCCCCCATTCTGTCTTTCATAGTTGAAGTGAACCTATGATGAAAATTACAGGCATCTCTCATCTATTATAAGTGGGAAAACTTGCACAATTGTTGGCTGACTAAATACTTTTTTTTTGCGCCAGTGTATTTAATGTTTGATTCTCTATTTACTCTGTATATGTTGCCATTGGGGAACATTATCAGAAAACATGGCATTAATTTTCACTGCTACGCTGATGACACTCAGCTGTACTTATCAATGAAACCAAATCAGACTGATCAAATAGATAAACTCAGTGCCTGTGTGAAGGACATCAAAACCTGGATGACCTTGAATTACCTGCTCTTAAATCCTGAAAAAACAGAGGTCATTGTCGTTGGTCCCAAAGGTCAAAGAGATTCTCTGTCGGACCAGATAATCTCACTCGACAATGTGAGTATAGCTTCTAGCCCTACTGTAAAAAATCTTGGAGTCCTATTTGATCAAAATCTCTCATTCACAGCCCATATAAACCTAGCTTGTAAAACCGCATACTTTCACCTGCGAAATATAACTAAAATTAGAAATATTTTACCTAAAAACGATGCTGAAAAACTCATCCATGCATTTGTTACTTCAAGACTTGATTACTGTAAATCTCTGCTCGCCGCCTGCCCCAAAAGTACTATAAAGTACTATAAAGTACTATAAAGTACTATAAAGTACTATAAAGTACTATAAAGTACTATAAGGAGCCTCCAGTTGGTCCAAAATGCAGCGGCCAGAGTCCTAACAGGAACTAAAAGAAGAGACCACATCAGTCCTGTACTAAAATATCTGCACTGGCTTCCTGTCGAGCTTAGAATCAAATTCAAAGTCGTCCTCCTGACATACAAAGCCCTAAACGGTTTGGCCCCATCCTATCTGCAAGATGCTATTGTCCCGTACCAGCCAAACAGAGCACTCCGCTCTCAGAATGCAGGACTATTAGTGGTTCCTAGAGTGTCCAAAAGTACAGTGGGAGGGAGAGCATTCAGTTACCAAGCTCCTGTGCTATGGAATCAACTCCCTGCTGATGTTAAACAGGCCCCCACAGTCTCTGTATTTAAGACCAGGCTTAAAACCTTCCTCTTCGGTATAGACCAGGTTACATAGTGAGGGAGTTAGGGACATTAAAACCCGGGATAAGACAGGCTGCAGTAGGAGTAACTAGCTGGGGGAAGTATGGCAACCTGAGCACTATCCTCTGCTTTGTCCTATTTTCTCATCAGCAATGCTATTCACATGTTGTCCCCTGTCCCACTCCCCCTGTGGAGTGTAACTCTTTCAGATGCCCCGATGACAGCTGGACCCTCTCCTCCTCCCCATCTGGCCCTCCTCCACCTGCCTCCCTCTCCTCCTCGCCCGGCTCTCCTCCTCCTCGCCTGGTCTTCCTCCTCCTCGCCTGGTCTTCCTCCTCCTCGCCTGGCCGATTTTTCTTGTTTTGTCTGATTTTTCCTGTTGTTTTGTTTTTGTGTGTTGTTGTTTTTTGTGTGTTGTTTTGTTTTTGTGTGTTGTTGTGTTTTTGTGTGTTGTTTTGTTTTTGTGTGTTGTTGTGTTTTTGTGTGTTGTGTGTTTTTGTGTGTATATCTCGGTGGCTGAGTGGCTCATGTCTCACAGCAGAAGGTTTGGTTGATCCCCGGGTCGCCCAGGCCTTTCTGTGTGGAGTTTTTCATGTTTCTCCTCGTGTCTGGATGGGTTTCCTCCGGGTACTCCGGTTTCCCCCATCAACCAAAACAATGAAGGCCCTTCGGGACAACTGTTGTTGTGATTTTGGGCGTTACAAAAATAAAATGAATTGAAAATGAATTGAATTGGTTAAAACAGACTGATGTAGTGATGGAGGGTTGTACACTGAGTTCATGTGCCACACTCCCATCTATAAAGAGCAGTGCCACCCGCCCATGGAGCCGGGCCATGGACACTAAGCAGAAATTATTTATTGTTTATACCTTATCACATGTGTGGGTCAATCATAAAAAACTCGTATCTATCAGATGTATTACTTTTCATTTGCTCCTCATTAAGTTTTTCAGTCCGTGTTGCTCCTCACCTGAAAATGGACCTCCTGCCGTCCGCGCTCATTTAACACATTTAAATGTAAAACTACACACTTCATCACTTCATCCTTTAAACACTGACCTCAGCTGCTGCTTCTCCAGGTTCAGTTGATTCAGTCTAGAATAATTCAGAGATCACAAAGTGAGACTGGGGTTAGTGCACTTTAAGACACTCTGTGGTGTCTGTACCTTTCAGTGAGATCTTTCTCCTTCAGCTCAGCAAATCTGACGATAAAATAAACAGTTTTAAATGGTTCAGTGTAAAATAAAATGTATCTGAATCTTTACCAGTCGTTACCTCAGTCGTTCCTCTTGGTCTTTTTCCAGGACATGAATCCTGAAATTCAAACATCACATAAGTTCAGATGGAGTGACAGTGATGTGTCTGAGACATTACAGTCAGTCTGGTGCTGATGGAGACGACTGAAGTGAGTGTAATCTGTACTTCTCTCTGTGCTCCGCCTCTTTGTGCTCCAGGACAGATCTGTGGGGGATGAAAGAAGATCTTTAAAACTCCACCTCACTCAGTGACTGGGACAGTTGTATGTACAGTAAGTCTTACCTGTGGGTTTCCTCCATGTGGTCCATCCTAAAAGTAAAGTGTGATCATTTGGGGTCAGAGGGGTGTTTGTTTAAGAGACTCTGTTACATACCTCTGAAGAATCTCTCTGAGCTCTTTGTGCTTTTGTTCTAGTTTGAGGCTGGAACAAATAAAGAAATGTAATGTGAAGTGAAATGAAAGAAATGTAAGTGCACGCAGAAATGGGGGCAGGACAGTGGAGAATCAGTTCTATAGTTTTGAACAGCAGTGAACTTGTTTGTGTCATTAACTGGTCAATATCACAGTTTACGATGGATAACATGTAAAATGTGTCTGTGTGTTTAGTTCATTAGGTACCTCAGCTCTCGGTTCTTCTGGCTCGGTTCATTCAACCTGAAACTCAGAAAATAACAAACCTTACTTTCAAAATGTTTGACCAGGTTTAGGGTTGATATCTCTGTAATTTGTCTATCCACATGAAACAAAAACTGGCACAAAGATCATCTCCTCTGTCTGTCCTGTGCCTACATGAACTAATATTGTGTTCCCACAGCCAGATCTTATTATCATTTTTCTTCCTTTTAAAAGTATGACATCATCAAATTTTAGAATGCGGTAAAACAATTCATAGGTAGGACATTTTTGTTTTGCCACCAGCTTCACAGATGTGCCATTGTAATTTTATAGGTTTAACTCATTCAACTGACCAGCACGTCTTTGGGGTTGAATAATGGCTGAAACTATTAAAAATCACTTACATTTATTTATACTGACAGAAGACGTTGATGTTTGTGCCATTTTTTGTTTCATGTGGCTAGACCCAGTAATTACAGGGAGATTAAGAGTCAAACTACAGTTAAATCAGGCCAGACTCATTCCCTGTGGGGGTGATGCTAACTGAAGGCACTGCTCTGTCTGGAACTGTTACTCACGTAAGATCTGAGTTTTATTTTAACACAGTTTGATCATAAAGAACTGACTTAGCTGAACTACATCAGGTGAGGTGATTTGTTCTGTTAAACAAGTCCTTCTCAAATAAAATTAGAGTCACAAGATAGCTAGCATTAGCTAACAGTTTTTCAGTTAGTCATTCTCACCTTTCTGTGTAAAATTAAACTCCTAAACAGGACCATGAATGCTCATAACCATCACAGACTGCTGAAAATGTGCTGTTTAAATCCATTTTGTCTTTTTTTCTTGAGTTTGACTCAAATCCTGCAGTGCCAGACGTGTCCCCTGCTTAAGACAGGACATGTCCAGGCCCGTCTGAAGTTTGACAGAAGCATTTGGATGATCCAGAAGAGGACTGGGAGAATGTCACATGGTCAGATCAAACCAAAATACAACTGTTTGGTAAAAACTCACATTGTCATGTTTGGAGGAGAAAAAATGCAGAGTCTCATCCAAAGACCAGACCTACTGTGAATCATGGGGGTAGAAACATCATGATTTAGGAATGTTTTTCTGGAAAGGGACCAGGACGACTGATCCGTGTAAAGGAAAGAATGAATGGGGCCATGTATCGTGAGATTTTGAGTGAAAACCTCCTTCCATCAGTGAGGGCATTGAAGATGAAACGTGGCTGGGTCTTTCAGCGCAACAATGATCCCAAACACACCGCCCGGGCAATGAAGGAGTGGCTTCGAAATATGCATTTCAAGGTCCTGGAGGGGTCTAGCCCGTCTCCAGATTTCAACCCCACAGAAAATCTTTGGGGGGAGTTGAAAGTCTATGTTGTCCAACGACAGCCCCAAAACATCACTGCTCTAGAGGAGATCTGCAGGAGGAATGGACCAAACTACAGCAACAGTGTGAGAAACCTTTGTGGAGACTTGCAGAAAATGTTTGACCTTTGTCATTGCCACCAAAGGGCAGGGAGTATTGAGATGAACTTTTGTTATCGACAAAATACTTACTTCCCACAAAATACTTATTTCACACCATAATTTGCAAATAAATTATTTAAAACTCCAACGATGTGATTTCCTGGATTCTTTCCCCCCATTCTGTCTTTCATAGTTGAAGTGAACCTATGATGAAAATTACAGGCATCTCTCATCTATTATAAGTGGGAAAACTTGCACAATTGTTGGCTGACTAAATACTTTTTTTTTGCGCCAGTGTATTTAATGTTTGATTCTCTATTTACTCTGTATATGTTGCCATTGGGGAACATTATCAGAAAACATGGCATTAATTTTCACTGCTACGCTGATGACACTCAGCTGTACTTATCAATGAAACCAAATCAGACTGATCAAATAGATAAACTCAGTGCCTGTGTGAAGGACATCAAAACCTGGATGACCTTGAATTACCTGCTCTTAAATCCTGAAAAAACAGAGGTCATTGTCGTTGGTCCCAAAGGTCAAAGAGATTCTCTGTCGGACCAGATAATCTCACTCGACAATGTGAGTATAGCTTCTAGCCCTACTGTAAAAAATCTTGGAGTCCTATTTGATCAAAATCTCTCATTCACAGCCCATATAAACCTATCTTGTAAAACCGCATACTTTCACCTGCGAAATATAACTAAAATTAGAAATATTTTACCTAAAAACGATGCTGAAAAACTCATCCATGCATTTGTTACTTCAAGACTTGATTACTGTAATTCTCTGCTCGCCGCCTGCCCCAAAAGTACTATAAAGTACTATAAAGTACTATAAAGTACTATAAAGTACTATAAAGTACTATAAGGAGCCTCCAGTTGGTCCGAAATGCAGCGGCCAGAGTCCTAACAGGAACTAAAAGAAGAGACCACATCAGTCCTGTACTAAAATATCTGCACTGGCTTCCTGTCGAGCTTAGAATCAAATTCAAAGTCCTCCTCCTGACATACAAAGCCCTAAACGGTATGGCCCCATCCTATCTGCAAGATGCTATTGTCCCGTACCAGCCAAACAGAGCACTCCGCTCTCAGAATGCAGGACTATTAGTGGTTCCTAGAGTGTCCAAAAGTACAGTGGGAGGGAGAGCATTCAGTTACCAAGCTCCTGTGCTATGGAATCAACTCCCTGCTGATGTTAAACAGGCCCCCACAGTCTCTGTATTTAAGACCAGGCTTAAAACCTTCCTCTTCGGTATAGACCAGGTTACATAGTGAGGGAGTTAGGGACAAACCCGGGATAAGACAGGCTGCAGTAGGAGTAACTAGCTGGGGGAAGTATGGCAACCTGAGCACTATCCTCTGCTTTGTCCTATTTTCTCATCAGCAATGCTATTCACATGTTGTCCCCTGTCCCACTCCCCCTGTGGAGTGTAACTCTTTCAGATGCCCCGATGACAGCTGGACCCTCTCCTCCTCCCCATCTGGCCCTCCTCCACCTGCCTCCCTCTCCTCCTCGCCCGGCTCTCCTCCTCCTCGCCTGGTCTTCCTCCTCCTCGCCTGGCCGATTTTTCTTGTTTTGTCTGATTTTTCCTGTTGTTTTGTTTTTGTGTGTTGTTGTTTTTTGTGTGTTGTTTTGTTTTTGTGTGTTGTTGTGTTTTTGTGTGTTGTTTTGTTTTTGTGTGTTGTTGTGTTTTTGTGTGTTGTGTGTTTTTGTGTGTATATCTCGGTGGCTGAGTGGCTCATGTCTCACAGCAGAAGGTTTGGTTGATCCCCGGGTCGCCCAGGCCTTTCTGTGTGGAGTTTTTCATGTTTCTCCTCGTGTCTGGATGGGTTTCCTCCGGGTACTCCGGTTTCCCCCATCAACCAAAACAATGAAGGCCCTTCGGGACAACTGTTGTTGTGATTTTGGGCGTTACAAAAATAAAATGAATTGAAAATGAATTGAATTGGTTAAAACAGACTGATGTAGTGATGGAGGGTTGTACACTGAGTTCATGTGCCACACTCCCATCTATAAAGAGCAGTGCCACCCGCCCATGGAGCCGGGCCATGGACACTAAGCAGAAATTATTTATTGTTTATACCTTATCACATGTGTGGGTCAATCATAAAAAACTCGTATCTATCAGATGTATTACTTTTCATTTGCTCCTCATTAAGTTTTTCAGTCCGTGTTGCTCCTCACCTGAAAATGGACCTCCTGCCGTCCGCGCTCATTTAACACATTTAAATGTAAAACTACACACTTCATCACTTCATCCTTTAAACACTGACCTCAGCTGCTGCTTCTCCAGGTTCAGTTGATTCAGTCTAGAATAATTCAGAGATCACAAAGTGAGACTGGGGTTAGTGCACTTTAAGACACTCTGTGGTGTCTGTACCTTTCAGTGAGATCTTTCTCCTTCAGCTCAGCAAATCTGACGATAAAATAAACAGTTTTAAATGGTTCAGTGTAAAATAAAATGTATCTGAATCTTTACCAGTCGTTACCTCAGTCGTTCCTCTTGGTCTTTTTCCAGGACATGAATCCTGAAATTCAAACATCACATAAGTTCAGATGGAGTGACAGTGATGTGTCTGAGACATTACAGTCAGTCTGGTGCTGATGGAGACGACTGAAGTGAGTGTAATCTGTACTTCTCTCTGTGCTCCGCCTCTTTGTGCTCCAGGACAGATCTGTGGGGGATGAAAGAAGATCTTTAAAACTCCACCTCACTCAGTGACTGGGACAGTTGTATGTACAGTAAGTCTTACCTGTGGGTTTCCTCCATGTGGTCCATCCTAAAAGTAAAGTGTGATCATTTGGGGTCAGAGGGGTGTTTGTTTAAGAGACTCTGTTACATACCTCTGAAGAATCTCTCTGAGCTCTTTGTGCTTTTGTTCTAGTTTGAGGCTGGAACAAATAAAGAAATGTAATGTGAAGTGAAATGAAAGAAATGTAAGTGCACGCAGAAATGGGGGCAGGACAGTGGAGAATCAGTTCTATAGTTTTGAACAGCAGTGAACCTGTTTGTGTCATTAACTGGTCAATATCACAGTTTACGATGGATAACATGTAAAATGTGTCTGTGTGTTTAGTTCATTAGGTACCTCAGCTCTCGGTTCTTCTGGCTCGGTTCATTCAACCTGAAACTCAGAAAATAACAAACCTTACTTTCAAAATGTTTGACCAGGTTTAGGGTTGATATCTCTGTAATTTGTCTATCCACATGAAACAAAAACTGGCACAAAGATCATCTCCTCTGTCTGTCCTGTGCCTACATGAACTAATATTGTGTTCCCACAGCCAGATCTTATTATCATTTTTCTTCCTTTTAAAAGTATGACATCATCAAATTTTAGAATGCGGTAAAACAATTCATAGGTAGGACATTTTTGTTTTGCCACCAGCTTCACAGATGTGCCATTGTAATTTTATAGGTTTAACTCATTCAACTGACCAGCACGTCTTTGGGGTTGAATAATGGCTGAAACTATTAAAAATCACTTACATTTATTTATACTGACAGAAGACGTTGATGTTTGTGCCATTTTTTGTTTCATGTGGCTAGACCCAGTAATTACAGAGAGATTAAGAGTCAAACTACAGTTAAATCAGGCCAGACTCATTCCCTGTGGGGGTGATGCTAACTGAAGGCACTGCTCTGTCTGGAACTGTTACTCACGTAAGATCTGAGTTTTATTTTAACACAGTTTGATCATAAAGAACTGACTTAGCTGAACTACATCAGGTGAGGTGATTTGTTCTGTTAAACAAGTCCTTCTCAAATAAAATTAGAGTCACAAGATAGCTAGCATTAGCTAACAGTTTTTCAGTTAGTCATTCTCACCTTTCTGTGTAAAATTAAACTCCTAAACAGGACCATGAATGCTCATAACCATCACAGACTGCTGAAAATGTGCTGTTTAAATCCATTTTGTCTTTTTTTCTTGAGTTTTTAGACTATTTAAAACTTTTTTGGCAGTGGTCGCTAATGTTTGCATTGTGTTATCATGGTAACTGCTGAACACCAAAGGCATACTGGCAAAACAATATCAATTCTTGCCACCCTGGAGTGTTTTAAGTCTCATCTTAAGACCCACATTTACTCTCTGGCTTTTAACATGCGTTGTGTGCTCCTCTCTTTTATTGATTTGATTGTACAAGTGTATTTTACTGTTTAATGTGTTTACTCTTTTATTTCTATTCATTTTATCATTATTATCTTGGGGTCTTATTCACGAGTGATGGAAGGATGGAGCATGAGATTGACAGGTGGATCAATGCAGCATCTGCAGTGATGCATTCACTGTATTGGTTTGTTGTGGTAAAGAAGAAGCTGAGTCCAAAGGCAAAGCTTTTGATTTACCAGTCAATCTATGTTTCTACTCTCACCTATGGTCATGAGCTTTGGGTAATGACCAAAAGGGCAAGATGGCAATTATAAGTGGTTAAATGAGTTTCCTCTGCAGGGCGGCTGGGCGCTCTCTTAGGGATAGGGTGAGGAGCTCGGAGTAGAGCCACTGCTTCCCCATGTCGAGAGGAGCCAGCTGAGATGACTCGGGCACATGTTCTGGATGCCTCCTAGTCACCTCCCTGGGTGCCTCCTGAAAGACCCAGGACATGCTGGGTCTTTTGGCTCAGGATCCTTCCCGAAAGAGCTAGAGGAAATGTGTGGAAAGGCAAGTTTGAGTGTCAGTGCTCAGACTGCAACACACTGGCCATGGATAAGTGGAAGAAGGTGGGTGGATGGTATTTGATTTCACTTCGTGCTGCACTTTGGAAACAACCTCTATTTATAAAAAGTGCTAAATAAAATTGATTGAATCAATAACCTTGATGATACAGGTCTGTTATAAAAGCTTGACGTACTCATTCATTAATTGTGATTAGGGCCAGAACATATGTGTCAAAGTGAAGGCAGAGCATGCGAGTTGCTCGAGACACGAGCAGCAGAGTGGGGAGCACTGTCTGCTTGGGGAGTATTGTATTTGTATTTATTGTATGTATTTTGTCCTCCACTAGCTGTGAAAGCACAGCCATTCTTCCTGGATGTCTATGTAATCCCTCAGTCGCGAGGTGTGATCTCTAGCAAAAGACAAAGTTTAAATCTGTAACTGAACAAATTGTAAGAGTGAAGACTTTTCACTGCTCATCCAAGCCACTTCTTCAGTTCTGGTCAGATTGCTGGTAGCCCCTCCCTTCAGATAGATATAAGGCAGTGGCTACCAGCGTCCTGACCAGAACTGAAGAAGAATCTGACCAGAACTGAAGAAGCGGCTTGGATGAGCAGTTAAACGTCTTCACTCTTACAACAATTTGTCCAGTTACAGATTTAAACTTTGTGTTTTGCTATTCTTCCTGGAGTCATTACACCAATTGTCAGTTGTGTTCATGAGGTTTGCCTCGACTGACAAACTAGTTTGGGTGTGTGGTGTGCTGGCCTTTGTCTTGTGTCTCTCTACTTAGGAGTTTTATGCATTACTTACTGGAAGAGAGGCAGACTTGAATGCAAATCCACTCATTGGGCAGCACTAAAGAAGTGGACTAAGTCAGTGTGGTGTCACCCATACCATTCAGCTCTGGTCAAATGAAGCTCATCAAGGCTAGCAGTTATATGGGTGAAGTTGTAGTAGTTGTAGTTGCCGAGTATTATAGCAACCAAAGAGCCAATCTGGAGCAAGGCTGTTGAAGGTAACACCCTTTCCCACCCTTGCTAAGTCCCCGCTCCCCGATTTAGCAGGGAGCAGACACTTAGCAAGGCTGTCAGTCAAACCTGTTGCTAACACTTGTGATCATGGCCTCAGTCAAATAAGGTGCATGATTCGTCTGTTATTAATGTTCATACACTGATTTACAGACAGAATAGTAAAATAAAAAATATCAGGATGATGTAGAGCGGGTTAAAGTGAGTCGATGGAGCCAGAAGCATAATCATTTCCTATTTGGAACATGGCAGCTAGCGTATTCATTTATCTATGTACAGTCAATATATATGTTCATATATATGTATATTTATTCTATAACTAAAAACACATGAAGTTTTCCTCAGCCCTCAATAACCTGCGCTCTGTGTCCACACGAGTTTAGTGCAGGACAAACTTATAACATTATAATAAACACTTATATGTCGTCTCTAAAACTACAAGTAGTAACCAGAAGAGACTTTTTCTGGCGCCCGCACACACGTGTCACTCATGCTCTTGTTTAATTTCAATCTGGTATTTTAAAGAATATGATTGTTGGCCTTGTTTCTGTCACTTTTTGTTTTTATGCCCCAGGTTCATTCAATGCACTGAACGACTGAATTTGGACTGGGACAATTTTAGCCTATTTATTATTTGAACCTTTTATTGTTGTTGCCCATTTTAGTTTGTTTTAATCCATTTTAGCCTGAGCGTTTATTTCATTCATGGGTTATTATTTTAGTACTGCTTTTATTTCATAACTTACTTTAATCTTTTATACTCTTGGTTTTATTAGTTGCTCTTTGTCTAAATCAAAGTCAAATATCACTGAAAACAGCACCTTTGATTCAGCTCTTTGTTCGTTTTCTGGGCAGATCTGTGAGGAACAGAGGAGGAGTCTCATTTCATGATGGACACTTGGATCTGGGGATGATGAACATTTACCTCAGTTTCTCTTCATATGACATTTCCACCTGGTGCATCCTCAAGTGGACAGTGAGTCGTGGAGGAGAAAAAAAGTAAATACAACAAATTAATACAATACAATTAATACAATACAAATTTGTTTTGCACAGATAAAAATCACCAAGTGATTTACATGGAAAAAAATAAATAAAAATAGATACAATACAGTACAAGAAATTAAATGAAGCAACAACTCAGTGAACCAAAATGGCCCTCATGGAGCCCAGGGACAGTCTGGGAGCTACAGCCTGGAAGGTCCTCCAACTTGGGACCAGTCTTTGGGACCATGATCCTATGATCTACAGTGTCTAAAAAGCAGATGTTCGGTCAAACAGGACCAAAACAGTGCATCTACCCAAATCAGCTGCCATCATTGCATCATTTATTTAGGTAAGCTGCAAGGCCACCACTCTCCAGTTTTGGAAACAAAGGGAAGTTTTGATATGATATATGTTTTGCCTCCAATGCTCACAATGAGCCGATAATACATAACAATGTGCCTGACAGACCCCCCACTCCCAGGTCTATGTGGCACTGTCATGTAAATGGTATTTGACAAAGTGAAGGTCATGTGTTAACACTGTGCACTTCTTTAGTCTGTACCTCTGTCGATGCTCTTCCTCTCTCTGATCCAGGACCAATCTGTGGAGAACAGACCATTTTAAAACCACCTCAGAGGAGTTCTGTGAAAAGTCCTTTACAATCATCTGTGAAAAGTCCTTTACAATCATCTGTGAAAAGTCCTTTACAATCATCTGTGAAAAGTCCTTAACAATCATCTGTGAAAAGTCCTTAACAATCATCTGTGAAAAGTCCTTTACAATCATCTGTGAAAAGTCCTTAACAATCATCTGTGAAAAGTCCTTTACAATCATCTGTGAAAAGTCCTTTACAATCATCTGTGAAAAGTCCTTAACAATCATCTGTGAAAAGTCCTTAACAATCATCTGTGAAAAGTCCTTTACAATCATCTGTGAAAAGTCCTTAACAATCATCTGTGAAAAGTCCTTTACAATCATCTGTGAAAAGTCCTTTACAATCATCTGTGAAAAGTCCTTAACAATCATCTGTGAAAAGTCCTTTACAATCATCTGTGAAAAGTCCTTTACAATCATCTGTGAAAAGTCCTTTACAATCATCTGTGAAAAGTCCTTTACAATCATCTGTGGGTCCTGCCCCAGGTCTCGCTCTAATGCCTCAAAGGTGAAAGAAAAGACCACAGAAGTGAGAGAGTGTGTGAGCGTCTGTTCTTTGGTCAGTTTATGGCCTCTCAGGTGAACGATGAATAAGGACTGAGCCAAAAGTGAAAGTGAACTAAATCTAGAGCCACTGGTGTCCACAGAGCTCACGTGTGAAAACACTCCCCCAGTGGTGAACAGGAGTTACCTCAGCTGTTTGTTCTCATGACTCAGATCATTCAACCTGATAGAAAAGATAAAGAATTTAGTTTTACATTTCTGTGGGTTATTATGTATTTAAAATGTGACCATCACTATTCAAAAGACTCATTGAATAAACCTCTTTCTGGTCTTCCAGAGTTCTTTGTCCTTCTGTTCCAGGGCAGAGCTGTAATTAAAAAAAAAAGAAGAAATGTCATAATTGGAAAAGTTACAGATTATTTTTAAAGGCTGTGCTTGAGAATTATAGTATGTGCTGGAGCTGTTGCCTTTCCCTTTGGACTGGGGCCTAAAATTATGAACATCAGCCTGTCCAGGGACAACAAGGGGAAATGAGCTCTAGTGCACTGTCTCTGTCTCAGACAAATAAACAAAACTAAACAAAGTTTGAGAAGTGTTATGGTAAAACTTGCTTTTGGGGGACGATTTATCAGTTTTGAATGTAACATTACATTTAACTTAGCAAATATTCAGTTTGGACTCCGTGTCCCCTTCATTCATCCATCTATCCATTTTCTTTCGCTGCCTGAGGTGCAGGGGCAGCAGTCTAAGCAGGAGAGTCCCAGACTTCCCCAGACAGGTCCTCCAGCTCCTCTGGTGGGACCCCAAGGTGTTCCCAGGCCAGCCGAGACACATAGTCCCTGCAGTGTGTCCTGGGCCTTCCCCGGGGCCTCCTAATGGTGGGGCATGCCCGGAACACCTTCCTAGGGAGGCGTCCAGGGGGCATCCTGAACAGATACCCGAGCCACCTCAGCTGGCTCCTCTTGACATGGAGGGGCAGCGGCTCTACTCCGAGCTGCTCCTGTGTGACTGAGCTCCTCACCGTATCTCTAGAGGAGCCCCAGCCACCCTGCAGTGCAAACGCATTTCAGCCGCTTGTATCCACGATCTTGTCCTTTTGGTCATTACCCAGAGCTCATGACCATAGGTGAGGGTAGAACGTAGATTGACCAGTAAATTGAGAGCTTCGCCTTTGGACTCAGCTCCTTCTTCACCACAACAGACGATACAGTGACCGCATCACTGCAGATGCTGCACCAATCCAACTGTCAATCTCACGCTCCATCCTTCTCTCACTCATGAACAAGACCCCGAGATACTTGGAACTCCTCCACTTGGGGCAGAGACTCTCCATCCAACCAGAGGGGGCACCACCTTCGAGAACCATGTCCTCGGATTTGGAGGAGCTGATTCTCATGCCGGCCGCACATCACACTTGGCTGCAAACCACGCCAATGCTGCAGGTCCTGGTTCGATGAAGCTTACTGTCAAGATCCCAGTGTGTCCTTGTGTTTCTGTGCTGTCTTTCCCCCTCCATTCTGTGTCTGTGTCTGGAGCTGGGCTGAGACTCTGGCACCACCAACTACACACCTGCAGCCCATGAGCAATCAAGCCTGCACCTTGAAGTACAAAGGGACTGAGGATCCTGCAAACTCTGCCAAAAAACTAGACTGGGCTTGGCTCAGTCTAGTTTTTGTGCGTATGATCTCAGTACTCAGTACTTTTTTTTCTTGCTTTTCACCAGATCCCACTCCTTGGAACTACCCTGCACATCCGCCTCTGACCCAGCTCTCCATGAAGGGTGCAAAAAATCTCAGCTTCTGACCCAGCTCTCCTTGACCAGTGCGAACACCCCAGCCTCTGACCTCGCTACCTATGACTGGCTCGAAGACATCAGCCTATGACCCTGCTCTCTACTATCTGCTCTGTTAATCAACATTTACATTTCCGTGTTTGTAAATAAACTCTGTTCAACTTTTTACCCCGAGTCTGTGTCTTTGATTCGCCCGAAATTATGACACTTACTGCCAGCAATCCAAACACAGCTCCTGCTTCACTCATGCAGGGACTGGACAGCCCTTCGCAAAGAGCCCTGGACCCCAAACTTCTGGAACACCCCCCAAAGGACACAGTCAAATCCAGACCACAAAGCACATGTTGACTGGTTGGGCAAACTCCCATGAACCCTTGAGGACCTGATGGATAGTATAGAGCTGGTCCAGTGTTCCGCGACTGGGATGAAAACAACACTGGTCCTCTTGAATCTGAGGTTTGACTATCGATCGGGTTTCCTTCTCCAATACCCTGGAATAGACCTTACCGTGTAGGCTGAGGAGTGTGATTCCCCTGTAACAGGAACACATCCTCTGATTGCCAGAGGGACCACCACCCCAGTCTGCCAGTCCAGCAGTATTGTCCCCAACCACCACACAATGTTGCACAGACGTGTTAGCCAATACAGCCCCATAACATCCAGAGACTTAAGGTTCTTGGGACGGATCTCGTCTAACCCCAGAGCCTTCCCACCGAGGAGCTTGCCAACCACCTCAGTGCCATCAGCCAGGGTGAATGATGAGTCTGCCTCTGAGTCCTCACTGTTTGTTTCCTCCTCAGCAGACGTGACAGTGGGATTGAGGAGATCTTCAACGTATTCTTTCCACCATCCGACAACATCCCCAATCAAGGTCAACAACCCTGCATCTGCACTGTAAATACTACTGGTGCTTCCCCCTCCTGAGGCATCGGATGGTTTGACAAAATCTCTTTGAAGCCAATCCTCCTCCACGGCCTCTCCGAGCTCTAACCCAGAGTTTTTGCCTCTGCAACCACACAAGCCATGGCACACTTGGCCCGCTGGTATTCGTTAGCTGCCTCAAGAGTCCCACAAGCCAACAAGGCTCGATAGGACTCCTTCTTCAGCCTGACGGTATCCCTTACGTCCGGTGTCCACCATTCAGTTCGGGTGTTGCCACCCCAACAGGGACCAGGGGACCTGGGCATCATAGATGGCCTTGTTCTAATAGTCATCATGATGTTCTTCAGAACCACTCTTAGTCAGACCAATCAGGAACTGTTTGCAATGGGTGACCCTACCGGGGGAATGAAGCCCCTGATAACATAGCTCCCAGGATAATTTGGGTGATCAAACCCCTCCACCATGTTAAGGTGGTGGTTCATGGAAAGGCTGTTAATTAATCTGATTTTCAATTTGAAAAAAAAAACAACAACAACAACAAAACAAAACAAAACAAACAAAGGTCAGTTTCCAGGCCCAGGCACCTGGTCCTGGGCAGAGGCAATGACGGTTGCAGGCGGTTGCAGGATCTGGACAGATTGTGGATCCACTGTTCCCTTTTTGAGACCAAGCAGAAGCAAAATGGTGATCACTGTGGACACAAAGCCACACTTGCTCACTTGTTTTGTGGGACAGGAAGTGCTCTTACCAGCTATTACTTTGTGGCTGTGGTGCGTCATGTATCACCTGGACTGAAGCCTCAGGGGTAGGAACTCATAGGGATTTAGGAACGGGCATGGGGCTTCCACTTTCATGAGACCAGGTAAGCGGTAAACCAGTAGTAAACCAGAACTAAACCAGGACTAACCCACCACTAAACCAGGAATAACGAAGGAATGAACCAGCACTAAACCAGTATTAAACCAGCACTAACCCGGAACCAAACCCGGACTAAACCCGGACTAAACCCGTACTAAACCAGGACTAAACAAGCACTACAAAAGCACTAAACCAGCACTGAACCAGCACTAACCCAGGACTAAACCCGGACTAAACCAGGACTAAACCGGTATTAAACCAGAAATAAACCAGCACTAAACCAGCAGTACACCAGCACTAAATGTGGACTAAACCAGCACTAAACCCGGCCTTAACCAGCATTAAATGAGGAGTAAACATAACTAAACCAGGACTAAACCAGAATTAAACCAGTAATAAACCAGTACTAAAGCCAGTGTTGCTGATGATTTGTCTGAGGGGGTTCAGACCTCTGCAGAACAGCAGTGGGGACAGTGCATCTCCTTGGTATATGCCACATTTGATGGGCACTTGTGCAAGTGGCTTGCCATTGGCCTCAAGGGTGGTTTTCCACAGCCTCATCGAGTTTGAAATGAAGGCTCTTAGAGTCCTGTAGATGTTGTACAGCTCCATTCAGTGATCCATATGTGTGGCATTGAGTCGTAGACTTTCTTGTAATCAATCCAGGCAGTGCACAGGTTGGTCTTATGGGTTCTGCAGTCTTGGGTGACTGTTCGGTCGACCAGGAGCTGGTGTTTGGCTCCCCTGGTGTCTTTGCTGATGCTCGTCTGCGCTGTGCTCATGTATTGATCCATGTGTCACTTATCTTAGCCAAAATGATGCCTGACATGTTGTGGAGAGCCAGGTTATTGGCCAATAGTAGGATGGGACGGTTCACTTTGAGGGATCCTTCTGGATGAGGATCGTATGCCCTTCAGTTAGCCATTCAGGGTGAGTCCTATCCATTAGCAGCTGGTTCATTTGTTCTGCCAGGCGCTCATGGAGAGCAGTGAGCTTCTTTTGCCAGTATGCATGGATCATGTCAGGGCCTGGTGCGGTCCAGTTTTTCATACCTGAGACTCTTTCTTGGATGTCTGTCTGTGATGGTGACTGGATTCTGTTCAGAGAGGTTGCTGTGGTCAACCAGCCACTGTGCATGTGATGCCTCCTTCTCCCATATGTTCAGTTTCCAGTCTTGGTGGGTCTGCTCTGGTGTTATTACCCTGCCATTGAGTGTACACTTTTGCCGATTATGTTGCGACGGTTTAGAGGTAGGGATCACTCTCAATGCTGCATTCACATCTTCTGTGAGATTTTCAGTCTTCACCTCAGTCTCTGCAACTGGCATTGGGGTTGCCTTGTGTTAATTCAGGCCATGATCTTATCTTTCAGGTCAGTCGCTGCCTCGCTCAGTGTGATACTTGTGGCTTCGTACCCAATCTCCGGTTGGGGAGTTGATGTTAACTCCCCTCTCACCTGGCCTCCTGGCTCCCCCTTGCCATAGTATATTTTGTGTTGTACCTTGTCAATCTCAAGTTGTGATAGCAGTTGCCGTTTGCGGATGTTGGAACACTGAGCTACTAGGTGCTTAGCTGTAAGCTTGCACTGTGGGTTTCGAAGTAACCATTTTTTCCCACTTCCTGTTCAGGTAAACCCTCTGACTCGGGTCACTGGAGTAGTAGCATTCCAACAGAGCCTTGTTCTCGCATCTCGCCCATTTCCTCCTTGTTCCAGTAGCCCATTTCTTGCTGGCATCTCGTACTAGGAACAGCAAAGATACTGCGCAGAACCCTCAAGCTCTGGCAAAAGATGGGAAGACACCACCCGTGGAGGGTGAGGAAATATATATATATATATATACATGTATGTATGTATGTATAAAATTACCAGTAAGTAAACTGACAAAGTAAACACATATTGCAGTAACATGACAACACAGTAAAATTCAACTTTGGCTCCCTGGGCTTTTTTCATGAAGACAACTGTTGAAGGATCCCAGCAGGGGTCACCAAAGGGTGCGTGAACGTGACGTCACACTGTTTTAACAATGCTTGAAGTAGCTGTAAGAAATGTTCGTTTCTGATGCAAGCGTCAAAGAGGACTAAGAGATTGAAATATAAGTCAGAAGGTTTAATGAGTTCATCACAGGTAAAGTTAACAATGAAGCACCGGACTCTCAGGAAAGGATAGGAAGAGAGTCCTGAGATGTTTGTGTTTCCAGCTTTTATAGGCCTCCCAGTGTGTGAGGCGGGTCTTCCTCTCGGCAACATGTGGTTACACATGTTGTGGTTTGTGTGTTGGCAGCACGGTGGCTGAGTGGCAACACTCATGTCTCACAGCAGAAGGTTTGGTTGATCCCCGGGTCGCCCAGGCCTTTCTGTGTGGAGTTTTTCATGTTTCTCCTCGTGTCTGGATGGGTTTCCTCCGGGTACTCCGGTTTCCCCCATCAACCAAAACATGAACGCCCTTCGAGACAACTGTTGTTGTGATTTTGGGCGTTGCAAAAATAAATGAATTGAATTGAATTAAAAATTGAATTGAAATTGAATTGAATTGAATTACACATTAAAAACCTTTTGGCAAAATCCCTGAATGTGCGTTTTTAAGTCAATCAATCTTATTGTTTTATGACCCTCACAGGATGGGGGGCACTCAGTCCTTGGTGAACAGGGCCACAGATAAGAAGTGGCCCTGGTCCTAGGTGTTATCTTCTGGGCCCCAGTGCTGTAGATTGCTTTACGACCCTCTCAGGGTGGGGGTCTTTGGTTTACGACCCTCTCAGGGTGGGGGTCTTTGGTGAATGGGGCTACAGGCATCTGGGGTAGTATGACATTGTTAAAAAATACCTTACATAGCTAAAATATCACGAAATTGCTTGAATGCTGATTTATTTGCGAGTATAAAGAAAGAGTATACCTTGATGATTTTATTTCCACTCCTATATTTGATTTGCTTATGAGGGTTATGGTAGTTAGAGTGATGGCTATACGATTTACCTTAGAGTACCTTTAATATCGCATTTATTGATGCTTTTTTAAGTAGAGATTTGTTTGCTAAAGATTTAACGGCATATTATCTTATATTCAAATGTGTCTTTTAATACTTAATACTTCTGATGGTTTTTACTTTGCTTTTTAATACTTTTGATGTTTTTTATTTTTATGTTTAATTTTTGCTTGTGCTTGTAATAACAAGGTGACATTGCAATATCAATGTTTGATGACTTAAACTGGGCTGGCTATAGTTTGAACTAAATTAAGGGTTTAAATTTGCTCTAAATTTAAGTTTAAAACAAAGTTCAAAAGTTCAAATTAAGTTCAAGACAAGTTCAGGGCATGTCTGGGCATGCTCAAACTTACAGTTCACTGAGTGCACAGGAACTGACTATATTTGGAAACCTGGAAAGCCCCTAAAACCATATTTGTACTTGAGGGAGGTGCTTTATGATCAGACCATGTTCACAGTTGAAATTCAATTGGCTCTCAAATTGGGGAAGTCCCTTGTAACTGTATATAAGCTACGCCCACTTTAAGAGCCGCGGAGATCTCTTTGGTGAGGGACGATACGTATTCTCACTCACTGATATCTTCTGTGTTGCCTCGACCTGGGCTGTAGGTCGATCAATCTCTGACTGGTTGATATTGCATGACTCTCCTGTCCATTCACGGTGTGGTTAGAAAGTGGGACTAGGCTCAGCTTCTGCGCTACCTACCCCATCTCAGGTGTGGATTCATGGTGGTACAACAGTAGTCCCCTGGGGGCTGTATCACTTGGGAGTTCATATAATTGCCTCTTTCTACTCACATGATAGCTGTGTCTCGGACGTAAAGGTCAAATCTCATGCTATATCTGTGGTTATATTGACGCTCCTGCATTTGTAGCCCATTCAAATCTCTTGAGCAATAAACATACAAAAAAGACATTTTACTGACTGCATCTCATTCTTGTCCCAACACTAGATCTCGAACTAGTCACAAAGTTTAGTAGTTGGCAGATCGGCTCGCCGAGGACTTAGTCTTTGTGAGGTAAGTCTCCACACTTTCTTACACTTTTCTTAGCTGGTCCGTGTCCAACCTTGGGAGGTAAAAGGGTTTTAAATAGGTTACTAGTACGGGTCATCTGGTGTCTCTCCCTCAGGTAAAAGTTGTTAAAGTTGCTCTACCACTGTGGTAATTTGACAACAACTTGAAGAGTCAGTGGGCTAAATTTCACATTCTTCAATGATACCAATCAGTTGTTGTAGTAATTTGACATTTAGGAAAATCTATCAATCAATCTATATATCAATCGTTGGCGCTTTTTTTGTCTTTTTTTTCACATGTTCTATTTGTGTTTTCAGAAATTGTCTCCCAAGGCTTTCTTCATCTTCTCTTTGATTAAGGGGGAGATATTCTGTCACAGAGAACTTTTTCCTGCTGCTGCACTGGACCTCGTACTTGTGTTTTCACAGATTTGCAGCAGTAAATACAACTTTCAAAGACTCTTCTGCATCAGTAACCAACTGTCTGACACAGGTTTTACAAGACAAGATGGTAAACGCTGCACAGACGTCTGTGCACCCTGAGGGACTGATGTGGTCACTGAGAGAAATACTTCAATTTGTGAAATGAACTAAAGATTTTGTGCAGGATTATTGGCCCTCGCCACTCACGAAGTGATGGCGAGGGGCATTGTTCTTGCTGGGTTTCTTTCTTCTTATTATTATTATAATTTTTCCGTCAAAAGGATCGCAGTTTTCACCCATAGGATCGACCGGCTCGGCGAAAAATTTCATAAAATTGGCATCGCGACAATGTCCAAAGCACACTGGCTCAACAGCGCCACCTAGAAATTTTGAGATTTTCAATTTATTAGGAAGGCTCGACTCAGATTTTGACGAAATTCGTACCAGTGATAGAGCTTATAGAGAGAAGCAAAAAATATAATTATAGCGCTGCCCTATGACAGACAGGAAGTCGGCCATTTTGAATCAAATATTCGCCACTTCATTCGCAGCGTGTTTTCAAAACGCTACTAGTCTCAGGTTTTTGGTTCAAATGAGCTCAGATTTCACATGCCACATCCAGACACATAGGTTTTCATAAAACATCCACGTTTTCTCCGAATTCCACACGGTTCGCCCGTACGCCACCACCGAAAAACGCCTTCATTTCCTGTTTTTTTTATGTCCTCTCACGACCACAGGCATCGCCCTACAGAGCTCACATTCACATCACATATGCGAGATTGGGGCATGAATGGAATGCAATATTAATTTTAATCAAAATGAACACTATAGCGCCCCCTACCATAGGGGTGAAACGCAAACATTATCCGATTCCTATGAAATTTGGGGAATCAATTCATGGTCTCAGAAGGGGGCTGGGGGGGGGGGGGGGGGCATTATCACCACTTGTGGCTTTAATTTGATTTGATATTTGTATGAACTATTTTGAGGAATGCATTTAAAGCCTTGAAATATTCAGTTCTTCTCAGAAAACTGCACCAAAACAACTGAGAAAAACTAATATTATACAATAGTCCATTTTTACCTGAGCTGTTGATTCTCGTGTCTCAGCTCTTCCACGCTCTCTATGCTGTATGCTTGTTGTGGCACTTCCAGAGCAGAGCTGAGGAAAACAGCAGAATGTGGAAGAGTTTTGATCCAGTTTGTGTCAGTGGTTTTCCTTCTTCCTTAATATGAAGGTTTAATGAGGTTAAAACAGTAACACATTGTATTAACGACACTAAACTAAGCCCTAAGACTTCATCTCAGCAGCTATCAGGTTAGCCATGTCCATTTATTCAAACAGTCTATGACCCTTATCTTGTTATTACACATGTTACCATGAGCCGTGTGCTATTACTGTTTCCTATGATCTGTAATAATATTTGTGGTGATTTAATAATTGGTTAATATTGTTTAAATCACATTCTGATCACCCTTAATGTGTTTATTTACCTCAGTGGTTTGTTTTCACACTTTTCCACATCCTCCTCATTTCTACAAATAAAAATGACATTAAATGAAAAGCTGTGTGCATTATATTCATTAATACATTTATGTAATTAATTAAGAGTCTCACCCTGAGCAAATGAACAGACCAGCCCAACACCGCCAGAACCAGGAGAACCATCCGCCGTGTGACCTCTGTACCTGTCCAGTCTGGACCGGGCGCGATGGACTGTAAGGAAACACATGCACAGTTATTTACTATAGCTCAAATTAAACTAAACATTTAGAAACTAAAATAAAAATGTGAATTGGCATTGTCACTAAATATTTATTTTTATTTTATTTATTTATTTTTAATCATTTTCATTCATGAAATATAAAAACACATCAACAGTTAAACATACCGTAAGTGAATGAGCAGAAAGGCAAGGCAAGTTTATTTGTATAGCACAATTTGTACACAAGGTAATTCAAAGTGCTTTACAGAATAAGAAAGACATTAAAATCACACAAATCAAAGCAGAAATAACGAACATGAATATTTGTTATTATATAACAAATAATCATCATAAAATTACCATTAAAACTGTCTCACATCATCAGGAAGACTATTCCAGGTTTTAGCTGCATAAAACTGAAACGCTGATTCCTCATGTTTAGTCCTGACTCTGGGCACCAGCAGGAGGCCGGTCCCTGAAGTCCTCAGAGTGTGAGATGTTTCATGTGGCACTAACATGTCAGAGATGAACTTTGGACCAAGGCCATGGAGAGACTTATACACAAAGAGCTGCTTTAAAGTCTATTCTTTGAGCTACAGGAGCCAGAGACCTGAGCACAGGACACATGTGTGAAGTACTTCCTGGTTCTAGTCCTGACCCGAGCAGCAGTGTTCTGGATGTTCTGGATGTTCTGGATGTTCTGGATGTTCTGGATGTTCTGTTCTGCCTTAAAGCTCATTTGGAGAGGCCAGTGAGCAGGACGTTACAGTCGTCTAATCTACTGGACACAAATGCAGGATACATCTCTCCAACTACTACTGCTGTTAAAGTTCAAGTCTGAGTCCATTATTACCTCTAGATTTCTCGCCTGATTTGAAGGTTTTAGAGACAGAGACTGGAGGTGACACTGACACTTTCTCTATGTTTCTGTGACTTTAGTCTTGTCTGAGTTTATCTGGAGAAAGTTGATTTTCCTCAACACACTGATCTGTTGATGCGGTGAATCCACTGGTCCATATTCACCTGCTGCAGTGAGACATAGATCTGACTCGTCTACAGAGTTGTGTGTGACACATTATTGTTGTGTATTAACTGTCCTAACAGCAGCATGTAGAGACTGAACAACAGGGGTTCCAGGACTGACCCCTGGGGCACCCCACAGGCCAGGGACATTTTATCTGAGACACATTTTCCAATTTCAACAAAGTACTCCCTGTTTTCTAGACAGGACTTGAACCAGTTTAGTGCCGTACCACAGATGCCCTCCCAGTCCTCTAGTCTCTGTAAGAGGATCCCATGATCCACAGTGTCAAAGGCAGAACTCAGATCTAACAGGATCAAGACTGAGACTTTGCATCAGTGTTCAGGCGGATGTCATTGGTCACCTTGATAAGAGCATCTCAGTGCTGTGGTGGTAAAACCTGAAAACATCAAAGGAGATGTTCATTTGGAGAAAGTTAATAAGCTGTTGGTAAACAACTTTTCTGAGGATTTTGCCTTTAACAGATTTGAGATCGGTCGATAATTGTTCAACATTGTGGCATCAAGACTGCTCTTCTTTAGGAGAGACTTGATAACCGCAGTTTTCAAAGCTCTTGGGAATGTTCCAGATTGAAGTGACATATTAACTATGAGAGTGAGTGGTGACAGCAAACTGAGCACAGACTTTAGAGGTTTAGTGGGTAACACATGGAGGTGTAGATGAACTCAGACTGGTGACAATCTCTTGGACAGTTTTGTCAGTTACAGGTGCAAAGTGAGTCAGCTCTAAGTGTCTCGGTGGTGCTGGGTTGTTATTTGTGTTGTGGAATTGATGTCATTTTTAATGCCCTGAACCTTGTCATTAAAGAACACTGCAAACTCATAGCACTTAGATGTGGAAATTAGTTCTAAAGGCAGTGGAGCTGGGGGGTTTGTTACTGTTGCAAACAGGACACGAGAGTTTTTACTGCGACTTCCAATAATGTCAGAAAAATCCCTCTTCCTTGTTCTACAAAAACTGTGGTTGTACATGTGCATCTTTTCTCTGTAAATCTCATAATGAACCTGGAGCTTTGACTTGCTCCATTCCCGCTCGGCCCTCCTCCCTTTTCTGTGCCCTGACCGAGTCATCATTCCTCCATGGCGCTTTCTGCTCATCTTTAACCATTTTAACCTTCATCGGGGCAATGGTGTCCAGAACATTCAAAACACTCGAAGTTACAGAGTTCAACAAATCATCAACATCAGAACATGAGGCATTTTCAAAGTGTATCATTTCCATGAACAGTGCACCTGTTTTATCATTTATGTGTCTCCTGTGAACAACTGCAGGACCAGCCGCTGGTTTGGGAATAACAGACAGGTCAAAGAAGACACAGAAATGATCAGACAGAACAACATCCACCACACTGACATTTGAAATATTTACTCCTTTTGTAATGAGCAGGTCCAGAGTGTGCCCTCTGTTGTGGCTCGCTGACACGCTGAGTCAGACCAAAGGTTTCAAGGACAGAACTGAGCTCTTTAGTGTTTCTGTCAAACACATTATCCACATGTACATTAAAATCACCTGTAATGACTAAACCATCAAAGTCTGTGCATACGACTGAAAGCATCTCAGTAAAATCATCAATAAAACTCAGACAGTGCTGGGGAGGTTTGTATATGACTAAGTAGAGGATGGAGGGGGATTGTTTTAGCTCCATTTTGAATGAAACATACTCGAAAACACCCCAATGACACTTTGTGAGTAACTAAATTTTCTCTAAAAAAAATGCACATACCTCCACCCTTTCTTTTTACTCGTGTTTCAGATTCAAATTTGAAGTTGGGTGGAGTTGATTCCACTAGAACTGCATTACCTGTGTTTTTGTCAAGCCATGTTTCGGTTAAAAACATAAAGTCAAGACATAAGAGGATGTACCAAGACTTCCTCTGGACCCCAGTCCATACATCTCCATCTCAAAGCCACTAACCACTCCTTTGGAGATAGTGAAGTTTAGATCTCAGCCAGAGAAAAGAGATGGTTTGAGAGAGGAGTTAAAGAAGCTATTTTTGTTAGGAAACAGAATCCTTCCTTAAACAGAAATGGAGCCTCAGACATAATCTGTCCCCCATCTACAACTCCATCCTCAGACCCAGAACAATGAGAACAATAGCAGGGTCGTTAAGGCTGAATAGGGTAGTCTCAGCTGAAACTAGAGATAATAGATGTTCACAGTTTCAGTGCGGTTAGCCCCTCCCCTCAGATAGATATAAGGCAGTGGGCACCAGCATCTGACCAGAACTGAAGAAGTGGCTTGGACGAGCAGAGAAACGTCTTCACTCTTACAACAATTTGTGACTTTTTAGGACTGGATATTATTTTCGAACAGAGAATGAGAACTAAATGGCTCTAACTGTCCTTCTGTTAATCAGTCTATGTGGTGTAACTGTAGATATAGCTCCATCACAGGGCCTCAGTCTGATATTATCTTTCTCATGACTGTATGTCCTGAGACAGCAGAGGCCCTGTGTGTCCAAGCTCTTGGTGATAACAGCTCTGGGGGAGGGCAGGGAAGGGCGAGCAGGGGGGAGTTTGGGTGAGGGACCAGGTGAGGGCCGAGGAGGCAGAGCAGGGAGGAGTTTGGGTGAAAGACTAGGGAGGATAGGTGGGTACGGGGAAGAGTTGAGTATAGTTAATGGCAGAACTCTTGATTGCATTATATTAGGTGTGATGGGAACCGTCCAAATTCCTGTCTGAGACTGAAACATCGGTTGGGGCTGTCACAGACAGGTTCAAGGCCTGTGACGAGCGCCCTGGGGGAAGTGACGCTGCAGCTGAATCCTTCACTTGGGAAGGTAGTGCTGCTGCTGAATCCATAGCTGGGGGAGATGGTTGTGCTGCTGGTCGTGAGTTCTTCGCTGGGGGAGGTGGTGGTTGTAGTTGTGGTGCTGCAGATGGTGCTGACACATTGGTTTGGTCTCTGGTTGGTGCAGCAGGAATGCTTCTCTCATTCCTCTTTTCTCTCACTGGGCCAGGACCCTGTCCAGGCCGGTGCCTCAGAGCGTGGAGGAGGTTCTCCGTCAACACTCTCACTCCACCTCTGCTCAGGTGCGGAACATTTCCCTTGAACAGGTCCTCTCGTTTCCAGAATAGATCACAGTTCTCAATGTAGTGCAGTCCTCTGACCGCACGTGTTGAACAGCCATGTGTTCAGCTGAAGCAGCCGGGTAAATTTGTTCATCTTTCTTCTGTCTATGGTAGGAAGAGGTCCACTGATGAATGTCTTAACCTCCACTTTATCAAGCTCCTCAAATAATTAAATGAAATGCTTTTTCAAGATTTCAGTCTCATTCATTCTGGTGTCAACTGCACCCACGTGCACAATCAGCTGTTTAGCTCCTTGGTACGTTGACAAAACGTTTGGGAGGAGTTTTGTAATCTCAGAGACAGTGTGACTGGGGTACGAGCAAGTTTGGATTCCTCTGTGAGTCACATCTCTCACAGCACCATCTCCTAACAGCAGTGTCTCTCTGAACTTCGTGTTTGGCACAGACCGCCTGTCTGCTCTTTTGCTAACTTCCTTGCTCTTGTTTTGTGACAAAAATCCATTTTCTGTTTGTATTTAATATCAACATCAGTCTGTGACAGTGGTAAAAATGTGTTTGTAAGTTGTATTTTGGGTGATGTAACTGTATTAGGTATAGCATTGTCTTTTATCACTTGTCGCGTTGGCTTGGCATTCTTGTCTTTACAAAGTTTTAGAAAAGACACCGTATCGCACTGATATCAAGAGAAAGTATCAAATTGAAAGTAGCAGTTTTTTTCACCCTCTTCTCTGAAATTAACTTTAGGCTGTTTACCACTGGAAGTCACAAAGAGCGTTCGGTGAAGTCATTTTTCAGATTCTAAAACAAATATCCGTGTTTGTAGCTCATTAATTTGTTGTTGATAGTCCCGACAGCATTCACAGAAAGAATTCCGTTGGTTTCTTCCCCTGGACATGTCGTTGGCTTGTCAAAAATGTAGTTAAAAATGTAAAATCATAACTAAACAAATCTCCCAGGACTGGAAGAGGTAAAATGATTAAAAACCAAAGTAAAGAAGGAAGCAGCCGGAGCAAGTAAGGTTTGCGTCTGCACTCTTCAGGAGCAGAAAAGATGGAGTAATCTTATGTTTTGTGCCCCTTTTTCCAGACAATACTTTAGTTCTGATTCTTACTTCAATATCTGAATATCTGTATTAAGTATCCTAAACTAGGAAACTGTTTTGGTGTTTGGTGCAGACGTACGACAGAAAAATGTGTCCCGGTAAAGAGTGTATGTTTATTACATTTTCACTGATGTTTCCTCATGTTTCTAATCCTACAACAACCAAACACGTCTCTCCGGGTTGTTACTTCATGATTCTTATCCAGTAAAATGCCGATTAAAATGTATAAATCAGCTTCATTTTTTTTCTCTAAAGTAGATCATTTTACAATATGCAGCAAAGTACAAAGAATATTTTCCTGAACTAAAAGTAAGTCAGACACAGAGCCTAAACAATATTAAAAATACACAGCTTCAAGAGGATATAAACTAGAATAATTTTGAAAGTAAAAACCTTACCTTCTGCCCATTTTGACCGTTTTGCCTCTGCAGTCGACGCCTAATAAGAAAAACGTATGATCTAAACACAGACACAACTTCCTTTTTTCAAGTCTTTTTCTTTTCTTAAAACATAACCAGGCTGAACATGTACTTGTCTGTCTCTGCTGTTTGCTGTTCTGTGAGGGGAGGGCTGAGCCAGGGGAGGGGCTATGTGGGAGGGGCATGGGGGGGGGGGCGCTGCAGAGCTCCCTGGTGATGTAGGCCGGTGGGCAGAGATGGTTCAACCTTTCGTCACATCAGAGGCAGCAAAGTCCGACCGCTCCACTATGTCTTCCTCATACTGACTATTGTTTTAGAGTGTGGTAGTTTGCTGATTTCATTGCTCTCAGTGAAACCATGTATGTCTCAAGGACTCAGGGGCGAGCAGGTCGGATCACAGCTGACCCTTCTCACCTATGGACTATTTGAACCACTCCCTTCTGGCAGTCATTTTAAACAACTGCAACAAAGCAATATAATTTTATTGGGGTCTTTTATCTTATCACATTGTTTGAAGCAGTTCTCCTGAAATGAAAGTTGTCTTACAGCCGTCGTTCTGGGGTGAGGTTCTGAAAGAAGTCACACAGAGTTTAAGAAGTTGTTTATTATTTATCAAAATGTGCATATGTTCAAACAAACTATTATTTTGAAGCCTTGGCTGAAATAATAGGCTATGATCCATGATTTGTTTTGCCTAAACAGGATTTATAGTTTAGTTTATAGTTTAGTCTAGGCCAAAGCCTAGACTAAACTATAAATGACTACCACAATCATAAAGTTGTCTGTCTAAATATATTTTTTGTACAGTGTGTATTACACACACAGTAAATGTCACAATATTAACAATCAGAACTGTCTCTAAATCATGATTGGGGAAAATATATCATGGGTCATAGCCTATTATTTCAGCCAAGGCTTCAAAACAAGGATCTGTGCTTGGTCCAATCCTATTTACTCTGTATATGTTGCCATTGGGGAACATTATCAGAAAACATGGCATTAATTTTCACTGCTACGCTGATGACACTCAGCTGTACTTATCAATGAAACCAAATCAGACTGATCAAATAGATAAACTCAGTGCCTGTGTGAAGGACATCAAAACCTGGATGACCTTGAATTACCTGCTCTTAAATCCTGAAAAAACAGAGGTCATTGTCGTTGGTCCCAAAGGTCAAAGAGATTCTCTGTCAGACCAGATAATCTCACTCGACAATGTGAGTATAGCTTCTAGCCCTACTGTAAAAAATCTTGGAGTCCTATTTGATCAAAATCTCTCATTCACAGCCCATATAAACCTATCTTGTAAAACCGCATACTTTCACCTGCGAAATATAACTAAAATTAGAAATATTTTACCTAAAAACGATGCTGAAAAACTCATCCATGCATTTGTTACTTCAAGACTTGATTACTGTAATTCTCTGCTCGCCGCCTGCCCCAAAAGTACTATAAAGTACTATAAAGTACTATAAAGTACTATAAAGTACTATAAGGAGCCTCCAGTTGGTCCGAAATGCAGCGGCCAGAGTCCTAACAGGAACTAAAAGAAGAGACCACATCAGTCCTGTACTAAAATATCTGCACTGGCTTCCTGTCGAGCTTAGAATCAAATTCAAAGTCATCCTCCTGACATACAAAGCCCTAAACGGTATGGCCCCATCCTATCTGCAAGATGCTATTGTCCCGTACCAGCCAAACAGAGCACTCCACTCTCAGAATGCAGGACTATTAGTGGTTCCTAGAGTGTCCAAAAGTACAGTGGGAGGGAGAGCATTCAGTTACCAAGCTCCTGTGCTATGGAATCAACTCCCTGCTGATGTTAAACAGGCCCCCACAGTCTCTGTATTTAAGACCAGGCTTAAAACCTTCCTCTTCGGTATAGACCAGGTTACATAGTGAGGGAGTTAGGGACAAACCCGGGATAAGATAAGCTGCAGTAGGAGTAACTAGCTGGGGGAAGTATGGCAACCTGAGCACTATCCTCTGCTTTGTCCTATTTTCTCATCAGCAATGCTATTCACATGTTGTCCCCTGTCCCACTCCCCCTGTGGAGTGTATCTCTTTCAGATGCCCCGATGACAGCTGGACCCTCCCCTCCTCCCCGCATGGCTCTCCTCCTCGCCCGGCTCTCCTCCTCCTCGTCTGGTCTTCCTCCTCCTCGCCTGGCCGATTTTTCTTGTTTTGTCTGATTTTTCCATTGTTTTGTTTTTGTGTGTTGTTGTGTTTTTGTGTGTTGTTTTGTTTTTGTGTGTTGTTTTGTTTTTGTGTGTTGTGTGTTTTTGTGTGTTGTTGTGTTTTTGTGTGTTGTGTGTTTTTGTGTGTTTTTGTGTGTATATCTCGGTGGCTGAGTGGCTCATGTCTCACAGCAGAAGGTTTGGTTGATCCCCAGGTCGCCCAGGCCTTTCTGTGTGGAGTTTTTCATGTTTCTCCCCGTGTCTGGATGGGTTTCATCTGGGTACTCCGGTTTCCCCCATCAACCAAAACATGAACGCCCTTCGAGACAACTGTTAAATAAAAATAAAATGAATTGAATTGAAAATAATAATTTCTATGAACATATGCACATTTTGATTTGTGTCTTCATGTGATCACTGCAAATTTGAGTTTGTAATATTTAAAACTTTTTTTTTTAACTAAGGTAAATAAACAATTTCTTAAACTCTCTGTGACGCCTTTCAAAACCTCATCCCAGAATGACTGCATTAAGTTAACTTTCATTTTAGAAGAACTGCTTCATACAATGCGACAAGACCCCAATAAAATTATATAACTGAATCATAGTAACTTATTATACCTGGGAATGTGCAGTTATCAATCAGTAAAGCAGGAGTAGAGTTTTATTGGCTTTAGGAGTGAACAAAATTTACAACTTGCTTCAGGGTTATAGTGTAAAATTAAACAGAATAATAAGATAAACTATGGTAAAATAAAAATGATAGCATGGATTTAATTCTGGTAAAAAAATACATGTTGATACAAATACAAAATATACAGTCGGGGCAGAGCAGCAGTGCAGGAAGGTGAACTGCAGTTGTTTAAAGTGACTGGTCAAGGGGGAGTGTCTTCTGCTCAAGGGGGAGTGTCTTCTGCTCAAGGGGGAGTGTCTTCTGCTCAAGGGGGAGTGGCTCAAACAGTCCATAGATCCGACCTGTCAATATGAGGAAGATATAGAGGAGCGGTCGGACTTTGCTGCCTCTGATGTGACGAAAGGTTGAACCATCTCTGCCCACCGGCCTACATCACCCCCCACCCCCATGCCCCTCCCACACGGCCCCTCCCCCGGCTCAGCCCTCCCCTCACAGAACAGCAAACAGCAGAGAGACAGACAAGTACATGTTCAGCCTGGTTATGTTTTAAGAAAAGAAAAAGACTTGAAAAAAGGAAGTTGTGTCTGTGTTTAGATCATACGTTTTTCTTATTAGGCGTCGACTGCAGAGGCAAAACGGTCAAAATGGGCAAAAGGTAAGGTTTTTACTTTCAAAATTATTCTAGTTTATATCCTCTTGAAGCTGTGTATTTTTAATATGGTTTAGGCCACATACAGTGGGGTAAAAAGTATTTAGTCAGCCACCAATTGTGCAAGTTCTCCCACTTAAAATAGATGAAAGACCTGTAAGACCTGAAAGACCTGTAACTGTCATCATAGGTTCAGTTCAACTATGAAAGACAGAATGGGGGGAATCCAGGAAATCGCAGTTGAATTTTTAAATAATTAATTGGTAAATTCCTCTGTAAAATAAGTATTTGGTCACCTACAAACAAACACTATTTGTCTGTCCTCCACACGTTACCTGTATTAATGGCACCTGTTTGAACTCGTTATCTGTATAAAAGACACCTGTCCACAACCTCAAACAGTCAGACTTCAAACTCCACTATGGACAAGACCAAAGAGCAAAGGAACCACAAACAAAACTGTAGACACCAGGCCCCGAACACTCAATCTGCAACAGGTAGGAAGGAAATGAACTGTGGAGCAATTATTAGAAAATGGAAGACAAGACACTGATAATCTCCCTAAATCTGG
This sequence comes from Periophthalmus magnuspinnatus, assembly GCF_009829125.3. NCBI lineage: Eukaryota > Metazoa > Chordata > Actinopteri > Gobiiformes > Gobiidae > Periophthalmus > Periophthalmus magnuspinnatus. The sequence goes on from NC_047146.1 coordinate 803,117, forward strand.
GGCTCCACGCAAGATCTCACCCCGTAGGGTCAAAATGACACAAGAGCAAAAGCCCCAGAACCACACGGGGCGACCGAGTGAATGACCTGCAGAGAACTGGGACCAAAAGGGACCATCAGTAACACACTACACCACCAGGGACTCAAATCCTGCAGTGCCAGACGTGTCCCCTGATTAAGACAGGACATGTCCAGGCCCGTCTGAAGTTTGACAGAAGCATTTGGATGATCCAGAAGAGGACTGGGAGAATGTCACATGGTCAGATCAAACCAAAATACAACTGTTTGGTAAAAACTCAACTTGTCGTGTTTGGAGGAGAAAGAATGCAGAGTCTCATCCAAAGAACACCAGACCTACTGTGAATCATGAGGGTGGAAACATCATGCTTTGGAGCTGTTTTTCTGCAAAGGGACCAGGACGACTGATCCGTGTAAAGGAAAGAATGAACGGGGCCAAGTATCGTGAGATTTTGAGTGAAAACCTCCTCCCATCAGCGAGGGCATGAAGATGAAACGTGTCTGTGTCTTTCAGTGTGACAATGATCCAAACACATCGCCCGGGCAACGAAGGAGTGGCTTCATAAGAAGCATTTTAAGGTCCTGGAGTGGCCCAGTCTCCAGATCTCAACCCCACAGAAAATCTTTGGAGGAGTTGAAAGTCCGTGTTGTCCCAAAACATCACTGCTCTAGAGGAGATCTGCAGGAGGAACGGACCAAACTACAGCAACAGAGAAAACCTCTGGAGACTTACAGAAAACATTTGACCTCTGTTATGTACCGTTTGTTGGCAGTATTGAGTATGAAGTATTGAGATTAACTTTTGCTATTGGCCAAATACTTATTTTTCACCATAATCGGCAAATAAATTCTTTAAAACTCAGAAAATGTGATTTCCTACATTATTTCCCCCTATTTTGTCTCTCTACGATGAAAATTACAGGCCTCTCATCTTTTTAAGTGGGAGAACTGGCACAATTGGTGCCCGACTAAATACTTTTTGGCCCATTCTATCTGACTTTTATTACTTTTAGTTCAAGAAAATCCTGTGCATATTGTAAAAGAAGGTATTTGTAAAAAAAAAACGTCTGCACCAAACACCAAAACAGTTTCCTAGTTTATGATACTTAATACAGATATTCAGATATTAAAGGAAGGATCAGAGCTAAAGTATTGTCCGGAAAAGTGGGCATAAAACAAAAGATTACTCTTCTTTCTGCTCATTCATTTCTTGTACATTGAACTATTGATGTATTTTTATGTATCATGAATGAAAATTATAAAAAAAATAATAATAATAAATTAAAAATAAATATTCACTGACAATGTCAATTAACATTTTTAGTTAGTTTAGTTTAATTTTCATGTACATGTGTTTCCTTACAGTTCATCGAGCCCGGTCCAAACTGGACAGATGGAGAGGTCACACGGTGAATGGTTCTCCTGGTTCTGGTGGCTGTGGGACAGTCTTTTCATATGGTTAGGGTGAGAACCTTAAGTAATTAATTACATAAGTGAATTAATGAGCATATACACAGCTTTTCATTTAATGTCATTTTTAAAAGAGGAGGATGTGGGAAAGTGTGAAAACAAACCACTGAGGTAAATAAACACATTAAGGGTGATCAGAATGTGAAATAAACTAATATTAACAAAATATTAAAGCATCACAAATATTATTACAGATCATAGGAAACAGTAATAGCACACGGCTCATGGTAACATGTGATATAAGAGGTTAAGGAGCATTGACCATTGACTCTGGCTCCAATTCATTTTATATTGAAAAACTATTACACTCCTCCCTGTACCTGCTGCTGTCAGACTCATTCTGGTCTTAAATGTTCGTATTAACCCGCTCTACATGATTCTGGGGTTTTTATTTCACTATTTTTTCTGTTATTCAAGATATGAACATTAATAACAGACAAATCGGGTGCCTCCTTTCCCAGAGGTCGCTCCCGCGAGCGTTAGCAACAGGTTTGATTAACAGCATTGCTAAGCGCCCACTCCCTGCTAAACCAGTGGTGTGGGCAGGTAAGGGCATTACCAGATTGGCTTTTTCGTTGCTATAATACTCGCGGTCAGAATTCGAAATATGGAACTCTGCTCCAAATTGGCGCTAACTGCTCTAGCCTCGATGAGCTTCATTTGATTGGAGCCGAACGCTGTGGGTGACGCCTCACTCACTTAGTCCACTTCTTTATACAGTCTTTAGTTTTAGTGCTGCCCAATAAGTGGGATTGCATTTATGTCTGTGTCATAATGTCTTTGGGATCAAAGATACAGAATCGGAGTACAGGTGTTGTGAAGTCAGGCAAACTGGACCAAATAATGGAGAACTCAGGGAAGGTTTACAGTGTTTATTTACAAGTAGTGAATAAGAGTTCAATAATGTGGGTTGATCTGGTGGGGAACAGGATACGGGGTGCGGGCCAGGATCCAGGGGCGAAGCGGGCGGCGCAAGGGAGCTGACAGTGCGGGCAGCACCGGGGCGGGGAGCAGAGCGTAAGCTGGGGTCCGGGAAGGTGGAGTGCAGGGACGGAGATAGGACGACCAGAGCCAGGACAGGGAGCAGGGTGCGGAGCGGGGTCCAGAGACGCAGAGTGCAGAGAACAAGAAGAGACAAGACTGTACCAGAACTGGAAGGCTGGGCTGGAACAGAGTCGGGAGCGCAGGAGCCGGGATGGTCCAGAGAATGGGATCTGAAGGGTGGCATACAAAATCCAATGAGCAGGATACAAAGAGCAAAAATTGCAAAAAGGCAAGACAAGCTAGAATATTCACGTGGACACGTGGACGATCTGGCACCATGTGTCTGGTCCTGGCTCTTCTTATCCATGGCAGGTGGAGATGATTGCGCTGACGAGCTGCAGGTGTGCGCGGGAGGAGCCAGGAGCTCAGCTCAGCTCCGGCTCCGGCAGGTGGATGAGGGAAGGAACAGGGCAGGAGACAAAACATGGAACAGGAACAGTGCGGATCGTGACAGTACCCCCCAGGCCGGTAATTGGGAGCGGGAACGCGGTGCCGGTCAGCGGCCGTCTTAGTGCGTGCTCCCGTATGGAGGAGGGCGGCTCTCGTCTTTCCCCAGACCCGCTGGCAGCGCCGGAGGTGGTGCTGGATAGAGGAGACAGCCAGATCTTTTTCTTCCGAGGAGATGAGTGGGGGCTGGTAGCCCACCAAAGCCTCGAATGGAGATAAACCCGCGGCAGAACTGACAAGGGAGTTATGGGCGTAAAGGATCCAGGGCAGGACATTGCTCCAGGCTGCCCGGTTGGAGGATACAACGCACCGTAAGGCCATCTCCAGATCCTGATTAGCCCGCTCAGTCTGCCCGTTTCATTGGGGGTGGAAGCCCGACGTGAGGCTCATAAACCTCCTGTAAAAATTTGCAAACCCGATAAAACTTTGGAGCTGTTTACGATTAATGGGAGTGGGCCAGTTGGTCACCGCCTTGATTTTCTCCGGGTCTGCTCTCACCTGACCTCTTCCTACAATAAACCCCAAGAAACTGACCTCCTCTGAGTGGAATTTGCACTTTTCTGCTTTCACATATGACCTATTTTCAAGGAGGCGCTGGAGAACTAATCGGACGTGGTACTGATGTTCCTGGGGAGAACGGGAGAAGATTAGGATGTCGTCGAGATAGACAAACACAAAACATTTGAGAAAATCCCAAAGGACATCATTAATTAGTGCCTGAAATACTGCGGGAGCGTTAGTTAGGCATAACAAGATATTCAAAGTGACCCAGGGGGGTCTTTAACCAGGGATACCCCAAGACCAATGGGGCGGAAGGGGAGGAGATGACGTGGAAGCTGCGGAACTCGTGGTGGTTGCCCGATAGAATGAGTGTGACCGGTTCCGTGACGTGCGTGACCTTAGCTAAAAGTTGTCCATTGAGGGCCAGTGCGGTGAGGGGGCGTTCCAAGGGCTCCAAGGCTATTCCCCACTGCTCAGCCACCCGCAGATCAATAAAATCCTCCTCAGCCCCGGAGTCGACAAGGGCGGAAATAGGTAGAGTCTCTGAGCGATAGCACAGCGTGGCCTGGAGAAGCAGTTTATTTTCTCTATCTGGGATGGCCTGCTGACCCACCAGTACTCCCAGAGCTACTGGTGGGCCCGGTATTTTGGCCCAAACCGGACAAGAGGCGATGTAGAGCCCTTTTTCGCCGCAGTACAGACACTCCCCCGCCAGGCGGCGACGCAGACGCTCCTCGGCCGAGAGGCGGGCACAAGCTAGCTGCATCAGTTCCCCAGCGATGGGTGGTGAAGGGGACCCCTCGATCTGGATTGGGGATTGCCATCTTACGGACCGGACTGGTGAGTGGCATCTCTCCCGCTGGCGGGTCTGCAAGCGGTTATCGATTCTGTTCGTCAGGGCAATGAGAGTTTTTAAATCAGGAGGCTCATTACGGGAAACCAGTTTTTTAGGTGGTCATTTAGTCCTTAAAAACACCGCTTTTAAAGCACTGTCGGACCAGTCCACCTCAGCGGCAAAAGTCCAAAATTCAATCCCTGGGACAGGCTTAGCAGGCGGGAAGCAGTGTCCGCCTGGTAATGCGGGTCATCAAAAAGAAGCTTAAAGTCTCTGAGGAAATCCACAAAACTCATCTGGTTTAGCTCAGTCCTAGCAAACTTGGCCTCCGCCCATTGCAGTGCTCTCCCTCTTAAAAGTCCACAGACATAACGAATCTTGGCAGCATCTGACAAAAAGCGGCCGGGGCACTGCTGGAAGACCGACATGCTCTGAAAAAAAAAAAACCCTGACAGAGGCTGGGCTGACCTGAATAGGGGTCCGGGTCCGTGCCCCTTGACTCCCGGGGGTCTGGCGGTGCTATGGCCCGGCGGAGGTGGCGGCGGTTGGAGTCGAGGGTGCGGGGGTGAGCAGCGTGGCAACCTGAGTGTTCAGTTGGGCCAGCTGCTGGGACAGGGACCGATTACACTCCATCAGGGTCCAGATGGTTTGGTCGTGTTGTCCTATTATCACTCCATGGTGAGAGAACACCTGACGGAGCGAGGGATCCGACCCCGAGTCTGCTTGATCCATGTTGGCCAGACCGTTCTGTCGTAAAATCAGGCAAACTGGACGAAATAATGTAGAACTCAGGGAAGGTTTACAGTGTTTATTTACAAGTAGTGAATAAGAGTTCAATAATGTGGGTTGATCTGGTGGGGAACAGGAGACGGGGTGCGGGCCAGGATCCAGGGGCGAAGCGGGCGGCGCAATGGAGCTGATAGTGCGGGCAGCACCGGGGCGGGGAGCAGAGCGTAAGCTGGGGTCCGGGAAGGTGGAGTGCAGGGACGGAGATAGGACGACCACAGCCAGGACAGGGAGCAGGGTGCGGAGCAGGGTCCAGAGACATAGGGTGCAGGAAACAAGACGAGACAAGACTGTACCAGGACTGGGAAGCTGGGCTGGAACAGAGTCGGGAGCGGAGGAGCCGGGATGGTCCAGAGAACGGGATCTGAAGGGTGGCATACAAAATCCAATGAGCAGGATACAAAGAGCAAAAATTGCAAAAAGGCAAGACAAGCTAGAATATTCACGTGGACACGCGGACGATCTGGCACCATGTGTCTGGTCCTGGCTCCTCTTATCCACTGCAGGTGGAGATGATTGCGCTGACGAGCTGCAGGTGCGCGCGGGAGGAGCCAGGAGCTCAGCCCAGCTCCGGCTCCGGCAGGTGGGGGAGGGAAGGAACAGGGCAGGAGACAAAACATGGAACAGGAACAGAGTTTATTACAACAACCCCTCCCTGAACCACCACCTTAACGTGGTGGAGGAGTTTGAGCACATGAATGATCCTGGGAGCTATGTTTTCAGAGGATTCATGCCCCTGGTAGGGTCACCCATGGCAAACGGGTATTGGGGGATGGGTCAGACTAAGAGCAGTTCAGAAGCCTTCATGATAAGCAAAAGATCAAGGCCAGCTACGTCACTCAGACTGGTGTTACTAGGGCCCCACTCTGGAGCCAGGTTTGGAGTGGGTGCTCGCCACAAACACCTAGTGGCTGGGCCTTCTCCCACGGGGCCCGGTCGGGCTCAGCCCAAAAAAGTGATGTGTGGCTGTGCTCCTGTAGACCCATCACCAAGCAATGAAAGGCTGGTGCATGGAGATCTGGACAGCGGTCAAAGGTGAGGACCTCAACAACCAGATCTCTGTACATGGAGACTGGCTCTGGGGACATGGATTGTCACATCACTAGGAGGAAAGGAGCCTGAGCTTATGCGGGGGGTTGAGCTATATATAGTGGGCCTCACCTCCACGCCTCTGGAACCTGACTCCTCAAGAGGAGCTGGACTCTCCATTTTTCTGGCATTGCCCGTGGGGGGCTGGTGTGGGCTCAGTGCCCCACAGCTCAGCCTCCTCATACTGGAGTTTACCCCGGTGAACGAGAGGGTTGTGTCCCTGCCCCTTAGGGTTCCTTTGGGGCAGATCTCTCACTATTGTGTCGGCCCACGGGCCAAACAGCAGTGCAGAGTACCCGGCCTTTTTGGAGTTTCTGGGAGGGGTACAGTGTGCTGACAAGAGACTCCAATGTTCTACAGGGGGACTTCAATGCCCATGTGGGCAATGACAGTGACACTTGGAGGGCTGTGATTGGGAAGAAGGGCCTTGGGGATCTGAACCTGAGCGGTGTTCTGTTTTTTGGACTTCTGTGCTAGTCACAATTTGTCTATAACAAACACCGTGTTCGAGCACAAGGTCTATCAGTGCACGTGGCACCAGGACACTCTAGGTCGGAGGTCGATGATCAACTTTTTTGTCATGTTATCTGACCTCCGGCCATGTGTCTTGGGCACTCAGGTGAAGAGAGGGGCTGAACTGTCAATCGATCTCCACCTGGTGGTGAGTTGGATCCACTGGCAAAGGAGGAAGCCAGACAGACCTGGCAGGACAAAGCGTTCTGTAAGGGTCTGTTGGGAGGAGCCCTCTGTCAAGGGGATTTTTCCAGGAGAGCTTCTGCCAGATCCCGGGGGAGGCTCCGGACATGGATTCTAAATGGGCCATGTTCTCTGCCTCTATTGTCGATGCGGCTGCTCGTAGGTGAGAATGTGAGGGCTGCGGAGCTTGTTGCGGTGGCAACCCCCGAACCCGGTGGTGGATACTGGAAGTAAGGGATGCTGTCAGGCTGAAGTCCGATTAAGCCTTGTTGGCATGTAAGCAGCTGACAAGTACCGGTGAGCCAAGCGTGTCGCTGCTTGTGCTGTTACAGTGGCAAAAACTCGGGGTTGAGAGGAGGTCAAGTTGTCCATCACCCTGACTGAAGTCACTGAGGTGGTTGGCAAACTCCTCAGTGGCAAGGCGCCGGGAGTGGACGAGAGCCGTTCCAAGTACCTTAAGTCTCTGAATGTTGTGGAGCTGTCTTGGCTGACATGTCTCTGCAACATTGCGTGGCGGTAAGGGACAGTACCACTGCATTGGCAGACAGGGGTGGTTTGTTGTTCATCTCTGCTGTTTGTTGTTGTCCTGATGGCTTCAAGCCAGGACCTGCAGCACTGGGGTGGTTGCAGCTGAAGCGGCTGGGATGAGAATCAGCTCTCAATCTGAAAAAGGTCTCTTGCCCTCTTCAATTCAGTTCAATTCGATTCATTTTATTTTTGTAACGCCCAAAATCACAACAACAGTTGTCTCGAAGGGCGTTCATGTTTTGGTTGATGGGGGAAACCGGAGTACCCGGAGGAAACCCATCCAGACACGAGGAGAAACATGAAAAACTCCACACAGAAAGGCCTGGGCGACCCGGGGATCAACCAAACCTTCTGCTGTGAGACATGAGCCACTCAGCCACCGAGATATACACACAAAAACACAACAACACACAAAAACACAACAACACACAAAAACAACACAACACACAAAAACACAACAACACAAAAACAAACAACACACAAAAACAAACAGGAAAATCAAACAACAGGAAAAATCAGACAAAACAAGAAAAATCGGCCAGGCGGGGAGGAGGAGAGGGTCCAGCTGTCATCGGGGCATCTGAAAGAGATACACTCCACAGGGGGAGTGGGACAGGGGACAACATGTGAATAGCATTGCTGATGAGAAAATAGGACAAAGTAGAGGATAGTGCTCAGGTTGCCATACTTCCCCCAGCTAGTTACTCCTACTGCAGCCTGTCTTATCCCGGGTTTTAATGTCCCTAACTCCCTCACTATGTAACCTGGTCTATACCGAAGAGGAAGGTTTTAAGCCTGGTCTTAAATACAGAGACTGTGGGGGCCTGTTTAACATCAGCAGGGAGTTGATTCCATAGCACAGGAGCTTGGTAACTGAATGCTCTCCCTCCCACTGTACTTTTGGACACTCTAGGAACCACTAATAGTCCTGCATTCTGAGAGCGGAGTGCTCTGTTTGGCTGGTACGGGACAATAGCATCTTGCAGATAGGATGGGGCCATACCGTTTAGGGCTTTGTATGTCAGGAGGAGGACTTTGAATTTGATTCTAAGCTCGACAGGAAGCCAGTGCAGATATTTTAGTACAGGACTGATGTGGTCTCTTCTTTTAGTTCCTGTTAGGACTCTGGCCGCTGCATTTTGGACCAACTGGAGGCTCCTTATAGTACTTTATAGTACTTTATAGTACTTTTGGGGCAGGCAGCGAGCAGAGAATTACAGTAATCAAGTGCTAGACCCCTCCAGGACCTTGAAATGCGTATTTCGAAGCCACTCCTTCATTACCGGGGCAGTGTGTTCGGGATCATTGTCACGCTGAAAGACCCAGCCACGTTTCATCTTCAATGCCCTCACTGATGGAAGGACGTTTTCACTCAAAATCTCACGATACATGGCCCCGTTCATTCTTTCCTTTACACGGATCAGTTGTCCTGGTCCCTTTCCAGAAAAACATTCCTAAATCATGATGTTTCTACCCCCATGATTCACAGTAGGTCTGGTGTTCTTTGGATGAGACTCTGCATTCTTTCTCCTCCAAACATGACAATGTGAGTTTTTACCAAACAGTTGTATTTTGGTTTGATCTGACCATGTGACATTCTCCCAGTCCTCTTCTGGATCATCCAAATGCTTCTGTCAAACTTCAGACGGGCCTGGACATGTCCTGTCTTAAGCAGGGGACACGTCTGGCACTGCAGGATTTGAGTCGAACTCAAGAAAAAAAGACAAAATGGATTTAAACAGCACATTTTCAGCAGTCTGTGATGGTTATGAGCATTCATGGTCCTGTTTAGGAGTTTAATTTTACACAGAAAGGTGAGAATGACTAACTGAAAAACTGTTAGCTAATGCTAGCTATCTTGTGACTCTAATTTTATTTGAGAAGGACTTGTTTAACAGAACAAATCACCTCACCTGATGTAGTTCAGCTAAGTCAGTTCTTTATGATCAAACTGTGTTAAAATAAAACTCAGATTAAAGTCTTACGTGAGTAACAGTTCCAGACAGAGCAGTGCCTTCAGTTAGCATCACCCCCACAGGGAATGAGTCTGGCCTGATTTAACTGTAGTTTGACTCTTAATCTCCCTGTAATTACTGGGTCTAGCCACATGAAACAAAAAATGGCACAAACATCAACGTCTTCTGTCAGTATAAATAAATGTAAGTGATTTTTAATAGTTTCAGCCATTATTCAACCCCAAAGACGTGCTGGTCAGTTGAATGAGTTAAACCTATAAAATTACAATGGCACATCTGTGAAGCTGGTGGCAAAACAAAAATGTCCTACCTATGAATTGTTTTACCGCATTCTAAAATTTGATGATGTCATACTTTTAAACGGAAGAAAAATGATAATAAGATCTGGCTGTGGGAACACAATATTAGTTCATGTAGGCACAGGACAGACAGAGGAGATGATCTTTGTGCCAGTTTTTGTTTCATGTGGATAGACAAATTACAGAGATATCAACCCTAAACCTGGTCAAACATTTTGAAAGTAAGGTTTGTTATTTTCTGAGTTTCAGGTTGAATGAACCGAGCCAGAAGAACCGAGAGCTGAGGTACCTAATGAACTAAACACACAGACACATTTTACATGTTATCCATCGTAAACTGTGATATTGACCAGTTAATGACACAAACAAGTTCACTGCTGTTCAAAACTATAGAACTGATTCTCCACTGTCCTGCCCCCATTTCTGCGTGCACTTACATTTCTTTCATTTCACTTCACATTACATTTCTTTATTTGTTCCAGCCTCAAACTAGAACAAAAGCACAAAGAGCTCAGAGAGATTCTTCAGAGGTATGTAACAGAGTCTCTTAAACAAACACCCCTCTGACCCCAAATGATCACACTTTACTTTTAGGATGGACCACATGGAGGAAACCCACAGGTAAGACTTACTGTACATACAACTGTCCCAGTCACTGAGTGAGGTGGAGTTTTAAAGATCTTCTTTCATCCCCCACAGATCTGTCCTGGAGCACAAAGAGGCGGAGCACAGAGAGAAGTACAGATTACACTCACTTCAGTCGTCTCCATCAGCACCAGACTGACTGTAATGTCTCAGACACATCACTGTCACTCCATCTGAACTTATGTGATGTTTGAATTTCAGGATTCATGTCCTGGAAAAAGACCAAGAGGAACGACTGAGGTAACGACTGGTAAAGATTCAGATACATTTTACATTTTACATTTAAAACTGTGTTTATTATATCGTCAGATTTGCTGAGCTGAAGGAGAAAGATCTCACTGAAAGGTACAGACACCACAGAGTGTCTTAAAGTGCACTAACCCCAGTCTCACTTTGTGATCTCTGAATTATTCTAGACTGAATCAACTGAACCTGGAGAAGCAGCAGCTGAGGTCAGTGTTTAAAGGATGAAGTGATGAAGTGTGTAGTTTTACATTTAAATGTGTTAAATATCATATATATATATATATATATATATATATATATATATATATATATATATATATATATATATATATATATATATATATATATATATATATATATGTGTGTGTGTGGGGGGGGGGGGTGTACATATGTGCAGTAATAGAGCAGCTCGGTGCAGATACAGATTCCTCAGTGTGAGCTTTCAGTAAAACATAAAACACCTGGATTTACCAATAATAAAATAATTGTAAAAGTCTCATTTTTACATATTGTCCTCAAATTTGAAATGTGTGAGGTCAACAATATTTTCAGTTGACATAGATTGTATTTTTGTCCCCAGCTACCAACTGCTGCTCTCTACACCTTAATTTTACCAAACAAAATGTAAGCGAGGATGAGATAAATCATATTTTATGTGTGTTCCAAAATGTATAAATGCTCAGCAGACAAACTTACAGTGATTCTGACACCTGTGGGTAAAACTATAGAGTGTTACCTTTACAAAGACACACTTCTGTATTTACTACTGAGGGTTCAATAATGGTGTTCATTTTAGTTTGGAGAGGTCAGATCATTTCACCAAAATGGCCCTGGAATTGTAATTGTAAGGGGTGTTTGATTCTGGTTATCAGAATCAAACATAAAACACCCATTTATTTTTTTGTTCCAGGTTCAAACTAGAACAAAAGGACAAAGAGCTCAGAGAAATCCTCAAGAAGTATGTAACAGAGTCTCTTAAACAAACACCGCTGTGACTCCTCCAGGTGTTCAGTGCTTCTGAGACAATAGTTGAATCAATCCCCATAATCATTACATAAATACACTCTTTCCTTCACTGCCACAGAGATTAAAAGGCCATCATGGCTTTGTTTATGTGTCAGTCTCTGGCTGGTTGCAGAGTTTTCAGCTGTTTTTTTTTTTTTTCTTTTTTTTTTTTTTCCTTTAGGAGCTTTATTTACACATCATCGTTTGCACTTTTTGAAATCTGGGTCAATAATCTCAGTTACACAGTTTTAAGATTTGCTAATTCAGCCACAAACTAAAGTATCTACATATGTAAAATAAAGAACTGTTAACTGTTGTGCAGTGGATCAGACTCGAGGGTCTGGGGGCTTGTAAATCCTTGATCTCATTCAGTCAATATTACAGTTTTTTCTTTCGACTATTGTTCTAGGAAATGTGAGAGGTCCAGCTGCCAGCGCTGTGAGCACCAAGCCCAGGAACACAGGCAGCAGTCAGTATCTTCACTCTGTATGAACTCCACTGTGATTCAGTCTAAAACTCCTTTGTTTGGAACAGAATGTGTGAGATGGAGAAGTTTTACAAAGACAAGCTGACTGTGGCCAGGTAAAGAACACAAGTAAACAGAAGAACATCCACTGCTCTGTGATTGAGCTGTTTGTGATCCACAGGTCTGCTCTGAAGGAGAAGGACGAGCAGTTCAGCTCCTTCAAAGACAGGTGCAGACACCTGTAGAAATGGAACATTACTTCAGCACAAACTGTTCTCAGACTCCAGTAGCTTTGTGACTGTTGTGTTTTCAGAGTGGCGGAGAACATGGTGCTCTCCTTAAAAACAGACAACACAGAGAACATGAACAGTCCAGTGAATCAGAGCCGCCTCACAGAGATGTACCAGCAGCTCCGAGTCTGCACGTGGCCAAATATACAGTTCCCACGTTCAGACCGCGAGGCCAGGACACTGGTCCAGGTAAGTCTGCTCAGCACTCACTGACATGTACAGGTAGAGGAGACTTTCACCAGATGAACTGTGGATCCACAGGAGATGTTTGCAGCAGCAGCTGAGCACATGAAGAGACCCTTAGACACAGTAGAGAAAGTGTGTGGAGTAAAGGCCTCTTCTCCAAAGGTAGGACTGACCCAGATGAGTGAGTGAGAGGATGAGCTCTGCAGCTCCGCTCTGTTTCAGGTGGAGAAGTTCAGACAGACGGCTCTGGAGAATCTACAGCTGGCTCTGTACCACAGCAGCAAACAGGACGTCTTTCAGGTATCTCCATCAATCACTGTCCATCTGTCCCTCTGAGCAGTTCAGCCAGAGACACTGGAGCTGTGTCTGCACTGGGTTTACACACACACATACTTCATTGATCCTAAGAGAAATTCAGGTCGCTGGTCCGGACGGGTTTAACCTGGGAGACGTGGAAAGAGGGATGGATACGGAGAGACGGGGATAGCTGTAACTGTATGGCGGATGGGTTGATTATCTTAGTGATCTTGAATGGTCCTAAGAATCAAGGGGAGAGTTTGCGGGAGTCAGTTTTGAGTGGGATGGTTTTGGAGGATAGCCACACCATTTGGCCGGGTTCGTAAGTGGGTGCCGGGACGCAGCGCCGATCCGCTGCCGCCTTGATGCGTCTGCCCTCCTGGAGGAGCGCCGGCCTGGTCTTCTTCCATACTTTGCGGCAGCGCTGGAGGTGATGCTGGACAGAGGGTACCTCCAGATCCCTCTCCTCCACCGGGAACAATGGAGGCTGGTACCCGAGGGAGGCCTGGAACGGAGACACACCAGTGGAGGCACTCACCAGCGAGTTGTGGGCATATTCGACCCAGGGTAGGACGGTGCTCCAGGTCGTGGGATTTGCGGACACCACGCACCGGAGGGCCGACTCAAGGTCTGCCCATTTGATTGGGGGTGGAACCCGGAGGTGAGGCTTACCGTGGCCCCCAGACCCTCACAAAAAGCCCGCCACACCTGTGAGGTGAACTGGGTCCCCCAGTCCGAGACTATGTCCGTCGGGATCCCGTGAAGGCGGAAGACGTGGGTGGTGAGCTGGTCCACGGTTTCCTTTGCCGTGGGGAGCTAGGGCAGCGCAATGAAGTGGGTGGCCTTTGAAAAGCGGTCCACTACCGTGAGGATAACTGAGTTGCCTTGGGACACGGGAAGGCCGGTGACGAAGTCCACTGCCACGTGGGACCAGGGCCCTTTCGGAACTGGAAGGGGAAGCAGAAGTCCCGAAGGAGGTGAGTGGGATGCTTTCGCCCGGGCACATACCTGGCAGGCGGCCGTATATTCTCGGGTGTCTCAGTCCATGGTGGGCCACCAGAAATGCCGCTTCAGTAGGGAGAGAGTCCGACTGGCACCAGGATGGCAAGCAAATTTGAATCGGCTAAAGAAAAGGGACCAATGGGCTTGGCGAGCGTTCAGGCGTTTAGCGGCCTGGATGTAAGCGAGGTTTTTATGGTCCGTCCAAACTAAAAATGGCAACTCCGCCCCCTCGAGCCAGTGACGCCACTCTTCCAGGGCCAATTTTACAGCAAGGAGTTCCCGGTCCCCCATGTCATAATTTGCTTCTGCCCGGGACCGGCTGTGGGAGAAAAAGGAACAGGGACAAAGGCGATTATGAGGGTCAAACCTTTGCAAGAGGACCGCCCCCACCCCAGTGTCCGACGCGTCCACCTCAACCACAAACTGCCGAGACGGGTCGGGGTGGTGGAGGATAGGAGCCGAGATGAACAAGTGCTTAAGTTTATCAAACGCGGACTGTGCTTCTGGAGTCCAAGTGTATGGTAACGCGGGCGAGGTCAATTTCGTGAGGGGTGAGACAACCCAATTGAAGTCGCGGATGAACCGTCTATAAAAATTTGCAAAGCCGATGAATCGTTGGAGCTGCATGCGGTTGGCAGGAGCCGGCCAATCCGTGACTGCCTGGACCTTCCCCGGATCTGCTTTAACCTGCCCCCGTCCCACTACGAAACCCATGAAACTAACCTCCTTGCCGTGGAATTCACACTTTTCTGCTTTAATGAATAGCTTATTCTCCAGGAGGCGCTGGAGGACTTGGCGAACGTGATGATGGTGTTCCTGTGGAGAATTGGAAAAAATCCAAATGTCATCAAGATAGACAAACACAAATCGATTAAGGAAATCCCGCAGCCCGTCGTTGATCAAGGCCTGAAATACAGCTGGGGCATTAGTAAGGCTGAATGGCATAACCAAATATTTGAAATGGCCAAGGGGGGTCTTAAAAGGGGTTTTCCATTCGTCCCCCTCACTTATGCGCATCAGGTGGTACGCGTTCCGTAAGTCGAGTTTTGAAAAGATGGTTGTGCCGTGGAGAGGTGTGAATGCGGAGTCTAAGAGAGGAAGTGGATACTTGTTTTTTACAGTTATGTTATTTAGCCCCCTATAATCAATGCAGGGACGTAATGTCTTGTCTTTTTTGGCTACGAAGAAGAACCCCGCACCTACTGGGGAGGAGGACAGACGGATGATACCAGCGGCCAACGAGTTCCAAATATATTCCTCCATAGTCTCTCGTTCGGGTCTGGACAAGTTATACAGGCGGCTAGACGGTAAGGGGGCACCTGGTAAGAAGTCAATTGCACAGTCATAGGGCCGGTGTGGCGGCAACGAGAGTGCCCTACTCTTACTAAATACCTCCTGGAGGTCGTGGTACTCCGCTGGAACTGCTGCGAGGTTCGGGACGTCCGAGGCGGGGCTGGAAGTGGGATCGACCCGCCCTCCTGGGGACAGGGCTAACTGGAGGCACTGGGCATGGCATGTGGGGCTCCAGCCAGACACTTTTCTCCTGACCCAGTCGAAAACTGGGTTGTGAGTCTGTAGCCACGGGTAGCCCAGGACCAGCGGCAAAGAGGGGGAGGAGAGAACGTGGAACCGGCGAACCTCGCGGTGATTTCCTGATACCACCAGTATGAGGGGCTCCGTGACCAGGGTCACGTGGGCAAGAGAGCGTCAATCCAGCGCCCGCGCATCCAGGGGCCGTTCCAGGGCCTCTAGTTTAATTCCAAACTGTTCCGCAAGCCGCTTATCAATGAAGTCCTCCTCAGCCCCAGAGTCGACGAGAGCAACCACCGGTAAAGTATCCGAGTTAAGACACAGAGTTGCATTTAACATGAGTCTATTACTTCCTTCCGGGATGTGCGACTGACCCACCAGTACCTACTGGTGGGCTCCCCCTTTTGGCCGAACCGGGCAGACAGCGATGAAATGTCCCCGCTCTCCGCAGTAGAGACACTCCCCCGCCCAGCGACGACGCCAACTGCGTTCCTCGGCAGACACGCTGGTTCGACCCACCTGCATAGGCTCCTCCTGAGGCAACGGGCAAACACGTGTTTCTCGCGGGGCCGGCGACCGGCGTCTCTCCCTCCGTTGAGTCTGCAGCCAGTTGTCGATCCGGTGGGCCAGCGAGATGAGCGACTGTAAGTCCAGGGGCTCGTCTCGGGATGCCAATTCATCTTTTAAAAGTTCATTCAGTCCCTTTAAGAAGGCAGCCTGCAGCGCGCTGTCCGTCCAGTCTACCTCCGCCGCTAGCGTCCAAAACTCGATGGCGTACTCTGCTACGGGCCGGCGACCTTGATCGAGACTGAACAGATGGGCAGCCGCATCCGCTTGGTAGTGCAGGTGATCGAATACTAGTTTGAGGGCCGTCACAAAGTTCTCATAGTTCAGATTGTCCGGGGCAGTATTAGACAGCCGCGCCTCCGCCCAGTGGAGCGCTCTTCCCCTAAGTAGTCCGCAGATGTACCTTATCTTAGCAGCGTCAGAGTCAAAACGGGCAGGGCACTGCTGGAACAAGAACGTACACTGGAACATAAATCCACGGAATAGTCCGAGCTGACCTGAGTAGGGGTCTGGGTCTGTGCCCCTCGACTCTGGGGAACGTAGCAGCGGCGCAGTACTGACGGCAGCAGCAGCGGGAGGCGGAGTCGGAGGCGAGCTGGCAAGCAGAGCCGCCACTTGACCGGTGAGTTGGGACACTTGTTGAGCGAGAGTCTGGTTATGGTCCAACAGGGTCCGGAGGGACTGGTCATGCTGCCCAATAATCGCTTCGTGGTGGGAAAAGGCTTGGTGCAGCGCCTGATCCGGTCCCGAGTCTGCTTGGTCCATTTTAGGGCCAGATCATACTGTCGTAACGGTGGGTGTAGGTGCGGACCAAAGGATGCAGATCTCGGGACAGATTTACAGTGTTTTATTTACAAGGTGCGGGATTCAAAGTCAATAGTAATAGTCACAACTGGGGGCAAGGTGCAGGAGGCAGAGCGGGCGGGCGCAGGACGGGTAGGACAGACCAGAACTGGAGCGGGAGCGGAGATAGCCGGAACCGGGACACGACGGGACCAGGAACAGGACCAGGAGAGACCGAGCAGGAATAATCCAACAGGTGAGAGCCAAGGCGGAGGACGGGAGACGAGCCGGGAACCCAGACGGGACAGGAGGCGAAGACAAAGGGTGAACTTTACTGGAGCTGGAGTGCAGAGGCAGGAGCAGGAACAAGCGGGAGAACAGGCATGTTTACACGCGGACGATCTGGCTCCGAGTGTATTCTGCCGAGCCCTCAAATACTTGGCAGCAGGTGACGGTGATTGCGGTGATGCGCTCCAGGTGCGTGCAGGAGGAGTCAGGGACTCCTCCCAGCTCCAGGCAGACAGGTAGGGGAGGGGGAGAGGACACAGGAGGACAGGCAAAACAGGCATCGTGACATATACCAAGGAGATGCACTGTCCCCACTACTGTTCTGCATAGGTCTGAACCCCCTCAGCCAAATCATCAGCAACACTGGCTATGGATACGACTCAGGAATGGGGCCACCATCAGTCACCTCCTCTACATGGACAACATCAAGCTGTACACTAAGAATGAGCGAGACATCGACTCACTGATCCACATTTGTAGAGCCCCTTTCACAGATAAAAACTGCAGCGTGAACAAAGTTGTCTGTACAACCTCAGTCCACAGGGTTTACAGTGAGTGTGTGCTGCAGGTGGTGTAGTCCACAGGGTTTACAGTGTGTGTGTGTGTTACAGGTGGTGTAGTCCACAGGGTTTACAGTGTGTGTGCTGCAGGTGGTGTAGTCCACAGGGTTTACAGTGTGTGTGCTGCAGGTGGTGTAGTCCACAGGGTTTACAGTGTGTGTGCTGCAGGTGGTGTAGTCCACGGGGTTTACAGTCAGTGTGTGCTGCAGGTGGTGTAGTCCACAGGGTTTACAGTGAGCGTGTTGCAGGTGGTGTAGTCCACGGGGTTTACAGTGTGTGTGTGTTGCAGGTGGTGTTTCCACACTTTGATGGAGGAGCTGCAGAGGTGGAGCTGGCCTCTGAGTGTTACTGGTTGGGCTGTCTGATGGCACTGCACGTTCCTCCTCTTCATCCTCACTGGGACAGGGCTGATGAAGAGCGCAGGACCGTCTTTCCCAGGGACATTAGGTCACAGGCTTTAAATGTAAAGTAAAATAGTTGGTCAGTGTTTTTTTTATCTTTATTTTACCAAACAGAAATAAAGTAGAAAAATGCAGCAGTGGGTTTAATATACTGACTTTAAAATACTGAAGTTGGCCAAAATGGTCCAGATCTGCTCTGAGTGATAAAAACCAACTCTGACTGTGTAATAACATTCATATTAAAGTCAAATTTAAGTGACAGAGCTTCAGACAGAGCAGTGTCCAAAGTGCTCAGGGACGACAGATGGAAACTCCAGCTATAATCTGGTGTAAAGTATCTTTAATGTTTTTGCACAATGTCCCTGTCAAATAAACTAATAGAAAGAAAGTTAGCTTCACCTGTTTAGGAATGTTGATGGCATCATGTAAAAGGTATACATTTCTTTCTACATTAATCATTTTAAAATAAAAAATGTATCATTTACTTTACTTTTTGTCTTATTATTTTGTAAGCTGTTTCCAAGTCATTTTCCTGGTGGATCAGTGAAGTTTGTCCAAAGGCAAATTCGCAATATATGAAAATGTAATAAATGTAAATGCTACTGACTCGCTCTTCATGAGGAGACAAAATAAAAATAAATTTGAGCCTGAATACAAAGGTTCACATTCACAATACACTTTTGTCAACTGAACTAAATATTTAGTTATGAAAAGACCAGCTCCTCCTCTGTCAGTGGAGCCTCTGCCTTATCCAACACATGTTAACAAACATGGAGAGCCACGGACAACTTAGACACATTTAAATACGCCGCCTTCTGCTATGAGAAAATCAGGGAGCCCAGTTTAATTATCAACTAGTTTGTATTGTTATGACCGCATTATGCGAGAGCAAACAACACCTTATCCTCTCTCCAAAACTGAACAATAGGGGGGTGCCACAGGGCTCAATCCTCGGGCCCCGGCTTTTTAGTCCCCACATAAATGACCTCTCCTCAGTGTGTGACGTGTAGATGATTATGTAAGCTGACAGGACTGTCCTGTTCACCCAAAATGCATGAAAAAATGCAAGTGAGTGAACAAAGTACGAACAGAGGGTGATCCGGAGGTGAGCAGGTGAGCAGGACACAGGGACACAGGCACGATGGGAAAACAGGAACAGGCAGACCAGACGGGCGTAGGGCAGAGCGGGCAGGAGACATCCAGGGCCGGAGCATGACAGGGACGACAGGAACGCAGGCACGACAGGAACAAGTGAGGACGACACAGGCAGGATGAGGACAAACAGACGATCTCGCACTGAGTGTCTTCCCCCATCTCCTCTTATCCACGGCTGGTGTGGTGATTAGCCAGATGGAGAGCAGGTGTGCGCGGGAGGAGCCGAGAGCTCCGCCCAGCTCCAGGTACAGGCAGGTGAGGGAGGGGGAAGGGCACACAGGGAGGAAAACCAGGAGCGGACAGTGCGGATCATGACAGTACCCCCCCCCCCCCCCCCCCCACAAGGGCCACCTCCTGGTGGCCCAAAAATTGATACGGGTGGGCGGAGGGGAGCCGGACGGAGGGCGAGGAGAGGACAGGTTGGGAGTGGACTGGTTGGTACAGGACAGCAAATGGGGAACAGGCCCGTGAACCGGAGACAGACAGGTGAGCAGGGTGGGCAGGTTGTATTGTCCGATGAACCCTGAGTCTGCTTGGTCCATAGTTGGCGAGATCGTTCTGTCATAACGGGTGTGTGTAGCGGACCAAGGGATGCAGACTCGGGCCAGAATTACAGTATTTATTGTAACAATTGAACAAAGTACAAACAGCGGGGTGATCCGGAGGTGAGCAGGTGAGCAGGAACACAGGAACACAGGACACAGGAACAGACAACATGAAGGGCCCACAGGACGACAGGCACGACAGGATCACAGGAACAGGCAGACCAGAGGGGTGTAGGGCAGTGCGGGCAGGAGACATCCAGGGCCGGAGCATGACAGGAACACAGGGACGACAGGAACAAGTGAGGACGACAAACGCAGCACAAACAGCGTGAGTCCAAACAGACGATCTCGCCCCAAGTGTCTTCCCCCATCTCCTCTTATCCATGGCAGGTGTGGTGATTAGCCAAATGGAGAGCAGGTGCGCGCGGGAGGAGCCGAGACCTCCGCCCAGCTCCAGGTACAGGCAGGTGAGGGAGGGGGAAGAGCACACAGGGAGGAAAACCAGGAGCGGACAGTACGGATCATGACAAACATTTACATGCCCAACACCCTAAGTACACATAGAAAGAATTGGATACATGTAATTAATCCACACAAAACAGGAAGTGTGTCTCCTAATCATAGACTGTATGAAGAAGTGGACTAAGTTAGTGTGACCCACAGTGTACAGCTCCAGTCAAATGAAGCTCATCAAGGCTATAGCAGGTTTAGGGACGATTTGGATTTGGTTTCATATTTGGAATTCTGACCATGAGTATCATAGCAACCAAACAGCCAATCAGGAACGAGGCTGTTGAAGGTAATGCCCCTTCCCGCCCACACCGCTGGTTTAACAGGGAGCGGGCGCTTAGCAACGCTGTCAATCAAACCTGTTGCTAACGCTAACAGGAGCGACCTCGGGGAAAGAAGGACCTGATTTGTTATTTGGTATTAATGTTCATATCTTCAATCACAGAGAAAATTGTGAAATAAAAACCCCAGGATCATGTAGAGGGTTAATATGAACATTTAAGACCAAAATGAGTCTGAAGCAGAGACAGAGAGAGAGACAGTTTTTCAATAGAAAGTGAATTAAAGCCAAAGGAGCTATATAGCTATATATATGTATACAGTCTATGCTCTTTGTATGTTACAACACATGTTACCATGAGCCGTGTGCCATTACTGTTTTCCATTATCTTTAATATTTGTGATGATTTAATAATTTGTTAATATTGTTTAATTCACATTCTCCATCCATCCATCCATCCATTTTCTTCCGCTTATCCGGGGCCGGGTCGCGGGGGCAGCAGTCTAAGCAGGGACTCCCAGACTTCCCTCACCCCGGACACGTCCTCCAGCTCCTCCGGTGGGACCCCAAGGCGTTCCCAGGCCAGCCGAGAGACGTAGTCCCTCCAGCGTGTCCTGGGTCTTCCCCGGGGCCTCCTCCCGGTGGGACATGCCCAGAACACCTCCCTAGGGAGGCGTCCAGGAGGCATCCTGAGCAGATGCCCGAGCCACCTCAACTGGTTCCTCTCAACGTGTAGGAGCAGCGGCTCTACTCCGAGCTCCTCCCGTGTGACCGAGCTCCTCACCCTATCCCTAAGGGTGCGCCCGGCCACTCTGCGGAGGAAACCCATTTCAGCCGCTTGTATCCGCGATCTTGTCCTTTCGGTCATTACCCAGAGCTCATGACCATAGGTGAGGGTAGGAACGTAGATTGACCGGTAAATCGAGAGCTTCGCCTTCCGGCTCAGCTCCTTCTTTACCACAACGGACTGATACAGCGACCGCATCACTGCAGACGCTGCACCGATCCGCCTGTCAATCTCCCGCTCCATCCTTCCCTCACTCGTGAACAAGACCCCGAGATACTTGAACTCCTCCACTTGGGGCAGAGACTCACCACCCACCCGGAGAGAGCAAAACACCTTTTTCCGGTCGAGAACCATGGCCTCGGATTTGGAGGAGCTGATTCTCATCCCAACCACTTCACACTCGGCTGCAAACCGCCCCAGTGCCTGCTGCAGGTCCTGGCTCGAAGAAGCCATCAGGACAACATCATCCGCAAACAGCAGAGATGAAATCCTGTGGTTCCCAAACCAGGCCCCCTCCGGCCCCTGGCTGCGCCTAGAAATTCTGTCCATAAATATAATGAACAGAACCGGTGACAAAGGGCAGCCCTGGCGGAGTCCAACATGCACCGGGAACAGGTCTGACTTACTGCCGGCAATGCGAACACAGCTCCTGCTCCGGTCATACAGGGACCGGACAGCCCTTAGCAAAGAGCCCCGGACCCCATACTCCCAGAGCACCCCCCAAAGGACACCACGAGGGACACGGTCGAATGCCTTCTCCAGATCCACAAAACACATGTGGACTGGTTGGGCATACTCCCATGAGCCCTCGAGGACCCGATGAAGAGTATAGAGCTGGTCCAGTGTTCCACGACCAGGACGAAAACCACACTGCTCCTCCTGAATCCGAGGTTCGACTATCGGTCGGATTCTCCTCTCCAGTACCCTGGAATAGACCTTACCGGGAAGGCTGAGGAGTGTGATTCCCCTGTAATTGGAACACACCCTCCGGTCCCCCTTCTTATACAGAGGGACCACCACCCCGGTCTGCCATTCCACAGGTACTGTCCCCGACCGCCACGCGATGTTGCAGAGACGTGTCAGCCAAGACAGCCCCACAACATCCAGAGACTTGAGGTACTCAGGACGGATCTCGTCCACCCCCAGAGCCTTGCCACCGAGGAGCTTGCCAACCACCTCAGTGACTTCAGCCAGGGTGATGGACGAGTCCGCCTCTAGGTCCCCAGTTTCTGCTTCCTCCTCGGAAGACGTGACAGTGGGATTGAGGAGATCCTCAAAGTATTCCTTCCACCGCCCGACAACATCCCCAGTCGAGATCAGCAGCTCTCCACCCGCACTGTATACAGTGTTGGTGAAGCACTGCTTCCCCCTCCTGAGGCGTCGGACGGTTTGCCAGAATCTCTTTGAGGCCGTCCGATAGTCCTCCTCCATGGCCTCTCCGAACTCCTCCCAACCCCGAGTTTTTGCCTCTGTGACCGCCCGAGCCGCGGCACGCTTGGCCCGCCGGTACTCATCAGCTGCCTCAGGAGTCCCACGAGCCAACAAGGCTCGATAGGACTCCTTCTTCAGCTTGACGGCATCCCTTACTTCCGGTGTCCACCACCGGGTTCGGGGATTGCCGCCGCGACAAGCACCACAGACCTTACGACCACAGCTGCGAGCAGCCGCATCGACAATAGAGGTGGAGAACATGGCCCACTCGGAGTCCATGTCTCCAACCTCCCCCGGACGTGGGAGTTGAAGACCCCCCTGACAGAGGGCTCCGCCAGACGTTCCCAGCAGACCCTCACAATGCGCTTGGGTCTGCCAGGTCTGTCTGGCTTCCTCCTCTGCCAGCGGATCCAACTCACCACCAGGTGGTGATCAGTTGACAGCTCAGCCCCTCTCTTCACCCGAGTGTCCAAGACACGCGGTCGGAGGTCAGATGACACGACAACAAAGTCGATCATCGACCTACGACCTAGAGTGTCCTGGTGCCACGTGCACCGATGGACACCCTTGTGCTCGAACATGGTGTTTGTTATGGACAAGCTGTGACTAGCACAGAAGTCCAATAACAAAACACCGCTCGGGTTCAGATCGGGGAGGCCGTTCCTCCCAATCACGCCCCTCCAAGTGTCACTGTCGTTACCCACATGGGCGTTGAAGTCCCCCAGGAGAACAACGGAGTCCCCAGTTGGTGCACTGTCTAGTACCCCTCCCAGGGACTCCAAGAAGGCCGGGTACTCTGCACTGCTGTTTGGCCCGTAGGCCGACACAACAGTGAGAGACCTGTCCCCGACCCGAAGGCGCAGGGACGCGACCCTCTCGTTCACCGGAGTGAACCCCAACACGCAGCGGCTGAGCTGTGGGGCAATGAGCAAGCCCACACCAGCTCGCCGCCGCTCCCCGCGGGCAACGCCAGAGAAATGGAGAGTCCAACCCCTCTCAAGAAGTTGGGTTCCAGAGCCCGAGCTGTGCGTGGAGGTGAGGCCGACTATATCTAGCCGGTAACGCTCAACCTCCCGCACAAGCTCAGGCTCCTTCCCCCCCAGCGAGGTGACGTTCCACGTCCCCAGAGCTAGTCTCCATGTCCAGAGATCCGGTCGTCGAGGTCCCCGCCTTCGACTGCCACCCGGATCTCTTTGCACCCGCCCCTAATTCACATTCTGATCACCCTTAATGTGTTTATTTACCTCAGTGGTTTGTTTTCACACTTTCCCACATCCTACTCAGTCCTACAAATAAAAATGACATTAAATGAAAAGCTGTGTGCATTATATTCATTAATACATTTATGTAATTCATTAATTAAGAGTCTCACCTGAGTACATGGACAGACCAGCCCACCACCGCCGGAGCCAATACAACCATCCACCGTGTGACCTCTGTACCTGTCCAGTTTGGACCGGGCGCGATGAACTGTAAGGAAACACACGCACAATACAATTGACTATAACTCAAATTAAACTAAAAACTTTGAAATTTAAAAAACTAAAATGGTTGATTGGCATGGTCACTGAATATTTATTTATTTTAATAATTTTCATTCATGAAATATAAAAAGACATCAACAGTTAAACATACCACAAATGAATGAGCAGAAAGAAGAGTAATCTTATGTTATGTTCCCACTTTTCCAGACAATACTTTAGCTCTGATCCAGAGCAAAAGACAAAGTTAAATCTGTCAACTGGACAAATCATGTAGGAGTGAAGACGTTTTGCTGCTCGTCCAAGTTCTTCAGTTCTGGTCAGATGCTGGTGCCCACTGCTTTAAATCTATCTGAGGGGAGGGGCTAACTACACTGAAACTGTTGTCTCCAGTTTCAGCTGAAACTGCCCTATTCAGCCTTAATGACCCTGCTATTGTTCTCATTGTTCTGGGTCTGAGGATGGTGTTATAGATGGGGGAGAGATTATGTATCAGGCCCCATTTCTGTTTAAGGAAGGATTCTCTTTCCTAACAAAAATAGCTTCTTTAACAGTTTTTGCCTTAAAGTGTTTGTAGGCTTGAAAAAGACAGAATCTCAAACTGTCTGAAAATTCTCTGAAGTTTTTCCGACACACCCGCTGTGCAAGGAATCGTTACACCTTTCCTTCTAGATTCAAATTACTGGGGTGGGTTTTACATTTGAATTTTAAGCTAAATGTCGTAATGTTAGGCAAAAGGGACCAACATACAGAACTCAGGGAAGTTTTAACAGTTTTTATTTACAAAGTGAAGATAGACAAATGACGGTAGATCAGACGGTGTGTCGGGAGTGGGGAATTAGCCGTGGTCCGGGGGAAAACATGAGAAGCTGAATCAGAGATGAGGAGAACAGTACCGGTACAGGGAAGCATGGTTGAAGACGGGAGAGCTGAGCTGGTCCAAGGAGTGGGATCTGGTGAGGAGCAAAAGGTAATCCGGTAAGCAACATAAAAAGCAGGGGAAAAACATGAACAGAGCCAAGCAAGGTATATGCACGTGAACACGTGGACGATCTGGCGCTGAGTGTCGGATCCTGGCTCCTCTTATCCACTGCAGGTGCAGCTAATGATGACACGTGAGGGAGGGGGAAGGGACAACAACCAAGGCAGGACAGACCGGGATCATGACACTAATCTAGTTTAATAAAGAATTGCAATTTTACTACTTTGTGAATTGGAATCATCTCTTGGCCTCCTTAAGTAAACTTTAACTGTGTGCCTTAGGCTTATATCCTCCAGGTGAAATTCCTGGGGTGGTGTTTGACATTTATTATTAAATTATTTAAACTGAGGACCGAATCAAGGTTTTACTCCACTGCTCCCGCCACATTCTGCTGCAGACATACGACACAGAAAAATGTGCCCTAGAAAAGAGTGTATGTTTATATTCTATATGAGCTGCAATAGCTGATGTTTCCACATTGCTCCAATCCTACAACAACCAATTAAAATGTATAAGTCAGCTTTTTTTTTTTTTTCCTACAAATACCCTCTTTTACAATATCCACAGTATCTGAACTAAAAGTAAAAAGTCAGATACAGGGCCTAAACAATATTAAAAATACAGTTTAAATAGGATATAAACTAGAAGACTTTTGAAAGTACCACTCTTAGTCTAAGACTAAGACTAAGAGCGGTTCAGAAGCCCTTCATGACAAGTGCACGACCAAGGCTAGCTACGTCGCCCAGACCGGCATCACCGGGGCCCCACCCTGGAGACAGGCCTGGAGTGGGTGCTCGACAGCGAGCGCTTGGTGGCCCCTGGTTTCCCCACAGGTCCCAGCCAGGCTCAGCCTGAAGGAGCAATGTGGGGCCATCCTCATGTGGACCCACCACCCGTGAGAGGATCCATAAGGGGTCAGTGTAGAGAGATCTGGGCAGCAGCTGAAGGTGGGAAACTTGACGACCGGATCTCCGGACATGGAGACTAGCTCTGGGGACATGGAATGTCCCCAGGGGGGAAGGAGCCTGAGCATGTCCAGGAGGTTGAGCTTTACCGACTAGATATAGTCAGCCTCACTCACGACCGATCACCACCTGGTCGTGAGTTGGATCCGCTGGCCGAGAAGGAAGCCGGACAGACCTGGCAGGCCCAAGCGTATCATGAGGGTCTGCTGGAAACGTCTGGCGGAGCCCTCTGTCAGGGAAGTCTTCAACTCACACCTCCACGAGAGCTTCTCACTGATCCCGGGGAAGACTGGGAACATGGACTCTAAGTGGGCCATGTTCTCCACCTCTATTATTGATGCTGTCACTCATAGCTGTGGTTGTAAGGTCTGCGGTTCTTGTCGCCGTGGTAACCTCGGAAAACGGTGGTGGACACCGGAAGTACAAAGGGGTACTACTGAACCTTGTTGGCTTGTGGGACTCCTGAGGCAGCTGACAAGTACTGGCGGGCAAAGCGTGCTGCGGCTCCTGTGATCATGGAGGCAAAAACTCAGGGTTGGGAGGAGCTCAGGGAGGCCATGGAGGAGGACTCTCAGACGGTCTCAAAGAGATTGTGGCAAACCGTCCGACGCCTCAGGAGGGGGAAGCAGGTCTTCACCAACACTGTTTACAGTGCGGGCAGAGAACTGCTGACCTCGACTGGGGATGTTGTCACATCTTCCGAGGAGGAAGCAGAGACTGGGGACCCGGCGGCGGACTCATGGATCACCCTGGCTGAAGTTACAGAGGTGGTTAGCAAGCTCCTCAGTGGCAAGGCTCCGGGGGTGAATGAGATCTCTGGATGTAAAGGAAGGGCTGTCCAGTGACTGTATGACCGGAGCAGGAGCTGTGTTCATTGCTGGCAGTAAGTCAGACCTGTTCCCGGTGCATGTTGGACTCAGGGCTGCCCTTTGTCACCGGTTCTGTTCATTATATTTATGGACAGAATTTCAAGGTGCAGCCAGGGGCCGGAGGGGCTCTGGTTTGGGAACCACAGGATCTCATCTCTGCTGTTTGCAGATGATGTTGTCCTTATGGCTTCATCGAGCCAGAACCGGCAGCACTGGGGCGGTTTGCAGCCGAGTGTGAAGCGGCTGGGATGAGAATCGGCTCCTCCAAAAACAAGACCATGGTTCTCGACCAGAAAAAGGTGGTTTGCTCTCTCCGGGTGGGTGGTGAGTCTCTGCCCCAAGTGGAGGAGTTCAAGTATCTCGGGGTCTTGTTCACGAGTGAGGGAAGGATGGAGCGTGAGATTGACAGGCGGATCGGTGCAGCATCTGCAGTGATGCGGTCGCTGTATCGGTCCGTTGTGGTGAAGAAGGAGCTGAGCCCAAAGGCAAAGCTCTCGATTTACCGGTCAATCTACATTCCTGCCCTCACCTATGGTCATGAGCTCTGGGTAAAGACAGAAAGGTCGAGATTGCGGATACAAGTGGTCGAAATGGGTTTCTTCCGCAGAGTGGCCGGGCGCACCCTTAGGGATAGGGTGAGGAGCTTGGTCACACGGGAGGAGCTCGGAGTAGAGCCGCTGCTCCTACACATCAAGAGGAGCCAGTTGAGGTGGCTCGGGCATCTGCTCAGGATGCCTCCTGGACACATCCCGAGGGAGGTGTTCTGGGCATGTCCCACCAGGAGGAGGCCCCGGGGAAGATCCAGGACACGCTGGAGGGACTATGTCTCTTGGCTGTCCTGGGAACGCCTTGGGGTCCCATCAGAGGAGCTGGAGGACGTGTCTGGGGTGAGGGAAGTCTGGGTCCCTGCTTAGACTGCTGCTCCTGCGACCCGGCCCCCTTATAAGAGGAAGAAAATGGATGGATGGATGGACTGTTGAAATGACAAACCTTGCCTTCCGCCCATTTTGTTTTTTCTCAGCATTTGACACCTCCGCTCTCAGAATGCAGGACTATTAGTGGTTCCTAGAGTGTCCAAAAGTACAGTGGGAGGGAGAGCATTCAGTTACCAAGCTCCTGTGCTATGGAATCAACTCCCTGCTGATGTTAAACAGGCCCCACAGTCTCTGTATTTAAGACCAGGCTTAAAACCTTCCTCTTCGGTATAGACCAGGTTACATAGTGAGGGAGTTAGGGACATTAAAACCCGGGATAAGACAGGCTGCAGTAGGAGTAACTAGCTGGGGGAAGTATGGCAACCTGAGCACTATCCTCTGCTTTGTCCTATTTTCTCATCAGCAATGCTATTCACATGTTGTCCCCTGTCCCACTCCCCCTGTGGCGTGTAACTCTTTCAGATGCCCCGATGACAGCTGGACCCTCTCCTCCTCCCCATCTGGCCCTCCTCCACCTGCCTCCCTCTCCTCCTCGCCCGGCTCTCCTCCTCCTCACCTGGTCTTCCTCCTCCTCGCCTGGCCTATTTTTCTTGTTTTGTCTGATTTTTCCTGTTGTTTTGTTTTTGTGTGTTGTTTTGTTTTTGTGTGTTGTTGTGTTTTTGTGTGTATATCTCGGTGGCTGAGTGGCTCATGTCTCACAGCAGAGGGTTTGGTTGGATCCCCGGGTCGCCCAGGCCTTTCTGTGTGGAGTTTTTCATGTTTCTCCTCGTTTCTGGATGGGTTTCCTCCGGGTACTCCGGTTTCCCCCATCAACCAAAACATGAACGCCCTTCGAGACAACTGTTGTTGTGATTTTGGGCATTACAAAAATAAAATGAATTGAATTGAATTAATAAGGAATATGTATGATGTAAACACAGAAGGAGCCTCCTTCATTCAAGTCTTCGTTCAAGTCCGACCACTCCACTATGTCTTCCTCATATTGACTATTGTTTTAGAGTGTGGTAGTTTGCTGATTTCATTGCTCTCAGTGAAACCATGTATGTCTCAAGGACTCAGGGGCGAGCAGGTCGGATCACAGCTGACCCTTCTCACCTATGGACTATTTGAACCACTCCCTTCTGGCAGTCATTTTAAACAACTGCAACAAAGCAATATAATTTTATTGGGGTCTTTTATCTTATCACATTGTTTGAAGCAGTTCTCCTGAAATGAAAGTTGTCTTACAGCCGTCGTTCTGGGGTGAGGTTCTGAAAGAAGTCACACAGAGTTTAAGAAGTTGTTTATTATTTATCAAAATGTGCATATGTTCAAACAAACTATTATTTTGAAGCCTTGGCTGAAATAATAGGCTATGATCCATGATTTGTTTTGCCTAAACAGGATTTATAGTTTAGTTTATAGTTTAGTCTAGGCCAAAGCCTAGACTAAACTATAAATGACTACCACAATCATAAAGTTGTCTGTCTAAATATATTTTTTGTACAGTGTGTATTACACACACAGTAAATGTCACAATATTAACAATCAGAACTGTTTCTAAATCATGATTGGGGAAAATATATCATGGGTCATAGCCTATTATTTCAGTCAAGGCTTCAAAACAAGGATCTGTGCTTGGTCCAATCCTATTTACTCTGTATATGTTGCCATTGGGTAACATTATCAGAAAACATGGCATTAATTTTCACTGCTACGCTGATGACACTCAGCTGTACTTATCAATGAAACCAAATCAGACTGATCAAATAGATAAACTCAGTGCCTGTGTGAAGGACATCAAAACCTGGATGACCTTGAATTACCTGCTCTTAAATCCTGAAAAAACAGAGGTCATTGTCGTTGGTCCCAAAGGTCAAAGAGATTCTCTGTCAGACCAGATAATCTCACTCGACAATGTGAGTATAGCTTCTAGCCCTACTGTAAAAAATCTTGGAGTCCTATTTGATCAAAATCTCTCATTCACAGCCCATATAAACCTATCTTGTAAAACCGCATACTTTCACCTGCGAAATATAACTAAAATTAGAAATATTTTACCTAAAAACAATGCTGAAAAACTCATCCATGCATTTGTTACTTCCAGACTTGATTACTGTAATTCCCTGCTTGCCGCCTGCCCCAAAAGTACTATAAAGTACTATAAAGTACTATAAAGTACTATAAGGAGCCTCCAGTTGGTCCAAAATGCAGCAGCCAGAGTCCTAACAGGAACTAAAAGAAGAGACCACATCAGTCCTGTACTAAAATATCTGCACTGGCTTCCTGTCGAGCTTAGAATCAAATTCAAAGTCGTCCTCCTGACATACAAAGCCCTAAACGGTATGGCCCCATCCTATCTGCAAGATGCTATTGTCCCGTACCAGCCAAACAGAGCACTCCGCTCTCAGAATGCAGGACTATTAGTGGTTCCTAGAGTGTCCAAAAGTACAGTGGGAGGGAGAGCATTCAGTTACCAAGCTCCTGTGCTATGGAATCAACTCCCTGCTGATGTTAAACAGGCCCCCACAGTCTCTGTATTTAAGACCAGGCTTAAAACCTTCCTCTTCGGTATAGACCAGGTTACATGGTGAGGGAGTTAGGGACATTAAAACCCGGGATAAGACAGGCTGCAGTAGGAGTAACTAGCTGGGGGAAGTATGGCAACCTGAGCACTATCCTCTGCTTTGTCCTATTTTCTCATCAGCAATGCTATTCACATGTTGTCCCCTGTCCCACTCCCCCTGTGGAGTGTATCTCTTTCAGATGCCCCGATGACAGCTGGACCCTCTCCTCCTCCCCGCCTGGCCCTCCTCCACCTGCCTCCCTCTCCTCCTCGCCCGGCTCTCCTCCTCCTCGCCTGGTCTTCCTCCTCCTCGCCTGGCCGATTTTTCCATTGTTTTGTTTTTGTGTGTATATCTCGGTGGCTGAGTGGCTCATGTCTCACAGCAGAAGGTTTGGTTGGATCCCCGGGTCACCAGGCCTTTCTGTGTGGACTTTTTCATGTTTCTCCTCGTGTCTGGATGGGTTTCCTCCGGGTACTCCGGTTTCCCCCATCAACCAAAACATGAACGCCCTTCGAGACAACTGTTGTTGTGATTTTGGGCGTTACAAAAATAAAATGAATTGAATTGAATTAATAAGGAATATGTATATGTAAACACAGAAGGAGCCTCCTTCATTCAAGTCTTCGTTCAAGTCCGACCGCTCCACTATGTCTTCCTCATACTGACTATTGTTTTAGAGTGTGGTAGTTTGCTGATTTCATTGCTCTCAGTGAAACCATGTATGTCTCAAGGACTCAGGGGCGAGCAGGTCGGATCACAGCTGACCCTTCTCACCTATGGACTATTTGAACCACTCCCCTCAGGAAAAAGCCACTCCCCTCTGGCAGGAGGCTAGAGTCTTTCATAACATCTTTCACTCTAACACCTGTCACTTTAAACAACTGCAGTTCACTTACTTGCACTGTTGTTTTGCCTCTACTGTATATTTTGTATTTTAATCAAAGTGTATTTTTTACCTGATTTTAATCCATGATTTTATTTTTATTTTACTATTGTTTATAGTCTTATTTTGCACTGTATCGCTGAAGCAAGTTGGTGTTTGTGAATTTTGGTCACTCCTAAAGCCAATAACACTCCACTGTGCGTTACTGACTGTTAACTGTGCATTGCCAGTTATAGGTTACTATAACTCAGCTATATAATTTAATTGGGGTCTTTTATCTTATCACATTGTTTAAAGCAGTTCTCCTGAAATGAAAGTTGTCTTACAGCACTCGTTCTTGGATGAGGTTCTTAAAGGATACACAGAGTTTAAGAAGTTGTTGAAGTTGACCCTCCCAGTCGTCCACATACAAGACAGTTTCTCTTTCTGTTTGATAAAATGACAATGCCATCTTCTGCTGATTACTTTCAATGGGAAAACATTTGTACTGTTCCATTCCACATCTTCATCAATCCCAACCAATTTCAAGAAAAGATCACGACACCTTTGTTTGTGTACTTTTATTCTGACTTATGTAAAGACTTATCAGATAATTCACTAATGCCAATCCCCTAAGTGAATACACTCTTTCGGGTCCTGATGACTGACGGGTCTCGTCCAAACATCACTGCTCCCTTCAGGATGGCCTCCTGTGGGTTTTTAGGACACAGCACTTTGGCCTGATCACTGAACTCTCTACGAACGTATCTGCGCAGAATATGGCTCGATGACAACCCTCCCACTAACAGAATGTATTTAATGTCAGAATGTTTGTTGAGGATCTCAGACAGACTGTCAGTGACGTGGACCAGAGTCTCACGGAAGAAAGACTCCATTTTCTTCTCAGAGATTTCCATTTTGGCGCTGTAAGACTCTGCATTTGGCTGTTTAACCCAGTGGAAGGTCATGCCATCCATTGGTTCAAACAAAACTTCATTTCTAGTTTTCTTTTTTTGATGAGTGGCTGGACCACAACATATTTCAGGGCAGTGGGAAAACAAAAACAAAAATTCTGTGCAAGTGTCATTAAAACAAGAGAGCAGACCATCCTGCATGTTCTGCCAATCATCTCCATTCATAGTTCAGAGGTACTGAACCAGAAAACAAAGAGGCAGACATAGACTTCATGCGCACTCAGCGTGTTGGACTAACCACAGCTTGAGTGACAGTTAGAGAGAACAACATGACCAAGTGATCGGAAAAGTGCGTTTCACAAATCTCCATCAGACTTACATCAAGACTGAAGGACAACACCAAGTCCAAGGTGTGTCCTTTCTGAGTGTTGAGCCCAACATCGACTGGGTTAAGTTAAATGACTCAATCAAGTTTAAAAATTCATTCACAACAGGTCTGGATTCACAACAGACATGGATATTAAAATCTCCATCAATTAAAAGCTGGTCATGGTGTAGTAATAGGTCTGTCAGAAGATCTGTAAAGTTCTGATTAAAATCTTTATCATTATATGATATTATTATTCTCTGTTTAATTTTGCACTATTAAGCTGAAGGAAGTTTGTGACTGTTAACTGTGCATTGCCAGTTATAGGTTACTATAACTCAGCTATATAATTTAATTGGGGTCTTTTATCTTATCACATTGTATGAAGCGGTTCTTCTAAAATGAAAGTTGTCTTACAGCAGCTGTTCTGGGGAAGAGGTTTTGAAAGGCGTCACACAGAGTTTAAGAAGTTATTTATTTACCTTAGTTGAAACAAAAGTTTTAAATATTACAAATTCTAATTTTCAGTGATCACATGAAGACACAAATCAAAATTTGCATATGTCCATACAAACAATTATTTTGAAGGCTTGACTAAAATAATATCCATCTAATCTACAGGATTTCATGTTAATATTGTGATATTAACTGTATGTAATATACACTGTACAAAAACATTTTTTAGATTTTTGGGATAGTGGTAGTCATTTATAGTTTAGTCCAGGCTTTGCCAATGTGCCCACTGTCTTATGAAGCTATAAAGTCCACTATGACTGACACTGTGGACTTGGACTCAAGGTCAGTGGCCTTTGCTTTTATTTCAGTGGAGCCAAAAAAGACTTCTAGTTTTACTTCACGATTCGTTCCTTTTGCAGTGTCGGGCATATCTACGACACACTCTGCAACTGGACCCTCCACCCCCCAGTCGTCCACATACATGACAGTTTCTCTTTCTGTTCGATAAAATGGCAACTCCATCTTCTTCTGATCACTTTCAATGGGAAAACATTTGTACTCTCTTGTACTGTTCCATTCCACATCTTCATTTATCCCGACCAGTTTGGAGAAAATATCTCCACACCAAATCACTCCCTCTTTGGTTGTGTACTTTTTTCCTGGCTTGTGTAAAGATGGATCAAATAATTCATTAACACCAAGCCCATAAGTGAACGCACTCTTTCGGGTCTGGATGACTGACTGGTCTCGTCCAAACATCACAGCTCCCTTCAGGATGGCCTCCTGTGGGTTTTTAGGACACAGCACTTTGGCCTGATCACTGAACTCTCTATAAACGTGTCTGCGCAGAATATGGCTCGATGATAACCCTCCCACTAACATAATGTATTTAATGTCAGAATGTTTGTTGAGGATCTCAGACAGACTGTCAGTGACATGGACCAGAGTCTCACGGAAGAAAGACTCCATTTTCTTCTCAGAGATTTCCAGTTTGGCGCTGTAAGACTCTGCATTTGGCTGTTTAACCCAGTGGAAGGTCATGCCATCCATTGGTTCAAACAAAACTTCATTTCTAGTTTTCTTTTTTTCAAACAAATACTTGAACTTTTCATAGAAGTCTAACTGCCGCACCTTAGCGTGATCAGCCTGTCTGAAACATATAAAATCTTCCATAAAGGCCTGAGCCTCACTGGGAAAGTCTGTCTCATATTCCTCCCACAGACCATCACAGAAGAACTCTCTCATACACTGAACAAACTTTCTGTCCACTCTTCGTCCTCCTTTGTCATTTCCTGAGGCTTTGTGCAGCTCTTTAAGTCGTCCACCTTCAAGAACCTCGTGAACTGTTATATCGATGGTTCCTCCTGAAATAAGAGACAAATGTCCACGGACATGAACACAGATCTGTCCAAGGCAATGAAACACACAACACACACAACACACACAAACTGTTGTCTTTTAGTAATAGTGGTAACTAGTATTTATTGTGTGAAAAATAGACAAGATGTGAAAATAAAAACAGAATCAACCATTTGAGATCCCAATAGAGTCCAAGATCAAGTTTCATAAGATTCCCAACATTACCAACAGCAGTGCACTCATTAAGATCAGTGTTGGGGATAACAGCATTTAGTTTCTCTTTAGCTTTCTCATCTCCTTCAGAGGAGCTGGAAAGTTTTCCCTATGTTTTGGGAAGATAACAAGACCCGGATGAGGGATTACAGACAGTGACTGGCTAAAACGGTGATTGACTGTAAAGGCAACCAATCAAAAGCAGCACTGGGCGGCCGTAAAGACTTTCCTGAGATTTCATTGGTTTAGCTCTGGCACGAGGTCGAATACTCACTGTTTTCAACACACATGAGGAAATATGCTGATTCTTGTGGACTGTATGGATGAACATTATTTAGTGACTCTTTGTGACAGGAGCACAAACAGACGACTACAGCTGGAGTGACACGTGCGTCTGGAGTTTAGAGTTTGATAAAAAGACATGAGCGAGACCTTAAGTGCAGCTGATCTAACATCTGTTTCAGCGCTGCCATGTGGCTCATGTTTGTAATGTTCTGATATCTGTTTGGCCACAGTCTGCTGTGTAAAGGGGACAGTAGTTTGCTCTGTTGTTATGACTTTACAGATGTGAGTCCGTGTTGATGATTTTGATCTTTATGGATGAGAATATCTTCTAACGCTGACTTTGAATGTATTTGGTGATTTGCAGGACAAATAACACTGAATATAACTCGTTTTTACTTAGGAAAAGCAGCTGAGGTATATTTTCAAGGATTTCTTTTTGGTAATTACATAGTTGCTTTATCTGGTAATTAGTTACTTTCATCACACAGTAACACCATTACCACACTTTGGGGGAGAAGAAATTGGTAACTATAACTATTACTGTTTTGAAGGATCTTGGTCAACACTGATTATGGTCACTCACCTCCACAGTCAACGACAATGTACTGAGTTCCAGGGCTCAGATTGATTTCCACAGGAGCTTCGGCCATCATGAAATCTTCAGAGCAGAGCTGTTTACACTGAATCGAAGCCGCCTCTGGCTCCAGAGCGATCACCAGTTTGTCTTCAGTGGCTGCAGTCACTAATCCAGCCTGGAAATATGAAAATATCCATCACTGAAAAGACTCTATGGACTGATTTTCGGTTTATGAAAGTTTACATAAAAGTTTCGATGTTGAGTACTGACCTGAACTGCAGCTTCTCTCATGACCTGTCGCGCTGGATTGTCCCATATGGCCGGCACAGTCAGGACCCAGGTGAAGTTTAAAAGACCCTTGGCCATGTTCTGTGTTTCTTTGTCGAGAGCTTCCAGAGCATCGTCCTTCAGGAACCTCAGAGCTGCAGAGAACACCTTCAGAGCTTCCATCTGCCTCTTGTTCACATCTCTGATCTCCATATTCTTTGTGATTTTCTATGGAGGAAGCAAAGAGACATTTTACATTTGTCGTAGACGGTCCATTACAGAGAGAAGTGTTTCTTACCTGTTTGTATAGCTCCATCTTAAAGTCTTTAAAGTAGTAGTAGTTTGCAGTTTTTCTACACATTTCATTATATTTGTCTCTAGCCCTGTATCCAAAATCCACAAACTCTTTGTTTTCATCGAACAGGATGCACGTGGGGGTTTTGGAAGTGTCTGCGCCCGACTTTCGCTCCCATCGTTTGACACGCTCTAGTTGTTGATTATTTAGAGTTAAACTGTAGGCATAGCCGCTGTACGCAGTGCCAAAGTCAATCGCAATGATACAGCTCCTGCTCATTTCTGCAGAGAGAAGAACCGGTCTGACACTGATACAGGTGAAGTGAGAGGCTCTGCTGAGGCCACTTATACGACTGTGTAAAGTCCACCTCAAGGGAGTGGCCTGTGTTTATTTTTTTACTTAAGATTTATAATTTTATAATGTTAATTTTTATTTGTGTTTTCATTGTGTTGAAATCCCTCTGTCCAGCAAAATGGTTTAAAGTAAGCCAGGCATTAAAAAACAGATGGGTTCATCTTGAATGAATCTAACTGAAAAGCCCTGTTTTTTGTTTCTTGTGTTGTCATTAAAAAAAAAGACATATTCTGCTTTTACTTTAGGTTGCAGAGATAGGGGGTAGGTGAAAACCAACATTTTCTGAGCAAAATTCTAAAAACTCATAAGTTGATTTTAAACATGCTGCATGAGAAAGAACTCGAACATTGTGGAATTATTATGAAATTGTGCCCACAATAAAAGCATGATAGCAGCTGATGGGAAGGAAGTTGGCACCAAACAGTCCCTTATCATGGTGTGTGTGTCTGTGTGTGTGTGGGTGTGAGTGTATGTGTATGTGCATGTGTGTGTGTTAAACTGAAATATCAATCTGAAATCACATGAAAAAGTCAAACAGTTAACCTGTTAACGTTCCGACGGCTCGCCAATTTACACATCAAATGAAAGCTACGGCATTCATCTTTCTGAATATACAAGCCATTTTCAAATGCAATCATCACAGTGCTGACAGGAAAGCCGTTTTTAAAGAAAAGTCAAAAATGTGGATTTGGATTTCACTTACCTTTGAGGGTACATAAGTTATAACATAAATTGGTCTCATTCATTCCGTACAGGTCCAGAGAATATAATCCAGTCAAGTCACTCTCCCCATTGTAGAATCAACTAATTATATTACACACATTTAGTGACATTTTCCTCTTACAGCCAATGAGCAGTGGAACACAAAGTTGCATGGCATGCCATGGTTTTCCGTAAACAGATGGAGATTGACACGTGCGTAAAAGAAGCCGAGTGGATGCAAATATCCGTGCGTACTGTGTGCGTAATTTTACGCACTGTTGTTTTGCAGCAGTTTTGCATTCTAAACATGACGAAACAGACAAAACTGTCGTAACCAGCGGGGCGTAGGGACCAAAGCTGCGAGACTCACGAAACTTTAACAATGTCTTTATTCACAATAAGTGTTCATAGAAACCAAAGTTCATTTATCCACAAGGCTGGGGAACGAGGCTGCTTCATAGCATAGTGTCCGACATAACATAGTTCAGAAATCCAGAGTAGCTGGGGAGCGTGGGTGCAGGTCCGTGAGCGCAGAGAGACAAAAGTGCACGACAATGAAGACACAAGATCATACCAGGGCGGAGGTGCGGGTGCTGGGGGAGTCCTTAGCTGGTTCTGGGGCGGAGATCTGGAGCAGAGCAAAAAGGTTCCAATAAGACAAAGTGTACAAGCAAGAATCAAAGTACTAAGCCATGAGCATAATCACGTGAAACACGCGGACGTTCCAGCGCCGAGTGACTCGTCCGGACCCCTCTTATCCGCGGCAGGTGGCGTTGATTGCGCTGATGGGGAGCAGGTGCGCGTGGGAGGAGTCCGGATTCCGCCCAGCTCCGGAGACAGACAGATAAACCCCAGGTTTATCCAGGTGAGCACGGTGGAAGTCCCTCACCAGGTTCGGGTCCAAGATACGGGCCCTGGGCACCCATGAACGCTCCTCGGGTCCGTATCCCTCCCAGTCGACCAGGTACTGGAGCCCCCTACCCCTCCGGCGGACATCGATGAGCTGCCGGACAGAGAAGGCTGGGTGACCATCGACAAGTCGGGCGGGAGGAGGGGGACCGGAAGGAGGGCAAAGGTCGCTGGTGCAGACCGGCTTGATCTGGGAGACATGGAACGTGGGATGAATGCGGAGCGAGGGGGGAAGCTGCAGCCGTACCGCAGAGTCGTTAACGACCCTGTTGATCTTGAAGGGACCAAGGAATCGGGGGGAAAGCTTGTGTGAGTCAGTCTTGAGCGGGATATTCCTTGAGGACAACCAAACCGACTGCCCGGGCGCATAGTTGGGAGCTGGAACGCGCCGGCGGTCAGCCACTATCTTAGTGCGAGCCCCCGCCTTAAGGAGCGCCTCCCGAGTCCTCCGCCAGGCCCGGCAACAGTGCTGAAGATGGTGCTGGACAGAAGGAACCGCCAGGTCCCTCTCCTCGGAGGGGAAGAGTGGAGGCTGGTACCCCAACGAGGCCTGAAATGGGGAAACTCCCGTTGCTGAGCTCACCAGGGAGTTGTGGGAGTATTCTATCCATGGGAGATAGGTGCTCCAAGCGGCTGGGTTGGCGGAGACCACGCATCTAAGAGCCCTCTCCAGGTCCTGGTTGGTGCGTTCAGTCTGTCCATTAGACTCGGGATGGAACCCCGAGGTGAGGCTCACCGAGGCCCCCAACCCCTCGCAGAAGGCGCGCCAGACCTGGGAGGTGAACTGGGTCCCCCGGTCGGAGACAATGTTCAGTGGAATGCCGTGCAGGCGGAACACATGATTCGTAAGCTGGTCCGCTGTCTCCTTCACAGTAGGAAGCTTGGGTAGGGCGACGAAATGGGCTGCCTTGGAAAAGCGGTCAACAATGGTTAGAATGACTGTGTTACCCTGGGAAGGAGGTAGGCCCGTCACGAAATCCACCGCTACATGGGACCATGGTCGCCTCGGAACCGGGAGCGGGTGCAGCAGTCCTGACGGCGGTGAGTGGGACGACTTCCCCCGGGCACACACTTCGCATGCGGAGACATAGGCCCTAGTGTCTTTGTCCATGGTAGGCCACCAGAAGTGTCGTCTGAGTAAAGAAAGGGTGTGGGAGGCTCCGGGGTGGCAAGCGAATCGGGATTCGTGAGTCCACTGCAGTACCTGGGAGCCAGGAACAAATAGTGTGCCGGGGGGGCGTTACCTGGAGCTGGGTCATCGCGCTGGGCCTCCCGTACCAAGTCCTCAATCTCCCAGCGAAGAGCGGCAACCACACGGGACGAGGGGAGGATAGTCTCCGGAGCAGTACTGGCCTCCTCCTGAGCAAACTGACGGGAGAGGGCATCCGGCTTCACATTACGGGTCCCCGGCCGGTAAGTAAGAACAAAGTTAAAGCGGCTAAAAAACAAGGAGCAGCGAGCCTGGCGAGAGTTAAGGCGTTTGGCAGATTGAATGTACGAAAGGTTCTTGTGATCTGTCCATACCAGAAACGGTAGTTCTGCCCCCTCCAGCCAGTGCCGCCACTCCTCCAGAGCCAACTTAACGGCGAGCAGCTCGCGGTCCCCCACATCGTAGTTCGCCTCCGCTGGGGACAGCCGCCGGGAGAAGAAGGCACAGGGGAACAGTCGGTCGTGGGGGTCGAACCTCTGAGAGAGGACAGCCCCGACACCAGTGTCGGAGGCATCCACTTCCACAATAAATTGTCGCGAGGGGTCGGGCTGATGCAAGATAGGAGCAGAGGTAAACATAGTCTTAAGCCTATCAAAAGCGGCCTGGGCCTCCCGAGACCAGGTGAACGTCTGAGCAGGGGATGTGAGTCTCGTGAGGGGGGAAATAACTCTGCTAAAGTCTCTAATAAACCTCCTGTAAAAGTTGGCGAACCCAATAAACCTCTGGAGCTGCTTCCGGTTGGTAGGAACTGGCCAGTCCCTCACGGCCTTGACCTTCTCAGGATCCGCCTTCACCTGGCCCCGCCCTATAATGAACCCCAGAAAGCTAACCTGGTCGGCATGAAACTCGCACTTCTCCGCTTTAACAAAAAGTCTATTTTCTAACAGGCGCTGTAGCACTTGGCGGACATGTTGTCTGTGCTCCTGCAGGGACCTGGAAAAAATCAAAATATCATCCAAGTAGACAAACACAAACTGATTCAGGAAATCACGGAGAACATCATTAATAAGAGCCTGGAAAACCGCTGGGACATTAGTGAGTCCGAAGGGCATAACTAGATATTCAAAATGTCCAATAGGAGTCTTAAAGGCTGTTTTCCACTCATCCCCCTCCCTCACCCACACCAAATGATAAGCATTACGTAAATCCAACTTAGAAAATATAGTGGCGCTGTGGAGAGGGGTAAACGCAGAGTCAATGAGGGGCAGAGGGTATTTATTCTTAATAGTTATCTCATTAAGACCTCTATAGTCTATGCAAGGGCGAAGAGTCTTGTCCAATGCGGAGTTAGCGAACCTAGCCTCTGCCCATTGGAGCGCCCTGCCCCGGAGCAGCCCGCATACGTAGCATGTTTTGGACGCATCGGCGGGGAAACGGGCTGGGTGCTGCTGGAACATGGAACGGCATTGAAATAGAAACCCCCGGCAGAGGTCCAGCTGCCCCGCAAACGGCTCCGGATCGGTGCTCCTGGATTCCGGGGGGTGGAGCGGAGCAGCGGGTCCCGCGGCGACAGTAGCGGGAGAGAGGTGCGTAAGCAGCGTGGTAACCTGATTGCCGAGCTGGGACACCTGCTGCGCCAGGGACTGGTTCTGCTCCAGCAGGGTCCGGATGGTCCTCTCGTGCTGACCGAGCACGTCACCGTGGTGAGTAAACGCCTGCTGGAGCGTGGCGTCTGATCTTGAGTCCGCTTGGTCCATTTCTGGCCGGAACGTTCTGTCGTAACCAGCGGGGCGTAGGGACCAAAGCTGCGAGACTCACGAAACTTTAACAATGTCTTTATTCACAATAAGTGTTCATAGAAACCAAAGTTCATTTAATAAGTGTTCATAGAAACCAAAGTTCATTTATCCACAAGGCCGGGGAACGAGGCTGCTTCATAGCATAGTGTCCGACATAACATAGTTCAGAAATCCAGAGTAGCTGGGGAGCGTGGGTGCAGGTCCGTGAGCGCAGAGAGACAAAAGTGCACGACAATGAAGACACAAGATCATACCAGGGCGGAGGTGCGGGTGCTGGGAGAGTCCGGAGCTGGTTCTGGGGCAGAGATCTGGAGCAGAGCAAAAAGGTTCCAATAAGACAAAGTGTACAAGCAAGAATCAAAGTACTAAGCCATGAGCATAATCACGTGAAACACGCGGACGTTCCGGCGCCGAGTGACTCGTCCGAACCCCTCTTATCCGCGGCAGGTGGCGTTGATTGCGCTGATGGGGAGCAGGTGCGCGTGGGAGGAGTCCGGATTCCGCCCAGCTCCGGAGACAGACAGGTGAGGGAGGGTGGAAGACGAGGGCACAGGGAGAGCAGAGCAGGAACCGTGACAAAAACAAAGGAAGTACACAATCGAGGACGCTGTGGATGTTTGTACAAGCATCTCAGACCCAGAGCGGTTCATGGAACCAAGTGACAATCTCATGGTGGACTCAGGAGTAGAAGATCTTATGTTTTGAGGGACTGGATCCTGTTCCTGATTAGTAAGCATGGTTTATTCTACTATTGACATGAATGTAGGTAAAATATATCGTGTGGAATCATCAACGTGCGTTCACACCGGGGCGTCAGAGGCATCCAGTTTACATTCAAAGTCTATAGTGGACGCGCATCTTGGGCGTCCTGCGTTTTTGCGGAGTGTCCTGAGTATCCAGGTGTCAGATGCTCTGAACGCATGTCCAAAAGTTCAAAAATTAGAATTTTTTGTAGTTCGACGCACAGCATCAACTAATCAGAGACCACGCTCCATTGACGTCGAGAGGTCATTATTCAGAACACTGGGAGCCACAAACACGGAGAATGAGGGACAGACTTGTTGTTGCCATTTGCCAGCGCCCACTACTTTATAATGTGACGTTGGCAGATTATAAAGACCAGGACAAAGGACCTCACCTGGAGGATGATCAGTGAGAAGCTCGGTGTGTCTGGTAAGTTATCACAACTTTAGAGCGGTAAAATATTTGCCCTTTAGGCCCATGCAGCATCATTAAGTTGCTGTTGTCACTTGTTTGTAGCTGATGAGTTTATGTATTTATTCAGTGGAGTTGAGTACAGTCAAAGGCATTATAAAATTATGTACTACAACCTGTCTGCTTAGTTCACTATGCTATGTTGTAATAAGAGTAGGAATTGAGTAATGATCATTCAGTGTACAATAAAATGTACAAAGCAAAAAACATAACTGTTGTGTAATATTTCTTATTTATATTATATACTTATATTTCATAATACTTTCTGTTTTGCAGGCCTCCCACCACAGAGGACAGCAAAGAAGAGGTCCCTGGAGGGACCAACCTCCTCCTCCTGCTCAGTCCGAGGATGAACACTTTTTGTTTTCTCTTTTTCCCCTGCAGAAGGTTCCACCTCATCATAAGCTTTTTGTAAAATTTTGTATTCGCAGATTATTATATGTTAACGCTATAGTTTCTTTAAATCTGGGACCTTTGGAGCCTACTTTGTAGATTGAGGTGGCACCTTCTTCAGGGGAGGAAACAGATCCTCCTTTTCCCTCTCCATTTGTTCCATCACTTCCCCCACCCCACCTCCAGACAAGGTCCTTTCATAATAAATAAATATGCAAATAGTTATATTATCTTTTTCCTGGTTAATATTTGTTATAGACTTTGATTTTGTAAATTTTGTAAAATAAAATATATATATTTGATTATAAAACGTTTGTTTTTTATACATCATGCACCATTCGTCTACTACTGTGTAGTTTGTAAGGGGTAATATCAGTAACTGTTCACAAAATGTTGTTATTTATATATCTAAAAGTTTACCTCATTTACCAATTGAAGATCATAAATAAAACATCAAAAATCATGGACAAGAGTTAAGTAAATCTGTATGTTTTATTAATTTCACTGTGTAATCCCTTTTAATAAATGAACCAATTGGCGACCTTAATATTGATCTGTTAGCCCTAACTGAAAAATGGCTTCAGGAAAATGACTATGTTAGACTAAACGAATCTACACCATCAAGTCACATGAACTTTCAGAGTGCCCGGAGCACAGGTCGAGGTGGTGGTGTGGCCGTCATCTCTCATTCTAGTCTAATTCTCAGCCCCAAACCCAACTATACTTACCTCTCCTTTGAAAGCCTCGCACTCTCCATTACGTGCCCCAATTGGAAAAACCAAAAAGCTGTTATATTTATAATAATTTATCGACCTCCTGGTCCATATGCCGACTTCCTGACAGAGTTTTCTGATTTCATTTCAAGTTTAGTCTTGAATTGGGAAAGGATTGTTATAGTTGGAGATTTCAACATACATGTAGATAACGGCAGTGATTGCCTCAGTGATGCTTTTGGTGCACTCCTGGATGGGATCGGTTTCACCCAGAGTGTGAATAAGCCGACTCACTGTCACAATCACACTCTAGATCTCGTTCTAACCTACGGTATTGAGATTAATGATCTAATTGTCCTTCCTCAAAACCCTATACTCTCTGACCATTTCTTAATTACCTTTCAATTTATACTAAAAGACTATCCAGCCCCACAGAAAAAAACTATAATGAAAAGAACATTATCAGATAAATCGGTTACAGAGTTTAAAGAAATTATTGAGCCATTACTGAAAGATATGTCATGTGACAATGGCAATAATTTTAATCCAATTGTCACTGATCAATTGGTTGACAGAACAATGCTCACCTTAAAATCTGCTCTCGATGTTGTAGCTCCGCTAAAACAGAAAAGCATTAAACCAAGACCTCCGGCTCCATGGTACACGTTACAGCTCAGGACACTCAAACAACATGTAAGACGCACAGAGAAGCTTTGGCGGCGCTCGCGCTCTGAGCAGTCTCTGAAGGCATGGAAGCTCTGCCTGCTCACTTATAAGGCCGCTCTGCGGAAAGCCCGAACTAGATACTATTCAAATCTAATAGAAGTAAACAAAAATAACCCCAGATTACAAAATTACAACCATTAGAGACAAAATCAACAAAGCTACTCCAAAAATCAGCTCTGAGCAAATCCAGTCTGTAATGCCAATATCCCACATGGATCCTCTAATAATATTAGATAAATTTACTCCTGTTGATG
Source organism: Periophthalmus magnuspinnatus (assembly GCF_009829125.3). Lineage (NCBI taxonomy): Eukaryota > Metazoa > Chordata > Actinopteri > Gobiiformes > Gobiidae > Periophthalmus > Periophthalmus magnuspinnatus. The sequence continues at coordinate 847,367 of NC_047146.1, forward strand.
AGGTGGAGATTACCTCAGTCATTATGTCGTCAAAACCATCAGCCTGTTTGCTCGACCCTATTCCAATCAGACTCCTCAAAGAAGCCCTCCCCCTAATAATAGATTCCATCCATAACATATTAAATATGTCGTTAGAAAATGGCTACGTTCCTCAGTCCTTTAAGTATGCTGTGATTAAACCCCTTTTGAAAAAACCTAACCTAAATCCTGATGAACTAGTCAACTATAGACCTATCTCTAATCTTCCCTTCCTCTCAAAAATTCTAGAGCGAGTGGTGGTGAAACAGCTCTGCCGCCACCTGCAGGACAATAATATATTTGAAAAATTTCAGTCTGGATTCAGAGCTCACCACAGCACAGAGACTGCACTGCTTAAAATAACAAATGATTTACTACTAGCCGCTGATAACGGGCTGGCTTCAGTCCTGGTCCTACTGGACCTCAGTGCAGCGTTTGACACCATTGATCACAACATTCTACTGCAGAGGTTAGAATGTGACATTGGAATCAGAGGGACCGCCCTCAAATGGTTTAAATCCTATCTATCAGATAGGTACCAGTTTGTTAGTATAAACCAGAGCACCTCTCCCTGTTCTAAAGTAGCCTGTGGTGTTCCACAAGGATCTGTGCTTGGTCCAATCCTATTTACTCTGTATATGTTGCCATTGGGGAACATTATCAGAAAACATGGCATTAATTTTCACTGCTACGCTGATGACACTCAGCTGTACTTATCAATGAAACCAAATCAGACTGATCAAATAGATAAACTCAGTGCCTGTGTGAAGGACATCAAAACCTGGATGACCTTGAATTACCTGCTCTTAAATCCTGAAAAAACAGAGGTCATTGTCGTTGGTCCCAAAGGTCAAAGAGATTCTCTGTCAGACCAGATAATCTCACTCGACAATGTGAGTATAGCTTCTAGCCCTACTGTAAAAAATCTTGGAGTCCTATTTGATCAAAATCTCTCATTCACAGCCCATATAAACCTAGCTTGTAAAACCGCATACTTTCACCTGCGAAATATAACTAAAATTAGAAATATTTTACCTAAAAATGATGCTGAAAAACTCATCCATGCATTTGTTACTTCCAGACTTGATTACTGTAATTCTCTGCTCGCCGCCTGCCCCAAAAGTACGATAAAGTACTATAAAGTACTATAAAGTACTATAAGGAGCCTCCAGTTGGTCCAAAATGCAGCAGCCAGAGTCCTAACAGGAACTAAAAGAAGAGACCACATCAGTCCTGTACTAAAATATCTGCACTGGCTTCCTGTCGAGCTTAGAATCAAATTCAAAGTCGTCCTCCTGACATACAAAGCCCTAAACGGTATGGCCCCATCCTATCTGCAAGATGCTATTGTCCCGTACCAGCCAAACAGAGCACTCCGCTCTCAGAATGCAGGACTATTAGTGGTTCCTAGAGTGTCCAAAAGTACAGTGGGAGGGAGAACATTCAGTTACCAAGCTCCTGTGTTATGGAATCAACTCCCTGCTGATGTTAAACAGGCCCCCACAGTCTCTGTATTTAAGACCAGGCTTAAAACCTTCCTCTTCGGTATAGACCAGGTTACATAGTGAGGGAGTTAGGGACATTAAAACCCGGGATAAGACAGGCTGCAGTAGGAGTAACTAGCTGGGGGAAGTATGGCAACCTGAGCACTATCCTCTGCTTTGTCCTATTTTCTCATCAGCAATGCTATTCACATGTTGTCCCCTGTCCCACTCCCCCTGTGGAGTGTATCTCTTTCAGATGCCCCGATGACAGCTGGACCCTCTCCTCCTCCTCGCCCGGCTCTCCTCCTCGCCCGGCTCTCCTCCTCCTCGTCTGGTCTTCCTCCTCCTCGCCTGGCTCTCCTCCTCCTTGCCTGGCTCTCCTCCTCCTTGCCTGGCTCTCCTCCTCGCCCAGCTCTCCTCCTCCTCGTCTGGTCTTCCTCCTCCTCGCCTGGCCCTCCTCCTTGCCTGGCTCTCCTCCTCCTCGCCTGGCTCTCCTCCTCCTCGCCCGGCTCTCCTCCTCCTCGTCTGGTCTTCTTCCTCCTCGCCTGGCCCTCCTCCTTGCCTGGCTCTCCTCCTCCTCGCCTGGCTCTCCTCCTCGCCCGGCTCTCCTCCTCCTCGTCTGGTCTTCCTCCTCCTCGCCTGGCTCTCCTCCTCGCCCGGCTCTCCTCCTCGCCCGGCTCTCCTCCTCCTCGTCTGGTCTTCCTCCTCCTCGCCTGGCCGATTTTTCTTGTTTTGTCTGATTTTTAAGCTACTTTTATATTAGAAATAAGAAATATTGCTAATACCTGAATACAAAATATGTTATCATTATTGCATTCAGAATTATTAATATTTATATGTGCTAATTGAAGACAGATGGACAGGTGCTAGGCAGCTGGAATGGAGCGCCTGTAGTTGGTGTCCTGGGACGTTATCCACACACTAATGCGGGACAGCAGGTCATCGAACTGGGCATTTTACAGACGAAAGTACCACTAGAAGCAGTGGTCATCCAGACGAAGCTCCTGGAGCAAGTGATGAAACTCGCCAAACTCGTAACGCCTCTGAATTATAAAATGGACCTAGACACGCCGCCACCGAGCCGATCGCCTCCGTTGACGACTTTTATGCAATAAATACAAGACACTCTCAACCAAATCCAGATTGAAAATTTTCAAATATATTATTGTCCTGCAGGTGGCGGCAGAGCTGTTTCACCACCACTCGTTCTAGAATTTTTGAGAGGAAGGGAAAGGGAAGGGTCCTCCCGTGGACCCACCACCTGCGGGAGGAGCCATGAGGGGCGGGTGCGGAGAGATCCGGGCGGCAGTCGAAGGCGGGGACCTCGACGACCGGATCTCCGGACATGGAGACTAGCTCTGGGGACGTGGAATGTCACCTCGCTGGGGGGGAAGGAGCCTGAGCTTGTGCGGGAGGTTGAGCGTTACCGGCTACATATAGTCGGCCTCACCTCCACGCACAGCTTGGGCTCTGGAACCCAACTTCTTGAGAGGGGTTGGACTCTCCATTTCTCTGGCGTTGCCCGCGGGGAGCGGCGGCGAGCTGGTGTGGGCTTGCTCATTGCCCCACAGCTCAGCCGCTGCGTGTTGGGGTTCACTCCGGTGAACGAGAGGGTCGCGTCCCTGCGCCTTCGGGTCGGGGACAGGTCTCTCACTATTGTGTCGGCGTACGGGCCAAACAGCAGTGCAGAGTACCCGGCCTTCTTGGAGTCCCTGGGAGGGGCACTAGACAGTGCACCAACTGGGGACTCCGTTGTTCTCCTGGGGGACTTCAACGCCCATGTGGGTAACGACAGTGACACTTGGAGGGGTGTGATTGGGAGGAACGGTCTCCCCGATCTGAACCCGAGCGGTGTTTTGTTATTGGACTTCTGTGCTAGTCACAGCTTGTCCATAACAAACACCGATGATCGACTTTGTTGTCGTGTCATCTGACCTCCGACCGCGTGTCTTGGACACTCGGGTGAAGAGAGGGGCTGAGCTGTCAACTGATCACCACCTGGTGGTGAGTTGGATCCGCCGGCGGAGGAGGAAGCCGGACAGACCTGGCAGGCCCAAGTGCATTGTGAGGGTCTGCTGGGAACATCTGGCGGAGCCCTCTGTCAGGGGGGTCTTCAACTCCCACCTCCGGGAGAGCTTCTCCCTGATCCCGGGGGAGGTTGGAGACATGGACTCCGAGTGGGCCATGTTCTCCACCTCTATTGTCGATGCGGCTGCTCGTAGCTGTGGTCGTAAGGTCTGTGGTGCTTGTCGCGGCGGCAATCCCCGAACCCGGTGGTGGACACCGGAAGTAAGGGATGCCATCAAGCTGAAGAAGGAGTCCTATCGAGCCTTGTTGGCTCGTGGGACTCCTGAGGCAGCTGATGAGTACCGGCGGGCCAAGCGTGCCGCAGCTCGGGCAGTCACAGAGGCAAAAACTCGGGGTTGGGAGGAGTTCGGGGAGGCCATGGAGGAGGACTATCGGACGGCCTCAAAGAGATTCTGGCAAACCGTCTGACGCCTCAGGAGGGGGAAGCAGTGCTTCACCAACACTGTTTACAGTGCGGGTGGAGAGCTGCTGACTTCGACTGGGGATGTTGTCGGGCGGTGGAAGGAATACTTTGAGGATCTCCTCAATCCCACTGTCACGTCTTCCGAGGAGGAAGCAGAAACTGGGGACCCAGAGGCGGACTCGTCCATCACCCTGGCTGAAGTCACTGAGGTGGTTGGCAAGCTCCTCGGTGGCAAGGCTCCGGGGGTGGACGAGATCCGTCCTGAGTACCTCAAGTCTCTGGATGTTGTGGGGCTGTCTTGGCTGACACGTCTCTGCAACATCGCGTGGCGGTCGGGGACAGTACCTGTGGAATGGCAGACCGGGGTGGTGGTCCCTCTGTATAAGAAGGGGGACCGGAGGGTGTGTTCCAATTACAGGGGAATCACACTCCTCAGCCTTCCCGGTAAGGTCTATTCCAGGGTACTGGAGAGGAGAATCCGACTGATAGTTGAACCTTGGATTCAGGAGGAGCAGTGTGGTTTTCGTCCTGGTCGTGGAACACTGGACCAGCTCTATACTCTCCATCGGGTCCTCGAGGGCTCATGGGAGTATGCCCAACCAGTCCACATGTGTTTTTGGGAGATTGACAGGCGGATCGGTGCAGCGTCTGCAGTGATGCGGTCGCTGTATCGGTCCGTTGTGGTAAAGAAGGAGCTGAGCTGGAAGGCGAAGCTCTCGATTTACCGGTCAATCTACGTTCCTACCCTCACCTATGGTCATGAGCTTTGGGTAATGACCGAAAGGACAAGATTGCAGATACAAGCGGCCGAAATGGGTTTCCTCCGCAGGGTGGCCTGGCGCATCCTTAGAGATAGGCTAAGGAGCTCGGTCACATGAGAGGAGCTCGGAGTACAGCGACAGCTCCTCCATGTGGAGAGGAGCAGCTGAGGTGGCTCGGGCAGGAGGAGGCCCCAGGGAAGTCCCAGAACACGCTGGAGGGATTATGTGTCTCGGCTGGCCTGGGAACACCTTGGGGTCCCACTGGAGGAGCCGGAGGACATGGGTGACGGAAGTGTGGGGGTCCCTGCATTTGCAGTGATGCGGTTGTATTGGACTGTTCTGGTAAAGAAGGAGCTGAGTCGAAAGGTAAAGCTCTCGATTTACCGGTCAGTTTACATTTCTACCCTCACCTCTGGTCATGAATTTTGGGTAATGACTGAAAGGACAAGCAGTCAAAATGAGTTTCCTCCGTAGGGTGGCTGGGCACTCAGTTAGAGAGAGAGTGAGGAGCTTAATCACACGGGAGGAGCTTGGAGTAGAATCACTGCTGAGGAGCAGCTGAGATGGCTCGGGCACCTGTTCCGAATGCCTCCTGTATGCCTCCCTCGGGAGGGTATGTGCCAGCAAGAAGAGACCTTGAGGAAGACCCAGGACGCACTGGAGGGACAATGTCTCTCGACTGGCTTGGGAACACCTTGAATTTCCACCAGAGGAGCTGGAGGAAGTGTCTCGGATGGTGGAAGTCTGGGAGTCCCTGCTAAGACTTATAGGGGTAGCTCAACTGTGCATGGTCGATGGGCAGGGCAAGACCGAATGTACCTACCCACTAAAGGTTAAACTAGTGACATGAGGTAATTGAGGATGGCCCATTGACTTCAATGCTCCCACTACACGGTCCCTCCCCCTGCTTAGCCCTCCCATCACATCCCATCTTCTGAATATGTGTTTTTTGGTGAATATATGATTAAAAAAAACAACTATTCAATAAAAGGTAATATAGTGATCTAAATGCATTTTGTGTTAGCAGTTAATATCCCATAGAAGTTACATACTCCCTCTTTAATTTATCAGAAAGTTGAGACACAGTTCAAATAAACCTGCGGTGTTACTGAGCCCTCTTTAATCCTGGGTATACTCCTGACAGTGGAGAACTTCGGCCTGTTACACCAGGGCACTGTACAGCACATGGACCAGTCTTACCTATGGTGGAGAGCTGGGTGAAGTCCAGAGTCACACACATGAAGATCTGTCCATACTTATTCCCACTCTTGGGCCAAAAGTTGTTCAGGGTCGGGTTCAGGGCTGGGAAGCGTGGAGTGCTGTGTGTCAGCCATAGAGCAGTCTGACTTTCAGTGTTTCCGATGACCACACCTGCACAGAGACAGACACACGCCCTCTAGTGGAGCTGAGGAAAACACTACAGTCTGCAGTGAGGGTGCACCTTTGCTGTGGCCGTAGGTTGAAGGCACAGAGTCTTCATTGGGAGGAGGCTGGTCGCTGTAGCTGAGGAATCCAACGGCGTTCTGCTGAAACAGAGGAGTCATGAGTCCTCCTGGCTGATATGGTTTGATCCATACTGCTGTTGTGTTCTTGGGCAAAACACTTTTTTCTCTTAATTTAATAAGCAGATTTAAATGGCTTGTTTTGCACACTTACCGTTTTGGTGAACATAGGTTGGAGGGTGTTGGCCAGGGCTCCCTTCTGGTCACTGATGTGGTGGTTTGTGGGTCCTGTGTCTGTCTCTGAGATGTAGATGTATTTCTGACCTCCAGGACGTTTGTACAGAATAAACCTGGAGGGTGTTTGGGCTGTGAATAAATCCTGCTGCATGTTCTCTTCTTCATTTCAGAATATTACGTTAAACTGATCAAGGATGTTATTGATTTATTATTCACGTGTTTGTCTCAGGCAGCTGTGACTGCAAAAATAACTTACATAGAGTGTGCAGCAAAGTCTTGCGTACCTCTACAGGCTTCACTATTCACCATTCCCTCGTTCACTCCTCGCCCTCGACCTTCATGGCCATCAGAGACTTTACAACCACAGCCATGAGCAGCCACATCACATCATAAATAAGGAGAACATGGACCACTCTGACTCAACTCCTGGCCTCCCCTGGGATTTGAGACGTTCTGGAGGTGTGAACTCCAGACGTTCCCAACAGACCCTCATGACAGACTTGGGTCCGCCAAGTCTGTCTGGCTTCCTCCTCTGCAATAGATTCAGCTCACCACCAGGTGGTGCTCCACACCTCTGCCCCTCTCTTCACCCAAGAGAAAGACACACAGTCAAATGTCACAATGATAAAGTGGATTATCACCATACACTGACCCTAAAGTCCCGGTGCCACGTGCACTGATGGACACCTTTGTGCTTGGACATGGTGTTTGTTATGGACAAGCTGTGACTAGCGCAGAAGAACAACAACAGAACACCGCTCAGGTTCAGATCAGGGAGGCCGTTCTTCCCGATCACGCCCCTCCAGGTGTCACTGTCGAAATGCAAAGCCCGTAGAGGGCGCAGCCCATACAACAGAACATGGCTGATTTTCTTGAAAGATGCTCTGTACATCTTTTACATTATCATTATTAAACATATACCGACATGTCAAATGTCATTTTTGGTTCTCTCTGGCGTGTGGACCCATGCACAAACGTTCTACAGTGTCTCACCAGTTCACATCGTTGTTTCTCTCGTCTTTACAGCTCACAGTTGAGTCTGTGGTGTCCGAGCTCCAGGACGAGGCTGAGGTGAGACGGCCGCTCATCAGTAACAGACCCCAAAGCCCCCACATGACTCTGAGGGATGCAGCGCCTCATGGAGACAGGAGACAGGGTCAAAGACACTTCATACATGTGTATATATATATATATATATATATATATATATATATATCCCACCTGTAACAAACCGTTTTCTCAGGTGGTTGCTTTCAGTTTGCCTCGTCCTCTGCAGTCTCTCAGTCGTTACATTCTCTCCTGAGGTTTAAATACCTTTAAATACCTGGAGCTTTTCTCTCTGATTGGCTGGAGTCTCATTAAACTATGAATGATGATAAACTTGTCTCTTCATTGTGCAGAGCAGGTGTGGTTTTGTTTGTTTAATCACACATCCTCATATTTCTGTTTTACTTCCTTTAAATAGTCGCAATCAGAAATTCACAAAGAATTAAAGTCTGTTTTAATCAGTGTAAAAGATGCTAACCCTGTAGTTTAATTTAAACATGTTCTAAAATGTCCATGTGTGTGTCAGATGCCCTACCATACACCTGTCCATACACGACACAGTGTGGTTTAGAGATGGCTTTGTCCCAAACAATCTGGAACTAAAGAGCATTTATATATACTTGAATACCAGTTACAATATGGTACCAGAGTCTAAAAGTCCAAAACAAACGGGTCAGTGAGTCACATTCACATAAAGATGAAGTGGTATGAAACATTTTTGCTTTGTTATTGAATCATGAGAACTGTTCAAAACTTCGATGCCTCACATTTACGCAGCAGGATTCTCGTCCCACACCTCATTCTCTACAAGCCGAGGTCCTCCTCCCAAGTATTCTTCCTGTAATATTCCAATAATAGTGCTGGGAATTGGGCAAACCAAGCCCACCGTTCACTTTGGGCTTACACCAATGAACTTTTGATATAGTATGATATTTACAGCCCCAGATAAAAGAGATCGTTCCGGTTGAGATAAATAAAGAACAACATCATCCACATAAAATAGAGAAAATGATCCATGTTCCAGGTGAAAAGAACAAACACAACGACTGTTCCTGAGTCAGTGCTGACCACAAACCCAGGGGCAGGCGGAAAAACAGCCAGGATTACAGTGGGAAAGAGGACAGGGTTCAGGCACACAAAACATAACAGATACTCAAAGGGGAACGTGCTGAAGGTCTGAGGCTGTAACATCCTCGTAACACAACTTTAAAGGTCTCCCACACTTTGATCCATCTTGTTTGTCATTATTTTAGTTATCATAAATCAACAAAAGGATTTTATCAGTCCATAATAAAGGGTTAAATCACCAATTATATGAATGAAGGGCCATAGATGTCAGTGAAAGAACTGAGATTATAAAACTGTGGCACTGTGATGAAATAACAACAGAAATCAACTCTGGACCAAGTAAAAGACAATGTGCTCGACTCGTACGTGTGAAAAGTATGAATAGTCCCTCCCTGTAGCATCTCATAGCCTCCACACATCAACCTGATTTGTACAATTTATGAAATTATTCAAAACAATCAAAGAAGAAAATAATTGTGAATTTCATGCAGAAGTGTGCGTCGATCTATAGTTGAAATCCACAGCCATTATTCCAAGTGTTATCGACGCAGTGACGCCTCTCGCCTTATCGACACAGTGACGCCTCTCGTTTTATCGATGCAGTGACTCCTCTCGTCTTATCGATGCAGTGACTCCTCTCGCCTTATCGATACAGTGACGCCTCTCGTCTTATCGATACAGTGACGCCTCTCGCCTTATCGATACAGTGACGCCTCTCGCCTTATCGATGCAGTGACTCCTCTCGCCTTATCGATACAGTGACGCCTCTCGTCTTATCGATACAGTGACGCCTCTCGCCTTATCGATACAGTGACGCCTCTCGTCTTATCGATGCAGTGACGCCTCTCGTCTTATCGATACAGTGATGCCTCTCGTCTTATCGATGCAGTGACTCCTCTCGTCTTATCGATTCACTCCTTATCGGTCACACAGGTCACAGTTTGCGACGTTAGCTCCTCATTATCAGCAGCATTAGTCGGTCATGATGCATGTATTTCTGCTCCTGTGTTGTCTCCTGTGTGCTCTCCCCCCTCCCTCACCTGCCGGAACCTGGAGCTGGGCGGAGCTCCTGGCTCCTCCCACGTGCACCTGCTCTCCATCAGGGCAATCAACGCCACCTGCCGTGGATAAGAGGAGCTGGGACCAGACACTCGGTGCCAGATCGTCGGCTTGTCAAACGTGACTATTCCAGCTCTGTTTTTGTATTCTTTGTTACTTGCCTTTTTGATGCTGACTGGATTTTGCTGCCCCTCAGATTCCTGCTCCCTCGATCGTCCCTGCTCCTGGACTCTGGCTCTGCTCCTGACTGCTCCTGCTCCAGTACAGTCTACTCCTTGTCTTCACCTCCTTGTCTCATCCTGGACTCCGGCTTGCTCCACGTCTCCCGCTCCGGCTCCCGTTGCTCGGACCGCCCCTGCTCGGTGTCCTCTAGCTCCGTACCCGGTCCTGTCCTCGCTCCGGTACTGGCTGTTCCCTGTTCCTGTCTCTGCTCTCCGTGACGCATCCCCGGACTCTGGCTCGCACCCTGCTCCTCGCTCCTTGTTGGTTTAATGAACTCTTGTCTATTATTGCACAAACTGTAAATAAACACTGAATCTGCTCCGAGTTCTGCACCTTTTTGGTCCACCCTACACCAGCATTACGACATAGTCTCTCTTGCTTCTTGCCCTTCGGTTTCATCATGTCGGTGTTTGTTTTTGGCAGCAGTTGTTCTTTAACAGTCTGGGACATTTATCAGACATGTCAAATACTTACCAGATATAGCAAGAGTTTGAAGAGCTCAACCGAAACACGTCTATTCCATTACGTACTCACTTCTTAGATTGCAATACTCATCTAAAACTACTTAATAAAAGAAAAAAGTTTGCTGATTTCTGCGTTAGAAAACTGCGGTGTCCAATGGGACCTGACGTCGCCGTAAACGTCATTGCAACAAATCGCCGCATGCTGTTGGCGCCCCCTATGGATAGGACATCACACTAGCGAGCAGCTGTACAAAAATGACTACGCGACGCTGCCGAATCCTACAAGTTTCATAGATTATTAAAATAAAACAGAGAACAGAGAAGCAGGTGTATGTCAGGGACGGTGAAAACAGGAACTGATCGGCAAAAAGACATCTTGAAAATAAGTGAATAAAGATTAGTCAAACAATGGTTTAAACCTGTTCATAAAAGTGAAAGTATTTAAACCAGGGACTTCCTCCTTCCTCCATCACATTTTTACAATAGTCAACCCCAAACATCCGCGTGGCTCAAATGTTTCTGTTCAAATTCATATCGATCTCAGGCCTTGTACATGATTTCCTCATGTATTTGAGCAAAATGTGTCTACCCCCAGTACAGATACACTGGCCAAAAAAATACTCGCCACCTGGATTTAACGAAGCAAATAGGTTCGGGTTGCTGCAGTTGGTCCAGTCTAGGTTCAGCAGAATGAGGTCAGCTGACACCTGAATAAACTGAATGACCAGGTTATTCCATCAGTGGATTTTTGGGCATATTCCAAGACGACAATGTCAGGATTCATCAGGCTCAAACTGTGACAGAGTGGATCAGGAGACGTCATTTTCACACATGGATCGTCCACCACAGAGTCCAGACCTTAACCCCAGTGAGAATCTTTGTGCTGGAGAAGCTTTGAGCAGCGTCAGACTCGACCATCATCAATGCAACAGGTGAAACATTAATGCAACACTGGATGGAAATAAATCTGTGACATTGAAGAAGCGAAATCGAAACAATGACACAGAGAATGTGACGTGATCAAAGCAAAAGGAACAACCAAATATTAGCGTGTGTGACCTTTTTTGGTGGCGACCTCTTCTTGGCCAGGCAGTGTAAGGGATGCCTTCAGGCTGAAGAAGGAGCTCCACTGAGCCTTGTTGGCTTTTGGAACTCCTGAGGCAGCCGTGTTTCGTGCTGTCAGTGGCCATGGAAGAGGACTATCAGACGGCCTCAAAGAGATTCCACCTCAGGAGGGGTAAGCAGTGCTTCACCAACACAGTTTACAGCGTGAGTAGAGGGCTGCTGACCGCGACTGGGCATAGAAGGAAGGAATACTTTGAGAATCTCAACAATCCCACTGTCACGTCTTCCAAGGAGGAAGCAGAGACTGGGGACCTAGAGGCGTCCACCACCCTGGCTGAAGTCACCGAGGTGGTTGGCAAGGTCCTCTGTGCCAAGGTGCAGGGAGTGGTCGAGATCCGTTCCAAGTACCTTAAGTCTCTGGATGTTGTGGGGCTCTCCTGGTTGACAAGTCTCTGCAAAATTGTGCGGCAGTCGGGGACAGTACCACTGGATTGGCAGACAGATCAATCTCCGTTCCTACCCTCACCTATGGTCATGAGCTTTGGGTAATGACCGAAAGGGCAAGAAAGGGTAAGTGTCCGAAATGGGTTTCCTCCGCGCTTCCTTAGAGATAGGGTGAGGAGCTCGGAGTAGAGCCGATGCCCCTCCACGTCGAAAAGAGCAGCTGAGGCTTGGGCATCTGCTCAGGATGCCTCCTGGACGCCTCCCTGGGGAGGTGTTTCTTTCATGTCCCACTGGGAGGAGGCTGTCTGTCAGCTGGCCTGGGAACACCTTGGAGTCCCTCTGGAGGAGCTGGAGGACATGTCTGGGGTGAGGGAAGTCTGGGAGTGCCTGCTTAGACGGATGCCCCCGCGACACGTATAAGAGGAAGAACGTGGAGGGATGGAATGCAAAAGGTCAGTGAGGAGTAACTTTGGACCATTGCAAACTGTTTAAAATGAAATAATGTTGTTTTTTTTTTTACATTTTTGAGACAATAAAAATCAGAGACAGAGACTTTGATCTTTATTTTACAGTAATGTATTTCAACAGCAGATTACAAACAATTAAACCCACAATAGCAAAAATAAGTTTTAATAGATCCTTCAAATGAACAAAATGAGCCATTGCTGTGGAGATTTGATCATGAAAAAACAGAACTAAACCAGGACTAAATCAGGACTGAACCAGGACTAAATCAGGACTAAATCAGGACTAAATCAGGACTAAATCAGGACTGAACCAGGACTAAATCAGGACTAAATCAGGACTAAACCGGGACTAAATCGGGACTAAATCAGGACTAAATCAGGACTAAACCAGGACTGAACCAGGTCTTAGCAGAACTAAACTTGGACTCCACCAAAATAAACCAAGATAAAACCAGGCTAAACCTTAAATATATTTGTGTAAATGTTACAGGCATAAAAAAACATCCAATAAAATAATGCACTGAGTAAACATCATACACCACAGTGTTTGACAAGTGCACTTAAAGAACAACCTGATCATTTCAATGAGAAGATCCACTGTCCCCACAAGATATCTGGAAGGGCATCTGACATACCACAACATCTGCAGATTAACTACAGACACATTCCCCCATTTCAGTTTAAGGCTACAGGCATAAGGAGGATGGAAGGGCATCTGACATACAGATAAACTGTTTAAACCAGGTCTAAACCAGGTCTAAAGCAGGTCTAAACCAGGTCTAAAGCAGGTCTAAAGCAGGTCTAAACCAGGTCTAAACCAGGTCTAAAGCAGGTCTAAACCAGGTCTAAACCAGGTCTAAACCAGGTCTAAAGCAGGTCTAAACCAGGTCTAAACCAGGTCTAAACCAGGTCTAAAGCAGGTCTAAACCAGGTCTAAAGCAGGTCTAAAGCAGGTCTAAACCAGGTCTAAACCAGGTCTAAAGCAGGTCTAAACCAGGTCTAAAGCAGGTCTAAACCAGGTCTAAAGCAGGTCTAAACCAGGTCTAAAGCAGGTCTAAAGCAGGTCTAAACCAGGTCTAAAGCAGGTCTAAACCAGGTCTAAACCAGGTCTAAAGCAGGTCTAAACCAGGTCTAAACCAGGTCTAAAGCAGGTCTAAACCAGGTCTAAAGCAGGTCTAAAGCAGGTCTAAACCAGGTCTAAAGCAGGTCTAAAGCAGGTCTAAACCAGGTCTAAAGCAGGTCTAAAGCAGGTCTAAAGCAGGTCTAAACCAGGTCTAAAGCAGGTCTAAACCAGGTCTAAACCAGGTCTAAAGCAGGTCTAAACCAGGTCTAAAGCAGGTCTAAACCAGGTCTAAACCAGATCTAAACCAGGTCTAAAGCAGGTCTAAAGCAGGTCTAAAGCAGGTCTAAACTCATTTGAAGGTGATAAGGTAGTCGGGGTAGGCGTGGCTGTCGTGGAAGACGATGAACATGCTGGGGTTCTGAGTGTTGTCCACCACACTGTCGTACTTCTCAGTGGTGCCGGCCTTCTTCAGAGGAGGTTCTATCATGTCTTGGGCCCCTGTGGTGAAGTCTCCAGTCAGGACGGAGCACAGGTACATGAACTTCTCACCTGTGGCGCTGGGGCGGGAGTATGTATTACTACTCGAGTACTGGGCTTTCACGGCGAAGTATGTGCCTTTACCATACGCCGTAGCTGTGGAGGGAAACAGGACGAGAGTTAACCACAGTAACACAGGGAGAACATGCACACTCCACTCAGAGCAGATGTCTGTGTAATCCCTCAGTCATCAACGTCTGATTCATAGTTAAATCTGTCAACTGGACAAAATGTAGGACTGAAGACTTTTAGCTGCTCATCCAGTTCTGGTCAGATTAATGTTGGACACTGTTTGTCTGAAGGGACGAGATAACAACACTGAAAGTGCAAACAGCTGTTGTCTCCAGTCTCAGTATTAATGACCTCCATTCAACCTTTAATGGCCCTACTGGCTCACCCTATTCTCTTAGTTTCCTTTGTTTTCTTTGGGTCTGAAGATGGAGTTATAGATGATAGATGATGTCTAAGGCCCCCATTTCTTGTATTCCATCCATCCATCCATCCATTTTCTTCCGCTTATCCGGGGCCGGGTCGCGGGGGCAGCAGTCTAAGCAGGGACTCCCAGACTTCCCTCACCCCGGACACGTCCTCCAGCTCCTCCGGTGGGACCCCAAGGCGTTCCCAGGCCAGCCGAGAGACATAGTCCCTCCAGCGTGTCCTGGGTCTTCCCCGGGGCCTCCTCCCGGTGGGACATGCCCAGAACACCTCCCTAGGGAGGCGTCCAGGAGGCATCCTGAGCAGATGCCCGAGCCACCTCAGCTGGTTCCTCTCAACGTGTAGGAGCAGCGGCTCTACTCCGAGCTCCTCCCGTGTGACCGAGCTCCTCACCCTATCCCTAAGGGTGCGCCCGGCCACTCTGCGGAGGAAGCCCATTTCAGCCGCTTGTATCCGCGATCTTGTCCTTTCGGTCATTACCCAGAGCTCATGACCATAGGTGAGGGTAGGAACGTAGATTGACCGGTAAATCGAGAGCTTCGCCTTCCGGCTCAGCTCCTTCTTTACCACAACGGACCGATACAGCGACCGCATCACTGCAGACGCTGCACCGATCCGCCTGTCAATCTCACGCTCCATCCTTCCCTCACTCGTGAACAAGACCCCGAGATACTTGAACTCCTCCACTTGGGGCAGAGACTCACCACCCACCCGGAGGGAGCAAACCACCTTTTTCCGGTCGAGAACCATGGCCTCGGATTTGGAGGAGCTGATTCTCATCCCAGCCGCTTCACACTCGGCTGCAAACCGCCCCAGTGCCTGCTGCAGGTCCTGGCTCGAAGAAGCCATCAGGACAACATCATCTGCAAACAGCAGAGATGAAATCCTGTGGTTCCCAAACCAGGCCCCCTCCGGCCCCTGACTGCGCCTAGAAATTCTGTCCATAAATATAATGAACAGAACCGGTGACAAAGGGCAGCCCTGGCGGAGTCCAACATGCACCGGGAACAGGTCTGACTTACTGCCGGCAATGCGAACACAGCTCCTGCTCCGGTCATACAGGGACCGGACAGCCCTTAGCAAAGAGCCCCGGACCCCATACTCCCAGAGCACCCCCCAAAGGGCACCACGAGGGACACGGTCAAATGCCTTCTCCAGATCCACAAAACACATGTGGACTGGTTGGGCATACTCCCATGAGCCCTCGAGGACCCGATGGAGAGTATAGAGCTGGTCCAGTGTTCCACGACCAGGACGAAAACCACACTGCTCTTCCTGAATCCGAGGTTCGACTATCGGTCGGATTCTCCTCTCCAGCACCCTGGAATAGACCTTACCGGGAAGGCTGAGGAGTGTGATTCCCCTGTAATTGGAACACACCCTCCGGTCCCCCTTCTTATACAGAGGGACCACCACCCCGGTCTGCCATTCCACAGGTACTGTCCCCGACCGCCACGCGATGTTGCAGAGACGTGTCAGCCAAGACAGTCCCACAACATCCAGAGACTTGAGGTACTCAGGACGGATCTCATCCACCCCCGGAGCCTTGCCACCGAGGAGCTTGCCAACCACCTCAGTGACTTCAGCCAGGGTGATGGACGAGTCCGCCTCTGGGTCCCCAGTTTCTGCTTCCTCCTCGGAAGACGTGACAGTGGGATTGAGGAGATCCTCAAAGTATTCCTTCCACCGCCCGACAACATCCCCAGTCGAGGTCAGCAGCTCTCCACCCGCACTGTAAACAGTGTTGGTGAAGCACTGCTTTCCCCTCCTGAGGCGTCGGACGGTTTGCCAGAATCTCTTTGAGGCCGTCCGATAGTCCTCCTCCATGGCCTCCCCGAACTCCTCCCAACCCCGAGTTTTTGCCTCTGTGACTGCCCGAGCCGCGGCACGCTTGGCCTGCCGGTACTCATCAGCTGCCTCAGGAGTCCCACGAGCCAACAAGGCTCGATAGGACTCCTTCTTCAGCTTGACGGCATCCCTTACTTCCGGTGTCCACCACCGGGTTCGGGGATTGCCGCCGCGACAAGCACCACAGACCTTACGACCACAGCTACGAGCAGCCGCATCAACAATAGAGGTGGAGATCATGGCCCACTCGGAGTCCATGTCTCCAACCTCCCCCGGGATCAGGGAGAAGCTCTCCCGGAGGCGGGAGTTGAAGACCCCCCTGACAGAGGGCTCCGCCAGACGTTCCCAGCAGACCCTCACAATACGCTTGGGCCTGCCAGGTCTGTCCGGCTTCCTCCTCCGCCAGCGGATCCAACTCACCACCAGGTGGTGATCAGTTGACAGCTCAGCCCCTCTCTTCACCCGAGTGTCCAAGACACGCGGTCGGAGGTCAGATGACACGACAACAAAGTCGATCATCGACCTCCGACCTAGAGTGTCCTGGTGCCATGTGCACCGATGGACACCCTTGTGCTCGAACATGGTGTTTGTTATGGACAAGCTGTGACTAGCACAGAAGTCCAATAACAAAACACCGCTCGGGTTCAGATCAGGGAGGCCGTTCCTCCCAATCACGCCCCTCCAAGTGTCACTGTCGTTACCCACATGGGCGTTGAAGTCCCCCAGGAGAACAACGGAGTCCCCGGTTGGTGCACTGTCTAGTACCCCTCCCAGGGACTCCAAGAAGGCCGGGTACTCTGCACTGCTGTTTGGCCCGTAGGCCGACACAACAGTGAGAGACCTGTCCCCGACCCGAAGGCGCAGGGACGCGACCCTCTCGTTCACCGGAGTGAACCCCAACACGCAGTGGCTGAGCTGTGGGGCAATGAGCAAGCCCACACCAGCTCGCCGCCGCTCCCCGCGGGCAACGCCAGAGAAATGGAGAGTCCAACCCCTCTCAAGAAGATGGGTTCCAGAGCCCAAGCTGTGCGTGGAGGTGAGGCCGACTATATCTAGCCGGTAACGCTCAACCTCCCGCACAAGCTCAGGCTCCTTCCCCCCCAGCGAGGTGACATTCCATGTCCCCAGAGCTAGTTTCCATGTCCGGAGATCCGGTCGTCGAGGTCCCCGCCTTCGACTGCTACCCGGATCTCTCCGCACCCGCCCCTCATGGCTCCTCCCGCAGGTGGTGGGTCCACGGGAGGAGGACTAAGGAATTGTATTAAGGAAGGATTGTTTTTCTCCCACACTGGGAGCTGTGGTTGGCTGTGGCTCGTGGGCCCTGGCTCGTGGGCCCTGGAGGTTTGGTCTTGACCTCATCTCTTCTCTGGGCCCTGGGCTGGTGTCCTGTGGCTGCGGGTGACCCTGCTCCTGGTGCAGATGGTTCCTCTGGTGGCGCTCTCTCATCTGGTTCATCTTTATCAGCCTATTGCACTTAAAAATATTTTAAATTAAACTAAAGGTATTTTTACTCGTGTTGGGGTGGGGGGTTGTTTGGTTGTGGGGTGGTTGGGTGGTTGGGTGGGTTTGGTGGGTGGGACTGATTTTAATGCACTGTAAAGCACTTTGTGTTACATTTTTCTTGTATGAAAAGCGCTTTATAAATAAAGTTTGTTGTTGTTGTTGTTACAAAAATATCTTCTTTAACTCTCCTCTCAAACCATTTCTTTTCTCTGGCTCAGATCTGAACCTCTCTCTGTTCAAAGCAGTGGTCAGTGTGTTTGAGATGAACAGCAGACTGTGTCCTGAGCTGTTCTCTCTGTGTTGGTTCATTCTCTTATGGAGTGTCTGTTTAGTTTCTCCAGTGTGACGCTCACTTCACTCTTCACTAGTGAAGAGGGAACAGGAATGGGGACCTGAGATATTATCTCTCACCAATCTATAACTCCATCCTCAGACCCAAATCAAACAAAGGAGACAAAGAGTACAAAAGGCGAGCCAGTAGTGCCATTAAAGGTTGAATGGAGGCCATTAAGACTCAAAGTGTAAACAATAGCTTTAGTTAGCTCCTCCTTCAGATATAAGGCAGTGTCCACCAGTGTCTTGGACGAGCAGCCAAACGTCTTCACTCCTACAACGATTTGACCAGTTAACAGATTTAACCTTCAGCTTTTACTCCGCTCAGAGAGATCGGGAGTCAAACCCAGAACCCCATCACTGGTGGGTGGTTGTACCGTTCTTGCCGGCGTAGCTGCGGTTGAAGCCGTGCTCGTTGATGAAGGCGATGGTGTCCTGGCTCGTGCCGTGGAACAATTGTCTCTCGTTGTTCTGGTGTCCGTTCTTCACGTCCATCGCTCTCTTCTTGATCTGCAGACTCTGCCACAGCGCCGGGTTCTGGACGCGCTCGATCTGACCACGGCACAATTTAGTCGTTAGATTATGTTCACGACACCACGACACTGTACAATCCCTATAGTTTCATCTATAGACTGTACATATCTCTGGACATAGCTAACCCGCTAACCGCCACGTTCCAAACAGGAAGTGATCATGGGCGCACTTCCTGCTCCATTGACTCTGGCTCCAGTTCACTTTCTATTGAAAAACTGTGCTGTCATTCTGGTCTTAAATGTTCGTATTAACCCTCTACATGATCCTGGGGTTTTTATTTCACTATTGTGTCTGTAAATCAAGATCTGAACATTAATAACAGACAAATCAAGTCCTTCTTTCCCCGAGGTCGCTCCTGTTAGCGTTAGCAACAGGTTTGATCGACAGTGTTGCTAAGCGCCCGCTCCCTGTTAAACCAGCGGTGTGAGCAGAAAGGGGCGTTACCTTCAACAGCCTTGCTCCTGATTGGCTCGTTGACTGCACCCCCCAATTGTCAAATATTCAAAATATAATTTTGAAACCCATGGACCAAACCAGGCTTAGACCAGGACTAAATCAGGAGTGAATTAGAACTAAACCAGGTCTAAACCAGGACTAAAGCAGGACTAAATCGGGACTAAATTGAGACTAAATAAATTGAGACTAAACTGGGACTGAACCAGGACTGAACCAGGACTAGACCAGAACTAAACCAGGTTTAAACCAAGACCGAACCAGGTCTAACCTTGATTATATTCCTGTTACATGAGGCCTTGAACTGTTGCTCCACTGTGTTGTACTCCGGGCTCCCAGGGGCCACAGGGAGGACTTTGGTGGAGAAGCTGTCCATTTGCTCCCAGGACGGAGGAAGATCTGCAGGAATAATCAAGAAGAAGAGGATGAGCAGAGAAAGAGAAAGAGAAAGAGGAGGGGAGAGGGTGAGGAGGGGCCATAGACTGTATACAGAAGTGACTGAGTGAGTGTGACGTTACCACAGCTTCAGCTCAGATGAAGCTCCTCGAGGCTGGAGCAGGTGTAGGGACTAATCTGGAGCACAGTTCCATATTTGGAATTATAATTTCACTCGTGTTTCGCTCACTCACCCCCTCCTCTCTCTCTCTTCTCCCCTCACTCACCACTTCCCTTGTTCACGCTGTTCTCTCTCTCTCTCTCTCTCTCCTCCAACACTCATCGCTGCCCATGTTCTCCCTGTCCCCTCCTCCTCTCCCTCCTTCTCTCTTACTCATCCTCTCCTCCTCCTCCTCCTTCACTCACCGCTGCTCTTGTTGATCCTCTGTATCTTCAGGCTCTGTCCACTCTTGTTCTCTCTGTCCCTCCCTCTCCCTCCTTCTCTCTCCTCCTCCTCCTCCCTCTCTCTCCTCCTCCTCCTCCTCCTCCTTCACTCACCGCTGCTCTTGTTGATCCTCTGTATCTTCAGGCTCTGTCCACTCTTGTTCTCTCTGTCCCTCCCTCTCCCTCCTTCTCTCTCCTCCTCCTCCTCCCTCTCTCTCCTCCTCCTCCTCCTTCTCCCTCACTCACCGCTGCTCTTGTTGACCCTCTGTATCTTCAGGCTCTGTCCACTCTTGTTCTCTCTGTCCCTCCTTCTCTCTTCCTCCTCCTCTCCCTCCTTCTCTCTCCCTCCTCCCCCTCCTCCTCCTCCTCTCTCTCCTCCTCCTCCTCCTCCTCCTCCCTCACTCACCGCTGCTCTTGTTGACCCTCTGTATCTTCAGGCTCTGTCCACTCTTGTTCGTGGCCGGTCCATCGGGCAGTTTCACCGTCACCTCTTGTCCGTTTAGTTTCACTTTCACTTGGCTCTTCTTCGCCTCCAGAGCCTGCTCCAGCTCGTAGTTCGTCTTCAAGTCGAAGCTGTGGAAGTCCTGACCGGGCGCCGCATACTGCCACTCTATCACCGCACTCAACAGCGCCGCCTTCTGGTTCAGGTCTTCCTCCAGTCTCGCGGCCTTCAGAATACCGTGGATCAGTTTGATGGCGCTCGCCACATCCTGGGCCAGCCCCTCGATGTGGATGCTCCCTTCTCCGTTAATCCCCTCCACCTTGATCCCCACCTCGCTGCTCCGCTGCACCTCGTCCAGGCGTCTCAGCTGGTCCTGGGAGAAGCCACGACATCACACGTTAGACTTAAAGAGGAACTGCTGACACGTAACATGTAGCTAGTGCTAAATTCACCCAAAACAACGTATTAACATGTTCTATAAGTTTCACTTTCAACGCTCTGAGTCTCTCCTCTCTTTGCTCTCTGTGCTAAGCCCCTCCCCCTTCAGAGCACTATCACACCACAATCAGCTGCATCGCACTAATGAAACTACTGCACATCACACCAGGTTTGTGAAGTTATAGTGTAGTTTTGTATCATGTTCTTGTATATTTATGGAGAATTGTTGTGTGGAGCGTGGGTGATGTCGGCTTGTGGGCGGAGCCTCGTACAGGATCTTACAGGTAATCATAAAGAGGGTATCAATAGTGCCCTGGAGAGATCTCTAGATCACTCAAACATGTATGGATGACATCTCAAACCTCTTCAGACATGTTTTTGATGAGGGAACAACGATAGAACATGAGCGATGTCCATAACAAACACCATGTTCGAGCACAAGGGTGTCCATCAGTGCACGTGGCACCAGGACACTCTAGGTCGGAGGTCGATGATCGACTTTGTTGTCGTGTCATCTGACCTTCGGCCACGTGTCTTGGACACTCGGGTGAAGAGAGGGGCAGAGCTGTCAACTGATCACCACCCGGTGGTGAGTTGGATCCCCTGGTGGAGGAGGAAGCCGGACAGACCTGGCAGACCCAAGCGTATCGTGAAGGTCTGTTGGGAACGTCTGGTGGAGCCCTCTGTCAGAGGGGTCTTCAACTCACACCTCCAGGAGAACTTCTCCCTGATCTCGGGGGACGTTGGAGACATGGACTCCGAGTGGGCCATGTTCTCACACAGACATCTCTTTAATGAATTTAAAGTAAAGAGAAGGTGACACAAACGGCCAGATAAAAAAGCATTTTACAGTAGGTGGACTTTTTTGGAGAATAGATCGAATGGAAATGACTTGTCAAGTTTACTATTGTTTGGCTTTTCAGATGATGCTGAGCGTGGACGATCCTGAGGACGTCTCATACCTGGGACAGGCTGAAGACCATCTCATCCTTGATGCTCTCGCTGAGGAGATTCTTGGTCAGGACAGAGTTGATTTTCTGTTTGGCCAAGTTGATTTTGGAGGCAGACTCTCCGCAGATGTGGAAGCAGACGGGCGCGGGCTTCAGAGCGTCTCTCACAAAGTCTGAGGTCGTCTGGGTCTTGTCCGGGGACGAGGAGCTGAAGAACGCTGAGGACAAAACATGATCATACGTGAAGACGTCTGAGGACAGATACAAGGAGCCTGTTCTCCCGGAGTGAAGGGGATTAAATAGTTGTTTTTTTTACTTCAATGGGGCATTAACTGTAACTAACACACTGTATCTAAATAACCATTTTTACTTTTACTGTTTTGAAAATGCTATATTCACCCAAAACAAGTCCCTCCTCTCTCTTTGCTCTCTGTGCTAAGCCCCTCCCCCTTCAGAGCACTATCACAACACAATCAGCCTCATCCCACTAAAGAAACTACTGCACATCACACAAGGTTTGTGAAGTCATAGTGCACAGTTTTGTGTAATTTGTGGAGAATTGTCGTGCGGAGCCTGGGTGTGTAATCTTACATTTGACCTTGGACACCATATTTCCCAGCAGGCTGCCCCCCTTGTCGGCGGGCGTGGGGGTGGGCGTGGGGGCGGGCGTGGGGGCGGACGCAGACCGTTGCTGCAGACTGTCATGAAAGTCTGGGAGCATTTGCTTCTGGAAGATCACAATCCTCACGTTTTTCAGACAACTGTTTGGGTTTTTCCTCAGCACCTCCACCACCGCGTCCAACATGGCGTCCGCGACTGTCCGCGCCGCCACGTTCCCCTGACCTGCAGACACGGAATCAGAGAAGTGTGTCAGATGCCCTACCCTCCTTCTGCAGTGCGTCAAATGCCCTCCCTGTGTGTCAGATGCCCTCCCCTTCTCCTCCCGCAGTGTCAGATGCCCTCCCACCTGTGCCGATGGCGGGGAAGGCGACAGAGGTGAGGGAGTGCTTGATGCAGGTGAGCAGAGCGTCTTGTACGGTGGCGATGATCTTCACGGGGTCGGTCTTTCCCACCAGGTGGAGGATCTTCTTACACTTGAGGTTTCCGGGCTGCGTCAGGATCAAGCCGCTGTTGGGCTGAGCTCCTGATACGGGATATCAGAACATTTATTTATTTATTTCAACACGTGTGAGCCACAGAAAAAACGTTTGACTCGATTTAGTGTGATATAGTTAAAGTTTTACATCAGTGAGGTGGAAGTTTGTGGAAAGAAGTTGAGACGAAAAGCACAAAAATACAGGAAGTAGAGTTGAATCTCTCTATCCCTCTGTCATCATTTTGGGCAGGTGCATTATCTCCATGTTCAGACAGAATTTAAACAGTAATAAAACACTTTCTTTAGACAATATACTGTGATTTTCAACATTAAATGGTAGTTTTCTGTTCCCATGTGTCTTATATCTATGTAATCTCTCAGTGTTCCATAAAAATATAACTTTCAACAAGAATTGTTTTCAATTTTCTGCCTCGCCAGTAGGTGTCACTGTAGCGTAATGCAGTCATCACCGAAGTCGCACACGTGATGTCATCAAACTGACAGAAAACGGTGAGTATAAGTGGTAAAATGTTCTTTTAAACGGGTTCTGATTACAAAAATAATCTTTGATACTGATAAACGACGCTGTAATGAGCGTCACATTTTAAGATTATTGTTTGTTTCATTTGTAGAACCAAGGATGGATATAGATTAAGATTCCCGTGAAAAAAATGGCTCACGTAAGGGAAAGGCTGAGCTACATGACGGCGTGGGCGTTAAATACAAATTAGATGCAATTGGTAATGTCTGAGAGACAGAATGGGGCGAAAGAATCCAGGAAATCACATTGAAGGACTTTTAATAAATTACCACTGTGGCCAAGACCAAAGAGCTGTCAAAAGAACCACAAACTGAACTAGACCTGCACCAGGCCCCAAGACTCAATCTGCAACAGGTAAGAGCTCGGTGTGAAGAACTCAACTGTGGAGCAATTATTAGAAAATAGAAGACAAGACACTGATAATCTCCCTCGATCTGAGGCTCCACACAAGATCTCACCCTGTGGGGTCAAAATGACACAAGAGCAAAAACCCCAGAACCACACGGGGCGACCGAGTGAATGACCTGCAGAGAACTGGGACCAAAGTAACAAAGGGACCATCAGTAACACACTACACCACCAGGGACTCAAATCCTGCAGTGCCAGACGTGTCCCCTGATTAAGACAGGACATGTCCAGGCCCGTCTGAAGTTTGACAGAAGCATTTGGATGATCCAGAAGAGGATTGGGAGAATGTCATACGGTCAGCTTAGTTTCTCATGTTTGGAGGAGAAAGAATGCTGAGTTTCATTCAAAGAACACCAGACCTACTGTGAATCATGGGGGTGGAAACATCATGCTTTGGGGCTGTTTTTCTGCAAAGGGACCAGGACGACTGATCCGTGTAAAGGAAAGAATGAACGGGGCCATGTATCGTGAGATTTTGAGTGAAAACCTCCTTCCATCAGTGAGGACATTGAAGATGAAACGTGTCTGGGTCTTTCAGCGCGACAATCCAAACACATCGCCCGGGCAACGAAGGAGTGGCTTCATAAGAAGCATTTTAAGGTCCTGGAGTGGCCCAGTCTCCAGATCTCAACCCCACAGAAAATCTTTGGAGGGAGTTGAAAGTCTGTGTTGTCCAAAACATCACTGCTCTAGAGGAGATCTGCAGGAGGAACGGACCAAACTACAGCAACAGAGAAAACCTCTGGAGACAGAAAACGACCTGTCACTGCAACAAAGGGAAGGGAGTATTGAGATGAACTTTTTATTGACCAAATACTTATTTTCCACGATAATTTGCAAATACATTCTTTAAAAATCAGACAATGTGATTTCCTGGATTATTTGCCCCCGTTCTGTCTCATAGTTGAAGTGAAATTATGATGAAAATTATAGGCCTCATCTTTTTAAGTGGGAGAATTTGCACAATCGGTGGCTGAATAAATACTTTTTTGCCCCACTGTACAGCTCAACATCATTCTAAACATATTCAGGAGGTTCACTTCTGTCCTGTCAGAAGGACTTTTTTAGTATCGATACCTGCAAACAATCAGGATCCAGTTTCGATATTAGATTTAGTGTTGATTAGTGTCTGGTTTTCAATTCTTTTGTCGGCTCTAGTAGTAATATTAATAAGTATAAGTGCCAAAGCGACAGCAGTACGCTCCAAAATACTGACAAAACGATCCTCACCCAGAGTCTGACACTCGTTCTCCACGCTGGCTCCGGCGGCGTCCAGGATGGCCTTGGACACTCCTGCTCACAGACACAACATCATTTCAGCGTTAAAGTCTCTGCACCTGATTTTTACTGAAAAACAGAACGGTTTGCAGTGGTCCAAAGTTACTCCTCACTAAACTTAGGCAATCAGTGTCCGAATTACTCGCCATGATGAGTTTATAAGCACTTTTCACAACTCTCAGAGACCAGAGCAGAGTTTTACTGTGAGGGTTAAACTAACTACAACTAACATGCTAACACGCTCTTCCTGATTCTTTGACAATACAATGACAGAACACAGTGGACTCATTTTGACCTCATGAGCGGTTTATAAAACACATCTGTGCTGCAGGACACATTCTGCTCAAATACACAGATAAAATCATGTACAGGGCCTTAAATCCAAACTCTAAAACGCCTCAGCCTTTACCTGATTTGAGGGAGAAGTTCTCATTGGACGAGTTAACGATGACATCAGTGGTTTCTTTGGTGATGTCACCAGTGACCACCTGAACTGAGACGCCGCCCATTTTGGCCTCGTGCATCGAAGACGTGGACACGACCTTAGAGAAGGGCCCTAGGAGACAAGGAGACTACTGAGAGAAGGGCCCTAGGAGACAAGGAGACTACTGAGAGAAGGGCCCTAGGAGACAAGGAAACTACTGAGAGAAGGGCCCTAGGAGACAAGGAGACTACTGAGAGAAGGGACCTAGGAGACAAGGAAACTACTGAGAGAAGTGCCCAAGGAAACAAGGAGACAAAGGGACTACCATGGATCATTATGTTATAATTTGGTATATTCTAAATCGCACTATTCATCTAAAATAATTTAATAAAAGAAACAAGTCCAACTTCAGAGGCTCAAATAGAAAAATGACACGGTTAAATCTCTGAAAAGTCCAGTGTGCAGGTCTGATTTAATGAGCAGTGCGTACCTCCAGGGGGCGCTGCTGCAGCTGTAGATGAGCCTCCTGCTTGTGGAAACTTCTTTTGAAACTCATCACTGAAAACCTGAGGAACAGACAAGATAACCACTCTGCCACAGCAACACAGAGAGAACATGCACACTCCACAAAGACAGATCAGGAGTCGAACCCACAACCTCCTGGTGAGAGGGAGGAGACAGGGCTGGCTCTCACTCTGCCCATGATAATCACTACATTGACTTATCGTTAAATGTATGAAACATGGAACAATAGGTTTTGGGATCAATATTTTTTTGCCATTTTTATATAATCAGTGATGGGAAGAATCCTGAACACTGAACCTACATTGAATTTTGTGATGTAACCTGATCATAGACTGTTTATATAAATGGACATAGCTAACCTGCTAGCCACCAAACAGGAAGTGATCATTGGTCTTAAATGTTCGTATTAACCCTCTACATGATCCTGGGGTTTTTATTTCACTATTGTGTCTGTAAATCAAGATCTGAACATTAATAACAGACAAATCAGGTCCTTCTTTCCCCGAGGTCGCTCCTGTTAGCGTTAGCGACAGGTTTGATTGACAGCGTTGCTAAGCGCGCGCTCTCTGCTAAACCAGCGGTGCGGGTCAGAAAGGGTGTTACCTTCAACAGCTTCACTCCTGATTGGCTCTTTGGTTGCTATGATACTCGGCTCCAGATTAGTCCCTACACCTGCTCCGGCCTCGATGAGCTTCATGTGGAGCTGAAGCTGTGGGTGACGTCACTCTCACTCTTTACTTACGTTACTTCTTTACACAGTCTCTGATTCTGGTACGTGGTGTAGTTCTGAAAACTTTAAATTCTTTTACACAGATTTGTATTTAAATTATAGAGCAAAGACGCAACGTAGCATTAAAAAAAGCTTTATGCTTGTTCTGCATTTATTTCTCGCTGATTCTTCGCAGTCTGACGCCTAAATAATGTGACGAAGAACCGCCATAAAAAAACTAACTGTACTCTGAATACCACCAAATGAAAGAGTAACTGTACCTCAATACAAGTACTCGTGAATACTCTGAATGTGTATTTTTGATACCTGCAAAAGGGGGAGCAAAACAGGGGGGGACACAGGCGTCTTAGGCACCGAGAACTGGACCTTCATACTATTAATTTATATTAGAGGGAGAAAAGTCTGTCAGCGGGCCTGCGTACATGGATTCAGTCACTTCCCAACACTGCTTATAATACGATTTAAAAACTTTGTGTCGGTGAAGTAGTTTCAACATTATCATTTATCGCGATATTTCTCTGTAGCGATATATCACAGGTCTATCTCACCCGTATCGTCTCCGTGTCTCCCGGGTACAGCACCACGTGGACTTTTCTGAGGGTCTTTGGTTTCTTGCTGCTGATCTCCAGGACTCTCTCCACGAGCAGAGAGAAGACCTGATCTTTGGGGAAGCCCAGATTCCCGGCTCCGATCGCGGAGAAGGAGATGGACGACATTCCCAGGTCCTCCGCTTTGGACAGACAGGCTCCGAAGAGGTCGCTCAGCAGCTGCAGGGACAAACATCAGGAGACAGGGTTACACAAACGTTTCATTTAAGAGACGCTGTACTTGATTTTTACCGTCTTAAAAAGGTGAAAAACAAGACTACGGTGTTTTCGGGACAATAGGACGCTCCAGCCAAAAAATGCATAATAATGAAGAAAAAACATTTATAAGTCGCACTGGACTATAAGACGCATTTTTGGGGGAAATTTCTTTTACAGAATTGAAGACCAAGACATTTTATTTTTAAAGGCAAGTTACAAAAACAATAATAAAATAGGGAAGGGCCCTAGGAGATGAGGAAACTGCTTAATAGAAAGGCCCTAGGGAACAAGGAGACAAGGACACTACTTAGAGAAGGGCCCTAGGACATAAGGACACTAATTAGAGAAGGGCCCTAAGAGACGAGGAGACGACTTAGAGACACGGCTAACCTGCTAGTCGCCATGTTTCAAAAAGAAGGTGATCATGGACGTGTTTCTGGCTTTATCGACTCAAAACGGTCGTATTAACCCGTATGATCTGGGGTTTTTTATTTCACCGTTTTGTCCTTAAATCAAGAATAAAATTAATAACAGACAAATCAGGCGAGGTTGCATTCCCACTAGCGTTAGCAACAGGTTTGATTGACAGGTGCCCACTCATTGCTACATCAGCTGTGCCGGCGGGAAGGAGCGCGACCTTCAACCTTCACCTCGCTCCTGACTGGCTCTTTGGGTGCTGATATTCGTTAGCAGAATTCCATAATTGTGTCTTGGCTCCAGATTATCCGCTCTAGCCTCACTGAGCTTCATTTGGAGCCGAACGCCGTCCCACTCCCTCAGTCTTTATACAGTCGCTGCTCCAGAGACTCACCTTCGGCGCGTTGCCTTGTCCCTTGTTGTAGTGAGGAGCCACAGCGTGAAAGACCTTCAGGCAACTCAGGTTTCCACCCTCAGTGACGATCAGCTCCCCCACAGACGCCTGGTTCTGCCCGGCCTGGTTCTGACCGGCCTGGACCATAGTCTGGAGGCTGGGGCCGGCCGCAGACAGGATCGCACTGGAGACAGCTCCCACGGACAGATTCAGGTCCTGGGATATTGTGTTCACGATAACATCCGTCTGAGGAAAGAAAGAACGAGGACTGAACCAGGACTGAACCAGGACTAAAACAGGACTGAACCAGGACTAAAACAGGACTAAAACAGGACTGAACCAGGACTAAAACAGGACTGAACCAGGACTGAACCAGGACTGAACCAGGACTAAAACAGGACAAAAACGGGACTGAACCAGGACTGAACCCATTAATCCAGGATAAAACTAAAGTCACCCTAAACCAGGACTGAACTAGGACTGAAGCTGGACTAAGGTTGCATTCACACTGATTTGGTCCTGATTTTGTCCCAGTTTGAGACCTAATGTAGATTTGGTTTAGTCCCGTTCTAGTCTTCATTTAGACCTGGTCTAGTCCAGATTTAATTTTGGGTTAATTCCCAGTTTAGCCCCAATTTAGATGTGGTGAATGTCCAAGTGTGAATGCACCCTTAAAAGCAGGACTGAACCAGGACTGAACCTGGATTAAACCTGGACTAAACCCAGAATAAACAAGGACTAAACCAGGACTAAACCAGGACTAAACCAGGACTAAACCTGGACTAAGCCTGGACTAAGCCTGGACTAAGCCTGGACTAAGCCTGGACTAAGCCTGGACTAAACCCGGTCTTTTTTGTTTATACAGATTGTAAACTCTAGTATTTACCGTGGCTTTCTCCAGGTTCCCTTTCAGGATGCAGATCTCTAGTCCCTCTTTGGTCAACTCTTTGCACACCAGAGCTGAAGCAGACGGAGCCGAGGCCGAGGCCGCCGTAGAAGCAGCAGGAAGGACGGCCATTTTGTGACTGACTCCTCCTCCTCCAAACTCCATCTTCACCGCGTCCTCTATCGCTCTCACCGTGGCATCCTCATTGTTCACAAAATGGACGCTCTTCAGGCAGTCATCGTCATATCTCTCCTCGCAGTACTCTTTGACGGCTTTCACGATGGTTTGGGCGCACTCTTTTAGCGGGAAGTTGCGGTTTCGGCTAATGGCTGGGATGGCTATGGAGCTGCACTGGCATAGCTCCGCTAGCTCCAGACTCCTCTTCACCGCCCTCTTCAGTTGCGCGTGGGATTTTGCCACATTTTTCTTGTCGTATTGAGGTCCGATCGCGTGGATGATATTTTGGCACTGCAGACTTCCACCTGCCTGTGTCACTGCGCACTCTCCTGGTTTCAGTTTCCCGTGTGTTGATATTATCTTATCACATTCAACTTGCAGCTGTTGGCCTGCTGCGTTCAACAGAGCAGCAGAGAGCCCTTTGGTCAGCTGTAAGTCTTCCACTGTTGCGTTAACGACAGCGTGCACTGGATAGCTGCACATGTCTGCGTTTGAAACTACAATCTCTACTCCATCTGCTGTTTTGATCTGGTAAACCGGCTGTGGACTGGCTAAAAGAATCTTTTGTTTAGCATCAGCGACCTCCACCATCTTCACCACACACCCCGTTTTATTTGTGATAATCGACGGGTAATTCTCCTCCTTGTCCTCAAACAGCTTCCTAGCTCCGTGTTTAGTGACGGTTACCGATTCAAAGGCGACAGAAGCGACCATCTTCTTGAGTACATCTAAGCACTCTTCAACGCTAGCTCTCGCGCCGCTTAGGCAAACGCCATTCTTTGTAAAAGAAACCTGTACTTTATCTTTAATGGCATCTAACTTTGACTTTGAGAACTGCTGGAGGTATTCTAGTTTGGCGATAGAGTCGATGACAATGCTATTCTGAATATGAGCATTTTGATTTAAGAAACATTCAAGTTTTTGGCTAACCGTGATCACGTTTTCTTTGAACCCAGACACTACAGCTTGGTCATCCTCTGTTCTAATCTGGACTTTGTTGGTTCCTTTATTTTCATGATTCTCGAGTTCGTCCACCAGTGACTGCCACTCGATCGTCTGCAGCACGTTACTATCCTCAGCTTTGACGTATTCTGAAACCAGAACTGACTTTACAAACGCCTCTGCCTCTGTCACATCTTTCCTCGTACAGGCCGAAAGTTTGATTCGATTCCCGGAAATTTCCAAAACTGCGTGCTTCCTGGTCAGCAGTGCGTTTGTCAGCTCCTCCTGTTCTCCTGATTTTAAAAACTCCAGCATGTAAGTGTCTACTTCTACATTTTGGCTTTCCAGGTCTGACTTTTTTTTATAGATCTCGCTCTTTGAGGCTGCGATCTCTTCTATTAATCCGGTTATTTTTGGACACGGGCCGCGCATATCGAATTTCAAATCTGGGTAGACAGTTAGCAGCTTCTGTTGGAGGCCATCTTGGGACAGTAGCTTGAAGATGCTCATTGGGACCTCGATCGGCTCTGTGACTTGCGTCTTCTCTCTGCGCGCACGTTTTATGAGCGAGTTGATGGATTCGCAGAGCTGCTCTTGGAGTTTGGAGGTGTCCGATTTGAGTCCCACCACTTTTAGGATCCCATTGGACTCGTCTGGGACCATCAGGACCTGGTCTTGGTTTGTCAGAAGACTTGAGATCTTCTCCAAACTTTGCCTCCACAGATCAGGAGGAGGGTTCAACTTAAAGACGTCAAATTGAGACAAGAACCTGGACAGAATCGACCTGGAGAGAAGAGAACAGAACATGAGTTTTAGGGCTGCACGGATACCACTTTTTACAAAAACCAGTCCGAGTATTTCAAAACCACAGTGAGTGTTGTCTTTACCACGGCCACACTGTGCACCAATATGGACAAAGAACCTGCTCTATTCAGACACAATAAGTCACAGAACAAGCACAAGCAAAGAGTCACCAGTGCCACGTTAGCCTTGTTAGCCACTGCTCAGAGGCCATAGGTCATAGGTCACTGGTCAGATGCAGCACAGTTACAGTGGTATCGGCTCTTTGTATCAGCAGCACATTGACAAGAACTCGCACCGGGTAATGAAACAATATCTGATACTGGTATTGATACCAGTACATCCCTATTTCATTTACTCTAGTCTTTATTTGAAGAGACAATGCAGAGACAATAAAATGAAAAAGTTTGATTCTGCTGACACTGGCCCAAAATCAGCTGCGTGGCCTGTCAGAACCACACACTTTTACAACACTTTACAGAGACAAAGAGTCTGGACCTTGACTCCAGGATTTACGATGGGTGTGACTGACAGGCAGATCAACCAATCACAGACAGAAACAGGGACCGAACATGTCAAAATAACAAATGACTGAGAAACAACTCAGCAGAATCAACAGAAGCACTGAACTGTGAATCTGAGGTAAAAGAAGCAGCAGTGAGGTCCATGACCCTCCCGTGTTCAAACCATAGACTGTAAACAAGTGGACGGAATCAGTGTGATGTCATCTACAGCTTCAGCTCCAAATGAAGCTCATCGAGGCCAGAGCAGTTATAGCGGCTAATCTGGAGCCGAGTTCCATATTTGGAATTCTGACCACGAGCATCAAAGCAACCAAACAACAAACTCAGAGTGAGGCTGATGAAGGTAACGCCCCATCACACACCGCTGGTTTAACAGGAGGCGGGCGCTTAGCAACGCTGTCAATCAAACCTGTTGCTAATGCTAACAGGAGCGACCTCGGGGAAAGAAGGACCTGATTTGTCTGTTATTAATGTTCATATCTTGATTTACAGACACAATAGAGAAATAAAAACCCCAGGATCATGTAGAGCGGGTTAAAAGTCATTGAACGAGTGGTGAGTTTAATTGTTCTGTTTCAACCAGCCAAGAGTCTTGCCTAAAGACACAACAACATAATGAGGTTGAACACTTGAAGAAAACTGTGCTCAAAGTATCAGAGCAGCACTGCTAACCAAAAAACGATTCAATGAGCATAACACACAAATATCTGCCTCCAGTCTGAAGTTCCCCTTACAGCTTCAGAGCTTTACCTGATGGTCTCAGTCCAGTCCCCGATGACCTGCTCCTCCTGCTGCAGCAGCTCCGGCTTCGGACTCAGGTTCACACAGTCCTGTTTGAACTCTGCCTGGCACCAGTGGGTCTTCAGCTGTGAGTGGAGGTTCTGCAGGACTGAGGGTCTTCCAGAGAAGAACCGGAGGAGAGCCGGATCTGTGGAGTGGCGCAGAGCAGCGGGCAGCCTGATGGGGGGTCTGTCTGCGCCGTACAGAGCCCGGCCCAGGCTCTGGTAAAACGGGTACAACTTCAGCTGCTTCTTCTGGAGCTTGTGAGGCTTCTGCAGCAGCCGGATGACATCTGAGACAAGAGAGCCAGACACAAGAGGATCAGACCATAAACTGTGTAAAAAAAGGTGGTCCGAGTGAGCGTGACATCACCCACAGCTTCAGCTCCAAATGAAGCTCATCGGGGCGACAGCAGGTACAGCGGCTAATCAGGAGCAGAGTTCCATATTTGGAATTTTGACCATGAGGATCATAGCAACACAAGAGCCAATCCAAAGCGAAGGTGTTGAAGGTTACGCCCCTTACCGCCCACACCACTGGTTTAGTAGGACCAACGCTGTCAATCAAACCTGTTGCTAACGCTAACAGGAGCGACCTCAGGGAACAAAGGCGCCTGATTTGTCTGTTATTAATGTTCAGATCTTGATTTACAGACACAATAGTGAAATAAAAACCCCAGGATCATGTAGAGGGTTAATACCAGGAGTAAACCAGGACTGAATCAGTACTGAACCAGGACTAAAACAAGAATTAAACAAGAATTAAACCAGGACTAAACCAGGACTGAACCAGGACTAAACCAGGACTAAAAGAGAACCTAGAGCGGACCATCTGCAGGAGGAGAGGACCTATTTGTTTAGTTAAATCCTGGTGGAGACTATTTTTTTGACCAAGCAGTGTATGTGTGTAATCCTGAGTGTGCAGTAGGTCCATAGTGGTCCAACGGTGTACACTAGTCTATCTGTCTTATACTTGTGAAACATACAATGGGACTTTTTTAGTATCGACACCTGCAAACAAAGAGAACAGAGCATAGAGCAGTGGCAGCATAAATACCAGTGCGGTTGGTGAATGTGAGGACCATCCGTTGGTGCTTCTCTTGGACCTGTACTGTCTCCAGCTCCGCTCCCTCCTTCTCGAAGTACAGCCTCAGCAGCTCCTCGTCCATGGTGTCCTCCAGCAGAACCTGCCTGGTCGGTTCCAAAGCTCTCACCTCCATCGACTTCGACTTAAAGGTCTTGTTCTGAGGGCAGCGCTCCACGAACTCACTGCACTCTGGAATTATCATCAAATATTTTACAAACAAATACGAAACAATGGCAAGGTAGCTCACATAAAGCATTATTATCCTAAACTGAGAAGTATTGATGGGTTTGAAATCGCAAAATGTGACGATGGCTGTGTCTCGAGTCGCCAAAGTGCCCTTAAATGCGGCATTCGAACGGTACATTTAAGGGCACTTTCGTGTAACTTCTGGCGCAATAAGTGCTGTCCCGTTTCATGCATCTGACGAATGCGGCTTAAAATGTGCCCTGTGTTTCCATAGAGATCGGCCGTAAGCGAAGCGTGCATCCGAGCAGACTTCGCCCACTGTTATATCTCATCGTGCACTGCGCCTACGCAAAAAAGAGACGGAAATGGAGTTTGCTCTTCTCTAGATCAGTCAGGTTTCTGGGCTGTCACTGAGAAACACAGAGTTTGAGCTCCCTCCAAAGATTTTCTATTGGGTTTAGGTCTGGAGACTGGCGAGGTCAATCCAGAACCTTGATATGCTTCTTACGGAGCCACTCCTTGGTTGTCCTGGCTGTGCTTCGGGTCGTTGTCATGTTGGAAGACTCAGCCACGACCCATCTTCAGTGCTCCAACTGAGGGAAGGAGGTTGTTCCCCAAAATCTCTCAATACATGGCCCCGGTCATCCTCTCCTTATACAGTGCAGTCGTCCTGTCCCATGTGCAGAAAAACACCCCCAAAGCATGATGTTTCCACCCCCATGATGCACAGTAGGGGTGTTCTTTGGATGGTACTCATCATTCTTCTTCCTCCAAACACAGTGAGTGGAATTAAGACCAAAAAGTTCTATTTTGGTCTCATCTGACCACATGACTTTCTCCCATGATCCTCTGGATCATCCAAATGGTCATTGGTCAAACAGACGGGCCTGGACATGTGCTGGTTTAATCAGGGGAACCTTCTGTGCCATGATTTTAAACCATGACATCTTAGTGTATTATTAACAGTAACCGTGGAAACGGTGGTCCCAGCTCTTTTCATTGACCAGCTCCTCCCGTGTAGTTCTGGGTTGATTCTTCTCCTTTCTTAGGATCATTGAGACCCCACGAGGTGAGATCTCACATGGAGCCCCAGTCTGAGGGAGATTGACCGTCATGTTTAGCTTCTTCCATTTTCTAATAATTTCTCCAACAGTGGATCTTTTTTCTCCAAGCTGCTTGACACTTCCCCTTTGCCCTTTCCTTGTGGAGATCTACAGTTTTGTCTCTTGTGCATTTTGACAGTTCTTTGGTCTTGTCCATGTCAGTAGTTGGAGTCTTACTGATTGTCTGGGGTGGACATGTGTCTTTATGCAGCGAACGACCTCAAACAGGAGCTTCTAATTTAGGAGAATAAGTGGAGTGGAGGTGGAGTTTTTAAAGGTGGAGTAACAGGTCTGTGAGGGGCAGAGTTCTAGGTGATAGACAGATGTTCAAATACTGATTTGCAGCAGTAACATACAAATAAAAGTATGAGTGTGAAGGTGTGTGGGGGTGGGTGTGTGTGTGTGTGTGTGTGTGTGTGTGTGTGGTTTCTTGATGTAAAGTGCTGTATAAAAATGTGCCGGTTTGACTTGAATAAGTTCTTGGACCAGTACTTTGTACTTCTACTTGAGTAATATTATTCTGAAGTTACTCTAACGACTCCACTTTTTTGCTGCTCTGCCTCTGCTTCTACATCTGCTGCATCACTAGTACTTTGAGTGAAGTACTTTGAGTGCAGTACTTTGGGTGCAGTACTTTGGGTGCAGTACTTTGGGTGCAGTACTTTGGGTGCAGTACTTTGGGTGCAGTACTTTGGGTGCAGTACTTTGGGTGCAGTACTTTGGGTGCAGTACTTTGAGTGCAGTACTTTGGGTGCAGTACTTTGAGTGCAGTACTTTGGGTGCAGTACTTTGGGTGCAGTACTTTGAGTGCAGTACTTTGGGTGCAGTACTTTGGGTGCAGTACTTTGAGTGCAGTACTTTGGGTGCAGTACTTTGGGTGCAGTACTTTGAGTGCAGTACTTTGGGTGCAGTACTTTGGGTGCAGTACTTTGGGTGCAGTACTTTGGGTGCAGTACTTTGAGTGCAGTACTTTGGGTGCAGTACTTTGAGTGCAGTACTTTGGGTGCAGTACGTTCAGTGCAGTACGTTCGGTGCAGTACTTTCGGTGCAGTACTTTGAGTGCAGTACTTTGAGTGCAGTACTTTGAGTGGAGTACTTTGAGTGCAGTACTTTGGGTGCAGTACTTTGAGTGCAGTACTTTGAGTGCAGTACTTTGGGTGCAGTACTTTGAGTGCAGTACTTTGAGTGCAGTACTTTGAGTGCAGTACTTTGGGTGCAGTACTTTGGGTGCAGTACTTTGAGTGCAGTACTTTGAGTGCAGTACTTTGAGTGCAGTACCTTGTGCGGTCTTGAAGCTGACCACAGTGGACTTCAGAGCGGGGATCATCTCCATGGTGACTCCTTCTGCAGGTGGAGCTTCTTTGTTCATGATACTCTCCACCAGCAGCTCCACAAACTCCTGGCTCGTGTCCACAGGGACGTTCCCCAGGACGCAGGCCGTGGGGAGGAGCGTGTCTGAGCGAGGAGAGCCCACGAGAGGAGCAGCAGGGCTGGGCACAGAGACAGGCAGGCTCCCCCCTCCATCACCTCCATCACCTCCACCTGGAGCTCTGTGGGTGTGGACCACTGTGGAAGGAGGAGCTGGAGAAGACAACTCAGGTTTAGAGTTATGCAGGAGGAGCAGAGACAGAGGAGCAGAGACAGAGGAGCAGAGGAGCAGAGAGGAGCAGGGAGGAGCAGAGAGGAGCAGAGACAGAGGAGCAGGGAGGAGCAGAGAGGAGCAGGGAGGAGCAGAGAGGAGCAGAGAGGAGCAGAGAGGAGCAGGAATGTTGCTGACAAACCTGTTTGTTGTTTTCTTACATAAAACATTTTTATAAATGACTCACTGGTTTCACTGCTGATCTGATCACAGGGAGAGTCCTGAAAAAGACACAGAGTCACACGAACGACAAGGGAAGAAAAGAAGAGAAAAGAAAAGAAACAAAAAGAAAACAAAAGGAGGTGTGTGTGTATGTGTATATATGTGTATTTGTGTGTGTGTGTATGTATTTGTGTGTGTTCATTACCTGTGTGTGTGTGTATATATGTGTGTATATATTTGTGTGTGTATATATATATGTGTGTAGGTGTGTGTGTGTATATATATTGGGGTGTATTTGTGTGTGTGTAGGGGTGTGTGTGTGTATATATATGTGTGTGTATATATGTGTGTATTGTGTGTGTTGTGTGTATTTGTGTGTGTATTGTGTGTATATGTGTGTATTGTGTGTGTTGTGTGTATATGTGTGTATTGTGTGTATTGTGTGTATATATTTGTGTGTATTTGTGTGTGTTGTGTGTGTATTGTGTGTATATATTTGTGTGTATTTGTGTGTATCGTGTGTGTTGTGTGTATTGTGTATATTTGTGTGTATTTGTGTGTATTGTGTGTTTATGTGTGTATTTCTGTGTGTATTGTGTGTATATATTTGTGTGTATTGTGTGTATTTGTGTGTATTGTGTATGTTGTGTGTATATATTTGTGTGTGTTGTGTGTATATATTTGTGTGTATTGTGTGTGTTGTGTGTATTGTGTATGTTGTGTGTATATATTTGTGTGTGTTGTGTGTATATATTTGTGTATATTTGTGTGTGTTGTGTGTATTGTGTGTATATATTTGTGTATATTTGTGTGTGTTGTGTGTATTTGTGTGTATTGTGTGTATATATTTGTGTGTGTTGTGTGTATTTATGTGTATTGTGTGTATATATTTGTGTATATTTGTGTGTGTTGTGTGTATTTATGTGTATTGTGTGTATATATTTGTGTATATTTGTGTGTGTTGTGTGTATTTGTGTGTATTGTGTGTATATATTTGTGTGTGTTGTGTGTATGTGTGTGTTGTATGTATATGTGTGTATTGTGTGTGTTGTGTGTATGTGTGTTTATGTGTGTGTATTGTGTGTATTGTGTGTATATATTTGTGTGTATTGCGTGTGTTGTGTGTATAGATTTGTGTGTATTGTGTGTATTTGTGTGTGTATTGTGTGTATTTGTGTGTATTTGTGTGTGTATTGTGTGTATTTGTGTGTGTATTGTGTGTATATATTTGTGTGTGTTGTGTGTATATATTTGTGTGTATTTGTGTGTGTTGTGTGTATTTGTGTGTATTGTGTGTATATATTTGTGTATTTGTGTGTGTATTGTGTGTATTTGTGTGTATTGTGTGTATTTGTGTGTGTATTGTGTGTATTTGTGTGTGTATTGTGTGTATATATTTGTGTGTATTGTGTGTATTTGTGTGTGTATATATTTGTGTGTATTGTGTGTATATATTTGTGTGTATTGTGTGTTGTGTGTATTGTGTGTATTGTGTGTATATATTTGTGTGTATTGTGTGTATTTGTGTGTGTATTGTGTGTATTTGTGTGTATTGTGTGTATTTGTGTGTGTATTGTGTGTATTTGTGTGTGTATTGTGTGTATATATTTGTGTGTATTGTGTGTATTTGTGTGTGTATTGTGTGTATTTGTGTGTGTATATATTTGTGTGTATTGTGTGTATATATTTGTGTGTATTGTGTGTTGTGTGTATTGTGTGTATTGTGTGTATATATTTGTGTGTATTGTGTGTATTTGTGTGTGTATTGTGTGTATTTGTGTGTATTGTGTGTATATATTTGTGTGTGTTGTGTGTATTGTGTGTATTGTGTGTATTTGTGTGTATGTGTGTGTATGTGTGTGTATTACCTGTGTTGTGCGTCTCACTCTGAGTTCTAGTTCTCCTTGTTCCAGACGGAGAACGTGAGACTTTTTCTTCAGAACGTTGCTCTGGTCTGTGCAAAAAAACATCATTTAGAGAGCCACAGGAGCCACAGGAGCCACAGGAGCCACAGGAGCCACAAGAGACAGAGAGAGAGGAGCCACAGGAGACAGAGGAGCCACAGGAGGAGAGACAGAGGAGCTAGAGGAGCCAGAGGAGCCACAAGAGACAGAGGAGCCACAGGAGCCACAGGCGACAGAGGAGCCACAGGCGACAGAGGAGCCACAGGAGACAGAGGAGCCACAGGAGCCACAGGAGCCACAGGAGCCACAGGAGGAGAGACAGAGGAGCCAGAGGAGCCACAGGAGCCACAAGAGCCACAGGAGACAGAGGAGGAGAGACAGAGGAGCCAAAGGAGCCAGAGGAGCCAGAGGAAACAGAGGAGACAGAGGAGTCAATTTAGTGCCAAATATAAAGGTCAATATTTCAACAGCTGTGAAACAAACAGAAAGATAAACACACATGACCTTTGACCTTTGACCTCTGCAAAACTGTTTAGTCATTAAAGAAGAACTGTGTAACTTTTCAGGTGGGAGGTTCACTACCTGCATGTTTAAATGCAGATACTTTTACTCTTACTCAAGTAATATTTGTACAGAGTGACAGTACTCTTACTCGAGTAATAAATTACTTTGTAAGTCACTCTTTAAGTTACTCTCCCCTGAGTCATTTCTAGGCCCATTACTCTGTACTTGTACTTGAGTAAAGTTACTCTGTACTTGTACTTGAGTAAAGTTCCTCTGTACTTGTACTTGAGTAAAGTTCCTCTGTACTTGTACTTGAGTAAAGTTCCTCTGTACTTGTACTTGAGTAAAGTTCCTCTGTACTTGTACTTGAGTAAAGTTACTCTGTACTTGTACTTGAGTAAAGTTACTGTGTGGAGTTTGTGACTCTGGTGTTTCCTGAGTTTCACGTGACTCTGGTTTGAGGTGGAGCTTCTGCTCATGAGGAAGAGACGAACACAAATGTGACAAATAAAACACAAATGTGACAAATAAAACACAAATGTGACAAATAAAACACAAATGTGACAAATAAAACACAAATGTGACAAATAAAACACAAATGTGACAAATAAAACACAAATGTGACAAATAAAACACAAATGTGACGTAAATCAGTTGGACTCGCGCACTTCTCTCGTCACGTGACTGTTTCAGGGCGTTAAACGTCAGACTTTTACGTCCATAAATAAACTTTTAAATGGTCGTTTTGTTCAGATTTGATAAACTCGGTGTTTAGTTCATTTTGTCTGAGTTCTGCCCCGGGACCGGCGCGCGCCCCCGGGGGGAGTTGTACCTTGTTGTGTCCGGAACCTGAGCACCGCGGTCCCGCCGCCCGCCTCATGCTCCACGGTGCAGTCTCCTCCGCAGGACAGCCTCCTGCTCTGGAAATACTTGATCAGTTTATTCTTCAGTTTAGGGACGTGATTTTTCTCAAACTCCACGAGCAGCGCGTGCGGATACGCGTCAGCCATGGCGTCGCGCGCACTGAGCACTTTCGGTTTTGTTTTCACAGAAATGCATCTGGGACCGGGGAAAACCGGGAGAGGCGGGGACCGGGACAGAACAGCGCGGCCCAGGAGCGAATGAGCGCGAGGTGAGCCTGATAAACAGCCCCGGCCCCGACCCAAACAGCCCCGGCCCCGACCCAAACAGCCCCGGGACCGGCCCACACGAGCCACACCTCCCGCCGCGCGCTCTGGGCTTCAGTCGGGACTTTCCTGCGCCAAAATGGGTGCGTATTTGTGCTGTACTTCTGTTGTTTGTAACGCAGCTAGCTCAGCCATTAGCCACTGTTAGCTTGTGTGTAAACTTTGTAAATGACTTGAACTTTGAAGCGTCCTGGACACGTCCTGGACACGTCCTGGACACGTCCTGGACACGTCCTGGACACGTCCTGGACACGTCCCGGTCGCGTCCTGATGCGCCGCGTCCTTTTCGGATGAGGAGCGGGTTTGTGGAGCGGGTTTGTGCGTCAGTTCCAGGAGGATCTTTACGCAGGACTTTGGCACAGAGTCCATTTGGATCTGATCTGCGGGGTTTATTTTGCACCAGATTTAGTTTTGGGTCAGTTTGTCGTTGCGTTTCGTTTCAGAATTAACTTTAGTATTAAATTGTAAAATCTGCAGCTGAAATGCACTTGAGTTTTATAAAATGCTTAAAAAGGATAAATGTTTTTAAAAGGTCAATATTTTCTCCATATTTCCCGTTTCACAGTCAGGTGTCTCAAAATGGCGTCACGTGCGTCACACAGGTGATACACTGAGAGGGTCACGCGCGCACACACACACACACACACACACACACACACACACACACCCACACACACACACACACCCCCCCCCCACACACACACACACACCCACCACCAGCAGAGGGAGCCACAGTACACAAACACACACACACACACCAGCAGAGGGAGCCACAGTGCAGAGGGAGCCACAGTGCAGAGGGAGCCACACTTGTCTGTAGAGTCTGACTCACTGTAGACGTGCATGTTTTTCATTGCACTAAATCACCTGTAATGGAATAAATCTGACATAGATGAGTTTAATGCCACACTGTGACACCTTTCAGGCGAAGCAATAATATCTCTATGGAAACAAGCTTGAGGCAAACCCTTTACCAGAAAAGTTACATAGTGCACCTTTAAAGAACAGTGCGATTGGTGGAGCAGGTGTCTGCACTTCAAACTCCGCCCCTGCATCCAGGTGTTTGGATCAGACTCACCTGGCTGTGATCAGTGCAGTCCTGTGTGATGTCACATGATACTTGACATCGCAGAGGCAGCACACGCTGGCGGTTTGGACCACAAAGCTGCAAATGTACCTCGTTTGGACTAAAATTGCCACAAAAAACAAACAAAACTAGTAACAGAAGACATAGTCTGTGGTGTTATATCATATTGTTTTACTGACAGTTTATATAAATGGACATAGTTAACCCGCCGCCGCCGCGCTCCAAACAGGAAGTGATCACGGGCGACTGGCTCCAATTCACTTCCTGTGTCTCCTCTGTGTCCCCTCTCTCTGTCTCTGCTGCTTCAGACTCATTTTGGTCTTAAATGTTCGTATTAACCCTCTACATGATCCTGGGTTTGGTTTTTTTTTTTTTGTTATTTTGAGTTTTTTTTTAAAAAAAAATTTTATTTTATTTTGAAGTTGTTTTTTTTTTTAGTTTATTTTCTTAATTTGTTTTAGTTATTTAATTTTTTTTTTTTTTTTTTTTTTTTTGTTATTTTGAGTTGTCTTTTTTTATTTGATTGATTTATTTATTTTTTATTATAATTTCTTTTAGTTGCTTTGAGGGATTTTCTTTCTTTATTTTTTATTTTTGTTTTTTAATTATTTTGAGTTTTTTAAATTTATTTTTTATTTTGAGTTTTATTTTTGTTTTAACTGTCCTCTCTGTCTCTGCTGCTTCAGACTCATTCTGGTCTTAAATGTTCGTATTAACCCTCTACATGATCCTGGGGTTTTTATTTCACTATTGTGTCTGTAAATCAAGATCTGAACATTAATAAGTCAGTGTCAGTTTTATTCTGACCGTCTCCTCTGTCCCCAGCCTCTAATGCCCCGCCCCCACACACTCTGGACCTCGCTCTGTCTGGTCCATCCTTGCACGTCGCTCGCAGCTCCGCCCAAATCCTCCTGGACCTTCTCCGGACCCGGTTTCACTGTGAGGCGCAGATCCTCGGCGTAGACCTGACCTCGAACCCGGGACTCAGACCTCACGTGGCCCCGGAGAAGCGCTTCGAGCACATACTGCCCTCTGGTGTCCGAGTGTCCGTGTGGAAGGGAGATCTGGCAAACTTCTCGGCTGAAGCTGTGGTCAACGCCGCCAACTCCCAACTCCATCACGCCGGAGGTCTGGCTCTGGCTCTGGCCGAAGCCGGAGGGCCGCAGATTCAAAAAGAGAGCGACGATTATGTCCGGACCAGTGGAAATGTGAGGACAGGAGAGGCGGTGGCTTTGGGAGCGGGGAAACTTCAGTGCAAAGCCGTGATCCACGCCGTCGGACCTCAGCTGTCCTTCAGACCCACATCTTATGAGGTTTCAGTGGGTACAGTTCAGCTGGAGCGAACCATCAGGAGCGTGCTGGAAATAGTGGAGGAAAAAAAGTTCAATAC
The DNA here is from genome assembly GCF_009829125.3 of Periophthalmus magnuspinnatus. NCBI lineage: Eukaryota > Metazoa > Chordata > Actinopteri > Gobiiformes > Gobiidae > Periophthalmus > Periophthalmus magnuspinnatus. Next base: position 889,968 of record NC_047146.1, read on the forward strand.
AGTGGCGATTCCAGCCATAAGCTCCGGAATCTTCAACTTCCCATTGGCAGAATGCGCAGACGTGATAGTGAACACGGTCATGAAGTTCTACGGGAGCATCTTGTCACACAGGTCTGTTTAAATCATTCCTTTCATAATGTCGTGTGATGTAATGTTCTGCATATTTATTTTTATTGTATCTGAACAGGGACCGTGCACTTTAGTGAATGTGTCTGTAAATGCTCCAGTTTGTTGTGAAGCTGTTGTTCCTGTGTGAGATGTAGAGACACATAATCGATGTGAAAAGTGACACGTAACACATTCTGAAGTTTGATTATATCACAGAAGTAAATTCACACGATGATATAGAAACACATTTATGAAAAACAAACAGAAAAGAGCAGATTTTAAACACAAAAACTACAATACTGTTAAAAATCATGAGCTGCAAGAAAAAAAACATTCATCCATGTTCTTCCTCTTATCCGGGGCAGACTTCCCCCACCCCAGACACGTCCTCCAGAGAGACAGTCCCTCCTGCGTGTCCTGGGTCTTCCCCGGGGCCTCCTCCTGGTGGGACATGAACACCTCCCTAGGGAGGCGTCCAGGAGGCATCCTGAGCAGATGCCCGAGCCACCTCAACTGGTTCCTCTCAACGTGTAGGAGCAGCGGCTCTACTCCGAGCTCCTCCCGTGTGACCGAGCTCCTCACCCTATCCCTAAGGGTGCGCCCGGCCACTCTGTGGAGGAAACCCATTTCAGCCACTTGTATCCGCGATCTTGTCCTTTCAGTCATTACCCAGAGCTCATGACCATAGGTGAGGTGAATGTAGATTGAGGTAAATCGAGAGCTTCGCCTTTGGGCTCAGCTCCTTCTTTACCACAACGGACCGATACAGCGACCGCATCACTGCAGACGCTGCACCGATCCGCCTGTCAATCTCACGCTCCATCCTTCCCTCACTCGTGAACAAGACCCCGAGATACTTGAACCCTTAGCAAAGAGCCCCGGACCCCATACTCCCAGAGCACCCCCCAAAGGACACCACGAGGGACACGGTCGAATGCCTTCTCCAGATCCACAAAACACATATGGACTGGTTGGGCAAAGTGTTGGTCCAGTGTTCCTCGACCAGGACGAAAACCACACTGCTCCTCCTGAATCTGAGATTCGACTATCGGTCGGATTCTCCTCTCCAGTCCCTGGAGTAGACCTTACTGAGGCTGAGAAGTGTGATTCCCCTGTAATTGGAACACACCCTCCGGTCCCCCTTCTTATACAGAGGGACCACCACCCCGGTCTGCCATTCCACAGGTACTGTCCCCGACCGCCACGCGATGTTGCAGAGACGTGTCAGCCAAGACAGTCCCACAACATCCAGAGACTTGAGATACTCAGGACGGATCTCGTCCACCCCCGGAGCCTTGACACAGAGGAGCTTGAACCACCTCAGTGACTTCAGCCAGGGTGATGGACGAGTCCGCCTCTGGGTCCCCAGTCTCTGCTTCCTCCTCAGAAGACATGATGACACGATTGCGATCCTCAAAGTATTCTTTCCACTGTTTGACAACTGTGGGATGGCCCACACTGTAATCCACCTGCACTGTAAACAGTGTTGGTGAAGCACTGCTTCCTCCTCCTGAGGCGTCGGACGGTTTGCCAGAATCTCTTTGAGGCCGTCCGATAGTCCTCCTCCATGGCCTCCCCGAACTCCTCCCAACCCCGAGTTTTTGCCTCTGTGACCACACGAGCTGTGACACACTTGGCCCGCTGCTGCCTCAGGACTCCTCCTTCAGCCTGACTGCATCCCTTACTTCTGGTGTCCACCACTGGGTTCAGGGTACGAGCGTCCACATCGACAATAGAGGTGGAGAACATGGTCCACTCAGAGTCCATGTCCCCAGCCTCCCCCGGGATCAGGGAGAAGTTCTCCCGGAGGTGTGAGTTGAAGACCCCCCTGACAGAGAAAAAACACTTCTATGGAAACGAGCAGGTGGGGGCCGAAGAAGAGTCAGATTTGTGGAGATGCAAGCCCAGTCATAGTAAAGGGTTTTGTTCATGTTTTTAATTCAATTCAATTCAATTCAATTCAATTCATTTATTTTTGTTTTACAGGACAATAGAACATCCAAAATGAAAACAAACAAACACACCTGTATCTTTGTCTATTTTCAGCTAAAAAGTGACACAGTGAGGCTTTAAATCTGTTTCTTCTAAGGATGACTCTGCAGTGTATCTGTCTTCCTCAGGTTTAAGCCCAAAGAGGTTCTCCTGGTGAACATCGACGACCCCACAGTGCAGGAGATGGCGCTGGCGTGTGTCAGGCTCATGTCCCCCGTGCCGCCGTCCTACAGCCAGGTGGCAGGAGTCGCACCCCAGACCAGAAGAGCCGCTAAAGGGGCGGCTCCTCCTCCCCAAGTCCAGTTAGGAGCCGTGTGTGTGATCCTGAGGAAAGGACGCCTGGAGGAGGAGAAGGTGAGATCTTTTTAGGTAAACTCGGTGAATCCACAGAGCAAGAACTCGTCAAAATCACACGTCGCTGTGTCTCGTGTGTATCCTGCCTCCTGCTGGTTTAAAAAGGTACTACACTCACATCTGAGCCTGTGTCCAGAGCCTTGACCTGCAGATACAGATTTACACAGTGACCGTTCAGAGAGAGGCATTTTAAGTTTAGAACAACTGGATTTCAGCTTTGGACAAACACAAATGAGAGTCATGTGACGCTCGTTCTGTTTTCTGATTGGATAATCGTCTTGAACCAAAACATGAAATTATAACATAATGAGATTTTTTTAATTTAAGATGAGGATTACAGCAGATCTCAGATGTTTGTTTAAGGCTGTGATTCTCTGGTTTCAGACGGATGTGATCGTGAACACCATCGGCACAGACAGAAAACTGAGCACGGGCCAAGTGTCCAGGGAGTTACTGAGGAAAGCTGGCAACAAGATGCAACAGGAGATCTACGGCGCCCCCTATAGTGGGTGTGTGATCATTACAAAAGGATTTAAATTAAGCTGTAAAGAAGTCTACCACACCTGCTGCCCCTATAAACAACAGCATGGATCTGACCAGGTAATTCATACACGATGGGACGTCAGACGTATTCTGCAAAAGAACTTAGAACCATGTTCTAGTCGTTTCTTCTCATATTTGGAGTGATTCATGTTTGAGTTTAATCTTTAATCGACTATTTTCAAGACGGCATTTTGTCAATCTGCCCCCGTTTAACCTCCACTGTGACACGCCCACTGTGACACGCCCACTGTGACACGCCCACTGTGACGTCCGCACTTCCTTCTCCAGTTTTATTTTCTTAATCGTTGATACTCGTAGGATTCTGCAGCGTCGCGTCGTAAATGCTCTGCTCTAGTGTGATGTGCATCTGTCCATAGGGGGCGCCAGCAGCATGCGGCGCTTTGTTGTGACGACGTTTTTTTATGAAGTGGTTTTAGATGAATATTGTGATTTAAAATGTGTAAATTATAACATAACTTTGGCCATGGGGGGGCGTTGAGTTACTCTTTAATTCACGATAGAACTTCTGTCTTTCAGGCGTTGTTCACGTCTGTACGGGACTGTCTGTGGAACGCTGTATCGTCCAAGCACAGCTCCATCGCGTTCCCGGCCATCGGCACCGGGAACCTGGGCTTCAAGGATACAGAGGTGGCTCAGCTCATGCTGAACGCCGTGTGTGACTTCACTAAAAGCTATCCTCCCCCTTTAAACGTGCACTTTGTCATCTTCCCCTCAGACGTGGATCGATTTAAGGTACCAACACCAGCAGAGGGCGCCACAGTTACTCAGATGGACTGTAGTTGTGACACGTTACTCACAGAAACTGAATAAGAGATCGCACCATAATTATATAATATTCACTGGTGCCTGGTTTATCTCAGTGTCACGTCCTAAAAATAACCCACAATATGCGAAATCCGCAAATTATCAGCCTTAATTTTTACATTATTCTCTGTTTTTGTCTGTAAAACCCCTCACCACACACTTTATACATTTTTCTCACACAGGCGTTAACATTTTCTCACATTTCTCTCTTGTTTAATTGATTAATAGTGTCTCAGGTGTATTTCACAGTTCCTTTGACCGCGCCTCTTCGTCCTGGCGCCGCTCCGCTGTGGTGTCGATCCAACATTTATGTAAATTTGATCTAAAAAGAGAGTTACAAAATTTGTATTCACCGCTTTGAAAAATCCTCGTCCAAGTCATTCTCAAAAATAAACAACGGAAAGAAAAGCATTTGGCTCCGTCTTTATGCGCCGCCTCAGCTCGTTTCTCAGGCGTGTGCTCTTTTCCTCGTGCGTGCTGTCGCTCTTAAAGTGACGGTAACATATTTACGTAAAACTTAAATAATAACAGTTCTAACATATTTTAATATCAACATTAATGCAATAAAATAAATGTAGCTTATGTTTATAATTTGCAGCATTAGTACAGTAAGTATCTGAACACCCTGTGACTTTTCAACTTCTCACACTTATAAATCATGGAGGGTCTAAAATGTTCATCTTAGGTCCATGTCCACTGTGAGAGACATAATCTAAAAAAACATCTGGAAATCACATTGCATGATTTTTTAAAATTAATTTATTTGTATGTTACTGCTGCAAATAAGTATTTGAACATCTGAGGAAATCAATGTTAACATTTGGTACAGTCGCCTTTGTTCCAGAGGTCAAACGTTTCCTGTAGTTTTTCTCCAGGTTTGCACACACTGCAGGATTTTGGCTCACTCCTCCAAACACGGCGAGTGGAATTAAGACCATAAAGTTCTATTTTGGTCTCATCTGACCACATGACTTTCTCCCATGATCCTCTGGATCATCCAAATGGTCATTGGTCAAACTTAAGACGGGCCTGGACATGTGCTGGTTTAATCAGGGGAACCTTCTGTGCCATGATTTTAAACCATGACGTCTTAGTGTATTATTAACAGTAACCGTGGAAACGGTGGTCCCAGCTCTTTTCAGGTCATTGACCAGCTCCTCCCGTGTAGTTCTGGGTTGATTCTTCTCCTTTCTTAGGATCATTGAGACCCCACGAGGTCAGATCTCACATGGAGCCCCAGTCTGAGGGAGATTGACCGTCATGTTTAGCTTCTTCCATTTTCTAATAATTTCTCCAACAGTGGATCTTTTTTCTCCAAGCTGCTTGACACTTCCCCTTTGCCCTTTCCTTGTGGAGATCTACAGTTTTGTCTCTTGTGCATTTTGACAGTTCTTTGGTCTTGTCCATGTCAGTAGTTGAGTCTTACTGATTGTCTGGGGTGGACATGTGTCTTTATGCAGCGAACGACCTCAAACAGGAGCTTCTAATTTAGGAGAATAAGTGGAGTGGAGGTGGAGTTTTTAAAGGTGGAGTAACAGGTTTTTGAGGGGCAGAGTTCTAGCTGATAGACAGATGTTCAAATACTGATTTGCAGCAGTAACATACACATAAATTATTTTAAAATCATACAATGATTTCCAGATGTTTTTTTAGATTGTCTCTCACAGTGGACATGGACCTAAGAGGAAAAGTTCAGACCCTCCTTGATTTATAAGTGTGAGAAGTTGAAAAGTCACAGGGTGTTCAGATACTTATCTGCCTCACTGTGAGTCTGGAGGGACAGGACCCAAACCAACAGTCCCCAGTTTCACATGTTGTTTTATTTCAGGCGTTTGAAAAAGAACTGAGATCCCTCCAAACAAACGTTTCCCAGATGTCGCCGCCTCACAGTAAAAACGACTTCTGTATCTGACACATTTACAAATTTATATCAAACTAAAACAAAACACTAATAAATGTCTCTGTTTTATTTTAATGTTACAGATTTTTCACAAGGAGCTCAGAACTTTACACCAGCTCTGCCCCCAAAGCAAGGTCTGAACCAGGACTGAACCAGGACTGAACCAGGACTAAACCAGGACTAAACCAGGACTAAACCAGGACTAAACCAGGACTGAACCAGGACTGAACCAGGACTAAACCAGGACTAAACCAGGACTAAACCAGGTCTGAACCAGGACTAAACCAGGACTGAACCAGGACTGAACCAGGACTAAACCAGGACTAAACCAGGACTAAACCAGGACTAAACCAGGACTAAACCAGAACTAAACCAGGACTAAACCAGGACTGAACCAGGACTGAACCAGGACTAAACCAGGACTAAACCAGGACTGAACCAGGACTGAACCAGGACTAAACCAGGACTGAACCAGGTCTAAACCAGGGCCCTTTAGACCCTTGGGGCTGGGACACAGACCCCTTTGTCCCCGTGTGGCCTGAGCTCCAGACTGTTCCAGAGTGTTTATTTCTCCGTGTGCTCGTAGCAGCTGGACACTTTACCCACGGTTCCTTCTCGTTGTTGACAGTAGATGACAAACCTGTGGATCTGAGTGACAGAGTGTGGTTCTTCATACACGTGTTTCTGCTTCAGCGTCTGCAGCGTCTCACGGGGACAGACCTGAGGAGAGTCCGGTGGTTTCCCCAGAGCCGCGTCTCCTTCTGCAGAGCTCCTCAGAGGAGAACGTCACAGAGGCCAGAGCCTGGGTCACATCTCTGCTCCACAACAAGGACAACAAAGTCTGGATCTACAACAACTTCACCCAGCACCTCGGAGACAAACAACTGCAGGACCTGTCCAACATGGAGGTACAGGGAGGGCATCTGACTGTGTGCAGGTGGACGGGAGGGCATCTGACTCTCTGTGTGCAGGTGTACGGCGTGGAGGTGGAGGAGCTCCTGGAGAAGGGTTGCTCTGGGTTTATGGTGAGTGGAAACAGGGCGGAGGACATCGCGCTCACAGCTCTGACACTGGAGCAGAAGATCCAGGAGGCGCAGATGGAGTACGAGGACGAGGAGCGGGAGGAGCTGAGGAGGCTGACCCGGAGGAGCCAGAGTCCGAAGGGTCAGACGAGGGAGAACCGCAGAGAGGAGGTGAGAGGAGAGAGGAGTCGTGTGTCCAGAGGTGACTCTTCAATCAAACATCTGGTGGAGCAGCTGAGGAGCTTCGGCATGGAGACCGTCAAGGTACTGACCCCTTCATCTGATTGGTTGAGCTCACGTGACATCACCACACTGTAGCATCCCTGAAGTTTAACCTGAGCTGAGTCAGGGGGAGGAGTCAGGGGGAGGAGTCCTCAGGTGGGGTCCTCAGGGGGAGTCCTCAGGTGGGGTCCTCAGGTGGAGTCCTCAGGTGGAGTCCTCAGGTGGGGTCCTCAGGTGGGGTCCTCAGGGGGAGTCCTCAGGTGGGGTCCTCAGGGGGAGTCCTCAGGTGGGGTCCTCAGGTGGAGTCCTCAGGTGGGGTCCTCAGGGGGAGTCCTCAGGTGGGGTCCTCAGGTGGAGTCCTCAGGTGGGGTCCTCAGGTGGAGTCCTCAGGTGGGGTCCTCAGGTGGGGTCCTCAGGGGGAGTCCTCAGGGGGGGTCCTCAGGTGGAGTCCTCAGGGTGAGTCCTCAGGTGGAGTCCTCAGGTGGGGTCCTCAGGTGGGGTCCTCAGGTGGAGTCTTGATAAAGTGGAGACATTGTTCAAGCTCAAAGAGGTGATTGTGCCTCCTCCATTTTGAATTATGACATCATCAAATTAGGACCGTTGCCATAGTGATTAACAGTTTGAAACATGCTATTGTCTTTTAAAAGGTAAAAGTCGTCCAAATGTCCAAATGTCCAAATGTCCAAATGTCCAAATGTTGCATATGACATGAAGCCAAACCCCATAGTGAGGCTGGAATAGAACCACAAACCCTCTGGTTAAACTGTCTGCTTTTTACCCTGAGCCACTTTGTACTTTTTAAACTCTGACCCACGTCTCCGTCCTTCAGGTGGAGCGTGTGAAGAACCCAGCGCTGGAGAGACTGTTCAAGCTCCAAAAGGCCCAGATGCCCTCCCACTCCTCCCAGACGCTGCTGCAGCTCGTCTCTGCTCAGTTCTGTGACACGGTCGGCCATATTGGATTCAGGCCCGAGTGTGCGCCTCCTGATGGTATGAACCTGCTCCTGTCTGCTCCTCTGTACTCCTCCTCCTCTCACTCCTCTCTGTTTCAGATCCGTCTCTTGGTGAGGGGCTGTACTCCTCCTCCTCTCCTCCTCCTCTGCTCCTCCTCTCACTCCTCTCTGTGTTTCAGATCCGTCTCTTGGTGAGGGGCTGTACTCCTCCTCTCTGCTCCTCCTCCTCCTCTCCTCCTCTCACTCCTCTCTGTTTCAGATCCGTCTCTTGGTGAGGGGCTGTACTCCTCCTCTCTGCTCCTCCTCCTCCTCTCCTCCTCTCACTCCTCTCTGTTTCAGATCCGTCTCTTGGTGAGGGGCTGTACTCCTCCTCTCTGCTCCTCCTCCTCTGCTCCTCCTCTCACTCCTCTCTCTGTTTCAGATCCGTCTCTTGGTGAGGGGCTGTACTTTGCTGCAGATGTGGCGTCGGCTCTGGACACATGGACCAGACTCTCAGACCAGTTCCTTTATCTGTTTGTGGCTGAGGTCTTAAAGGGGAAGTCCGGGCCTGGTGCGCGCGGTTTAGTCCTGGGTCTTGGTCCGGGTCTTGATCCTGGTCTTGATCCTGGTCCGGGTCTTGGTCTTGCTCCAGAGACTCGCTATGACTCCGTGGAGAGTTCAAAGGTCACTGTTGTTTTCAGTCACCTGCAAGCAGTGCCCCGATTCCTCCTGACCTGCCAGAGACCGGGACTAAAGTGGGACTAAAGTGGGACTAAAGTGGGACTAAAGTGGGACTAAAGTGGGACTAAAGTGGGACTAAAGTGGGACTAAAGTGGGACTAAAGTGGGACTAAAGTGGGACTAAAGTGGGACTAAAGTGGGACTAGACCGGGACTAGAGCGGGACTAGAGCGGGACTAGACCGGGACTAAACCAGGACTAAACCAGGACTAAACCTGGACAAAAGTGGGACTAAAGCAGGACTATCTCAGTCCTCGTACTCTGAGGACCGCCTTAAAACTTTGTATTACTTTCTGTATGATCCTGAGCTAAAACTTTACTTTGTGGTGAAGCTTTTGAAATATATTTTTGTCATTTTCATTTGACATTTGTTTTTGAATCATTTTTGTGAAGGAAAATCTGTAAAAGTTCAGAGAGAACTGTGTTTTTATTCTATGCAAATACAATTAAAGAGATTCATAACAAACTGGTGTCGGGCTGAATCTTTTAAGGAAACGTATGATTTTGAGATTTATGTTTTAATAAAAGGATTGTGTCCAAATTCACATTTTACACACACAGGGAGGGCATCTGACACACGTGGGCATCCAGTACATGTTTGTACAGATCTAAACTGCAGCAGTGACAGTTTTTATACAAGTGGTAGTAGCCGATTTTTAACCATGTGAAGGAGTACCCCAAGGCTCCGTTTTGGGCCCGCTGTTTTTCCTAAATGAATCTATTGTTTTGCCTCATACATTTACAGACGATACGTTTGTGTGCACGTGCGCCCTCTGCTGGTCGGGCACTTTCCAAATCCAAAAGTCTCTCAAAAATCTTAAATTATCATTAAATCCAAATATGATTTTCTTACAAAGTTTTATTAATATTATTACACACAGATTTACACGTTATAATCGTGATTGTCTTAAATAGAAAAACATCTGTACAAACTCTTACGCAAAACCTCACATTTCATCTCCCACAAAAGTGAAACCAAACTGAACATCTCCAGAAAACACACGATTAAAGAGACGAACAGACGTGTCCGGAGAGTTCAGAGTCCCATGATGCACTGCTCTGATCTGTTCTAACGTTTCCTCGTCACACACAGACCTGGAGTTGTGTTTTGTTTCATTTTCACATGTTTAACACACAAACCTGCAGATTTAGACTGAAAACACTCTGTTCCACCTTGTGATGTCATCATGTGGTGATACAGGAAGTGCTCCACTGTGTTTTTAAACTCCACACACCTTCATTTATAGAATCATGTGGATCATTTCAGTCCTGGAGTTGTCTCTTATCTCGACTGAACTAAAGGTAAAAGTGGGAGGGGTTAACTTGAAAACTACCACTTGATGACATCACAAGGTGGAACGTCGCGTTTTGAAACACAACTCCAGGTCTGTTTTTGAGGACAGAACAGTTTTGTGTGATACAGAATCTTTAAACTCTACAAACTTTACACATCGTCCTGTGTCACTTCTGCTAAAGACACGATTCATAAATATAAATATTACACACCAGAGCTGTCAATCTAAAAAGGGGCGGGCTTTAGGCTGTGGTCTGAGGCTCTGATTGGTGCAGACAAATTATCTGCTCCTGATGGATGGGTCAAATGCAGAGGACATGTTTGGGGACAGTTCTGAGGTAGTTTTGTCTCAGTTCCCATCTCGTTCTCGTCTCATTCGTGTCTTGTCTCGTTCCCGTCTCGTCTTGTCCACGTCTCTTCTTCGTCTCGTTCTTGTCCCTGTCTCGTTTGCATCTCGTTCTCGTCTTGTCCTCGACCCATTCACGTCTCGTCCTGTTTTCGCCCTCGCCTCATTCATGTCTCATTCTCGACTCGTTCCCGTCTCGTTCTCGTCTCGTTCTCGTCTCGCTCCGTCTCGTCTCGCTCCGTCTCGTTCTTCTGGGCTCACCCTTTGTCACTTTAAATGACCAGGTTCAATATTTGTGGGTTTTGTTTTAAAATTGTCATTTTTGAACAAGTGTGAGGGACTCGCTCAGACGAAGGAGGAGAATAGAAAAGATGCAGAGACCCCATGAACTTTGACCCTAATCACAAACGCTGAGCTTGTCCTGAATCGTTTTAGACCTTAGTCCTCAGATAAGACCACACTGGGACATGAAAGACCTGCTGCCATTCAAGAGTTTGTTTTTATCGCTGTCGTATCGATATCGAGTCTTTGGAAACTTTATCGTTTTATCAGAATCAAGTTTGAAATGTTTTTCTGTTTGTTTCATCCGTCGTCTGCAGATGTGTGGATGTTTTTGGTGGAGTTGAGTTTGGTACAACCCCCTGACCACGACGAGCGCCATGAGAACGTCTCCTCTCTGTGCAGATCTGGTTGACTCTGGTGATGTTTCAGTCATGTTCCGGTGATGTTTCAGTCGTGTTCCGGTGATGTTTCAGTCCTGTTTTGGTGATGTTTTGATGTTTCAGTCGTGTTTCGGTGATGTTTCAGTCGTGTTCCGGTGATGTTTCAGCCGTGTTCCGGTGATGTTTCAGCCGTGTTCCGGTGATGTTTCAGCCGTGTTCCGGTGATGTTTTGATGTTTCAGTCATGTTTCAGTGATGTTTCAGTCATGTTTCAGTGATGTTTCAGTCGTGTTTTGGTGATGTTTCAGCCGTGTTTCGGTGATGTTTCAGTCGTGTTTTGGTGATGTTTTGATGTTTCAGTCATGTTTCAGTCGTGTTTCAGTGATGTTTCAGTCGTGTTTTGGTGATGTTTCAGTCGTGTTTCAGTGATGTTTCAGTCGTGTTTTGGTGATGTTTCAGTCGTGTTTCAGTGATGTTTCAGTCGTGTTTTGGTGATGTTTTGATGTTTCAGTCGTGTTTCGGTGATGTTTCAGTCGTGTTCCGGTGATGTTTCAGCCGTGTTCCGGTGATGTTTCAGCCGTGTTCCGGTGATGTTTCAGCCGTGTTCCGGTGATGTTTTGATGTTTCAGTCATGTTTCAGTGATGTTTCAGTCATGTTTCAGTGATGTTTCAGTCGTGTTTTGGTGATGTTTCAGCCGTGTTTCGGTGATGTTTCAGTCGTGTTTTGGTGATGTTTTGATGTTTCAGTCATGTTTCAGTCGTGTTTCAGTGATGTTTCAGTCGTGTTTTGGTGATGTTTCAGTCGTGTTTCAGTGATGTTTCAGTCGTGTTTTGGTGATGTTTCAGTCGTGTTTCAGTGATGTTTCAGTCGTGTTTTGGTGATGTTTCAGTCATGTTTCAGTCGTGTTTTGGTGATGTTTTGATGTTTCAGTCGTGTTTCAGTGATGTTTCAGTCGTGTTTCAGTGATGTTTCAGTGATGTTTCAGTCATGTTTTGGTGATGTTTTGATGTTTCAGTCGTGTTTCGGTCATGTTTCAGTCGTGTTTTGGTGATGTTTTGATGTTTCAGTCATGTTTCAGTGATGTTTCAGTCGTGTTTCAGTGATGTTTCAGTTGAGTTTCAGTGATGTTTCAGTCGTGTTTTGGTGATGTTTTGATGTTTCAGTGATGTTTCAGTCGTGTTTCAGTGATGTTTCAGTCATGTTTCAGTCGTGTTTTGGTGATGTTTTGATGTTTCAGTCATGTTTCAGTCGTGTTTCAGTGATGTTTCAGTCATGTTTTGGTGATGTTTTGATGTTTCAGTCGTGTTTCAGTGATGTTTCAGTCATGTTTTGGTGATGTTTTGATGTTTCAGTCGTGTTTCAGTGATGTTTCAGTCGTGTTTTGGTGATGTTTCAGTCATGTTTCAGTCGTGTTTTGGTGATGTTTTGATGTTTCAGTCGTGTTTCAGTGATGTTTCAGTCATGTTTCAGTCGTGTTTTGGTGATGTTTTGATGTTTCAGTCATGTTTCAGTGATGTTTCAGCTGTGTTTCACTCTGTACACTCGGGCACTTCGGTCCCGTCCACGATCAGCGTGTGAATGATTCCGTCTTTTCTCTTTCCGCTGCTCACGGCTTTGATGCAGCAGAGGTGACCGCTCAGACTGAAGTGAGTCTCAGTGCCGTCGTCCACAAACTCCCCCTGACAGAAACATCACAAAAGGATCAGAATGTCCCCAGTGTAAACTCGATCATAAATGTGTATATAATTATAATTATTATATACACGATCATAAATGTGTATATAATTACAATGACACAAACGTGTCGTGTATAAAACACTCACTGCCGTCTCGATGTTGTGTCCGTTGCACCACACGTCCATCGTGTCCTTCTCTGAAACACAATAGAAAAAAACACTTTCTTTTCTGTTTTTAAGTCCAGTGCTGCTCGTCTTTAATGTGAACTTTTCACACTGAACCAGCCTCATTATTGAGCTATTGTCATTTTACACCAGATGCCCTGCCAAAGGACACAACTCTAGTGACAGTGGGACCATTTGTACTGAAGTACAGTTTGTACTAAGTCCTTCAGTAGAGGTGGATGTTTCAGTAGAGGCGGGTGGTGTTTCAGCAGAGGTGGGTGGTGCCTTTAAGGGCACAGGGGGATTAAAGGTAAAGTCGATAAAGAGATTACTGCCTCTGAAAAGCAGCGCCCCCTAGTGGCCTGAGGACGACACTGGCAGAAGTAACATCAGCATCTAAACCAGCACCACCATGAGGTGGTGCAGTGGTGGTGGTAGTAGTAGTGGTAGTAGTAGTAGTAGTAGCACTAGCATTAGCATTAGCATTAGCAGTAGTAGCACTAGCGTCTTACCCAGGACCACCCTCAGGTCCGTGCCCTCCAGGTTGAGGACCCAGGTGCTCGTGGTCTTGGACCTGTTCTCCATGTACTTCTTCAGGCTCTTGCCGTTGATCTCCAGCGTGTACTCGTAGGCGAAGCCGCTCACCGCGTCAATGTTTATCGTGGCTTTGGTGCTCGACTTTCCCACAGAGAACGTCTCCTTCCCCACGAGTTTGAACATCCAGTCCCTGCGCAGGATCTCCTACAACAGAACAAGTGTGACCTCCACACAGAGGAGGAGAGGAGGAGAGGAGGAGCAGGATCTCCTACAACAGAACAAGTGTGACCTCCACACAGAGGAGGAGAGGAGGAGGAGGAGCAGGATCTCCTACAACAGAACAAGTGTGACCTCCACACAGAGGAGGAGAGGAGGAGAGGAGGAGGAGGAGAAGCAGGAGCAGGATCTCCTACAAGAGAACAAGTGTGACCTCCACACAGAGGAGGAGGAGGAGGAGCAGGATCTCCTACAAGAGAACAAGTGTGACCTCCACACAGAGGAGGAGAGGAGAGGAGAGGAGGAGCAGGATCTCCTACAACAGAACAAGTGTGACCTCCATACAGAGGAGGAGAAGAGGAGGAGCAGAGGAGGAGCAGAGGAGGAGGAGCAAAATCTCCTACAACAGAACATGTTTACCCACCACACAGAGGAGCAGAGGAGGAGGAGGAGAGGACAAGAGGAGGAGCAGAGGAGTAGAGGAGGAGATGAGGAGGAGAGGACAAGAGGAGGAGCCGAGGAGGAGGAGAGGACAAGAGGAGGAGCAGATGAGGAGGAGAGGACACGAGGAGGAGCAGAGGAATAGCAGGATCTCCTACGCAACACAAAGAACATGTTTAACCACCACACAGAGGAGCAGATGATACAGAGGAGGAGCAGAGGATACAGAGGAGGAGCAGATGATACAGAGGAGGAGCAGAGGAGCAGGTGCACGTACTTTTCCGTCCACGTAGATGACGCGTTTTCCGGTCGTGGTGCCGTGTTCAAACTCGATGGTGTGAACTCTGTCACTGAGAGCCACCTCCCACACCGCGGCCAGGTCAGAGGACATGACCCCGGGACAGAGGAGGAGAGAGGAGGAGAGAGGAGGAGAGAGGAGGAGACCGGGGGGAGACCAGGGGGAGAGAGGAGGAGACCGGGGGGAGAGAGGAGGAGACCGGGGGGAGACCGTGGGGGGGGGGGACTGGGGGGAGACCGGGTTAAAGGAGCAGCGGAGCGGGTTAGAGGAGCAGAGGAGCAGAGGAGCGGGTTAGAGGAGCAGAGGAGCAGAGGAGCGGGTTAGAGGAGCAGAGGAGCGGGTTAGAGGAGCAGAGGAGCAGAGGAGCGGGTTAGAGGAGCAGAGGAGCAGAGGAGCGGGTTAGAGGAGCAGAGGAGCGGGTTAGAGGAGCAGAGGAGCAGAGGAGCGGGTTAGAGGAGCAGAGGAGCAGAGGAGCGGGTTAGAGGAGCAGAGGAGCGGGTTAGAGGAGCAGAGGAGCGGGTTAGAGGAGCAGAGGAGCGGGTTAGAGGAGCAGAGGAGCGGGTTAGAGGAGCAGAGGAGCGGGTTAGAGGAGCAGAGGAGCGGGTTAGAGGAGCAGAGGAGCGGGTTAGAGGAGCAGAGGAGCGGGTTAGAGGAGCAGAGGAGCGGGCTCACGCGGTGGAGCAGAGTTTCCTGTGAACCACAAATAAAGCAACAACTTGAACAATGATTCCAAGCCCGTGGCGTTTAAAATGTTGCCATTTAACACAAAAACATCTTAAATAAATGTCCCTTAAACGGCTCTGATAACGTGCGAGTAAAAATACATAAAAACGACATTAATCTTTACATTTGTGTTTTATTGTGAAGGTCAAGCGGAAGTGCAGTGGCCCGGATGTTAGCACGCGCTTTATCCGCTCCGTGGCTCAGAACATTTCTACATTTCGCTGTAATCTCGTGTGAGGATCGAGACTTACGGCTGTTCCCGCGGGAGTCCCGGGCGCGGCGCCGTTCACCCGCGGACACGCGCTCCGTTTACGCGTGAATTCAACACAAATCGCGTTTATTTCAGGGTTTTAGCCGCGTTAGCTCCGGTTAGCTTCTGTTAGCCGCGGACTAAAGCTGTGGTTGTGCTGTTGCCCAGGCAACGGCGGCGTGCGTCACCGCGGACACGCCCCCTCTGCGCGCGGACGTCAGCGGAACATTCCACTGTGATTCTGCGAATAAATCATTTAAATGAAAAAAAACCCTCAAATCAGCCCGTCTGCCTTTTCAAAATGTAAAAAATAAATATAACTAAATAAAATGACCAACTAATAATGAACTGAACTTTAAGTAATTAATTTTCTTTATTCTTATTTTAATTAATTTAATGCTTTTTATTAGAGTCAAAAGTATCGATACTAAATAAAATAAAACAAAGTACTGCTCTTTAATGTGGAGAATCACAGCGAATCGTCTAAAGTTTTTAGTATCGTGGGATCAGAATCGGTATCGAGTCGATTCCTTAGTATCAAAATAGTTTGAGATTTCAGTATCGACACGACTCACATTGAGCTTTTTTATTTCCATTTGATCTTTAACAATATAATTAACCAAACATTTAAACATGACACTAATATTTAAAAATCATTTCAAAATGTGAATAATCAAAGTGTTTCGTTAAAATATGACAAATTTAAAGTTATGCTAAATGTTTTTGTATCTTTCTCTCATGTTCTAACTCTGTTCCTCATCAAAAACACGTCTGAAGAGGTTTATAAATGTCATTTATGTTTGAGTAATCTAGAGATCTCTCCTGGGCTCTATTCAAACCCTCCTCAGTTAGCCGTAAGATCCTGTACGAGGCTCCGCCCACAAGCCGACATCACCCACGCTCCACACGACAATCCTCCATAAATATACAAAAACATGACACAAACTGTACACTACGACTTCACAAACCTGGTGTGATGTGCAGGAGTTTCATTAGTGCGATGCAGCTGATTGTGATAGTGCTCTGAAGGGGGAGGGGCTTAGCACAGAGAGCAAAGGGAGGAGAGACTCAGAGACAAAAACAAAAGTGAATATAGCATTTTTAAAATAATAAAATGAAACGTGGAGATGTAAATATGTTACGTGTTACAGTTAATACCCCGCAGAAGTAAATACCTCCTCTTTAATACCCCGCAGAAGTAAATACCTCCTCTTTAATACCCCGCAGAAGTAAATACCTCCTCTTTAATACCCCACAGAGGTAAATCCTCCTCTTTATACAAAGTAAACACACGTTCATGATTCATCTACTGCGTTTATTATAAAACATTTGTTCTTTATATTTGTGAGTTCTACAGAAACGTGTGATTCTCAAATCGACAAATAAAAACGAGAGAAAACGGTAAAAAAAAAAAAAAAAAAGAGGAATGTTCCGCTACAGTTAATACAAAAACTCCACGTCCACAGAAACAAGATTCCAAAATAAAACCAGCACGAGGACTTTTACTTTGAAAAACAGAGACGACTGTGGACAAAGTGTTTGATTTAAACAGTGAAAAAACTACGTCACATTTTGCAGTAACATTTATATATTTATACTTTATACTTCATATCTACAAAGGCTGAGGATTCAAACCAAAATGAAAGAACTTTGAGCTAAAAAAAAAAAAAAAAAGTACCATGTGTTTAAAGGAGACGCAAGGGGGACGCAAGTGTGAAGTGTCCTCCCTCTCACCAGGAGGTCGTGGGTTCGAGTCGGTCTACGCACGTGCGACAGCGGGATCAGGTAAAGGCGGAGCGTTCGGTGAAATACTCGACGCCGATCGGGGTTTCTGGAATGTAAAAATCACGTGTTGTGTGATTGTTAAAACGTACACGGCTCAACTGCTCCGAACACTTTTTAAATCCAGAGAAAAAGTGTTTTACTCAGAGCGAAACGCAGAAAACAAAAACAAACATCGCACAGAAATAATCTTTAAATGTCCCATAATCGAACCGTCTCTGATCTGAGCTAACGTTTCCTCGTCACACACAGACCTGGAGTTCTTCTGTCAGACTGAAAACACTCTGTTCCACCTTGTGATGTCATCATGTGGTGATACAGGAAGTGCTCCACTGTGTTTTTAAACTCCACACACCTTCATTTCTAGGATCATTTCAGTCCTGGAGTTGCCGATCTACTACTGAAGTAAAGGTAAAAGTAGAAGGAGTTAACATGAAAACTACCACTTGATGACATCACAAGGTGGAACAGAGCGTTTTGAGGTTTGTAGATGTGACAGACGAATAATAAAGTGTGACTCAAACATGTGAATGAAACAAAACACAACTCCAGGTCTGTTTTTGAGGAGGTTAGGACAGGACTTAAAGCTACAACAGTCCATTTAGTGTAAAACAGGAGCTTTAAAAGAAACTCGGCGGGAAGTTGTTGGATTGGAATGTTTCACGTCCTAATGCGTCTCGTCACATAAACTTAAGACTCTGGTCAGAGACGACGACAAAACCAACGACAAAACACATCCTCAAATGTGATTCAAATGTAAAATGTGCCCACGGAATAAACCAGATAAAAACTACATGAACTGTCCAGTGTCCAGGGTCCAGGGTCCAGGGTCCAGGGTCCAGTGTCCAGTGTCCAGTGTCCAGGGTCCAGTGTCCAGGGTCCAGGGTCCAGTGTCCAGGGTCCAGGGTCCAGTGTCCAGGGTCCAGGGTCCAGTGTCCAGTGAAAGACTCAAACATGTCCAGACGTCCACAGTAAAGATCCAGTGATGTGTTTTTTTTTCATGGCCGGTGCTGAGTCCAGTGAACTCGATGGGCTGATCATTTTGAGCTGATTTGGATCATTTTCCCCAAATCATAAATTTAAATTTACTCTAAACTCACAGCCCCTTTTGTTGTGCAGTGTCCCCTGCAGCAGGACGGACAGAAGACGGACAGAAGACGGACAGAAGACGGACAGAAGACGGACAGAACAAAACCCCCGTCTGTGCTGGAGGTTTAAGGGCCAGAGTCGATGATACAAAGAGGAAATGTGATGATCTCTAGTCCACAGACCCGGTCCAGACCCGGTCCAGACCCAGTCCAGTCCAGTGTCCAGTCTAGTGCCCAGACCCCTCAGAACACAGGTCAGAGGTCATAGTTCTTCCGATGAACAAAAATGAACTTTCAAAAACAGATTTCTGTAAAACACTGTCCAGGTTGAACCCAGACCCTGAAGGATGGGTCAAATGCAGAGGACACGTTTCTCACATCTCTCTTAATCATCTCTTCATCAAACGTGTGTCATGACATTTCTAAGGGGCCGATGGCACAGAATGGCAGCCACAGTCTGTCAGTTTGCCCCAGGGCAGCTGTGGCACAGACCTGGAGGATGGACGACAGTGGAATGTAAAATAACATCAGCGACTTTAACAGCATTAAAAAAAAACAAGATGAAAACAACTTGGAATGTTGTGTCCAGCTCAAACCGGCGCCAAACTTCAAATCTAATAAAAACATTAATCCTGTCGTACGTTTAAGGCTTAAATATAAAAACAAGGTTCAACTTTAATCTGAAACTCAAACTTGTTCCCGTTTTGATCTTTTGACTCCATCAGTGTAAAAATCTAAAACTCCTGCTGCTTAAAATTCTGTTTTTCATAAAAGTGACTCGTTAAAACTTTAAAAATAAGTTCATTCGGTTCAAAAGTCACAGATACATTAAGAGGAAGAGAAAGAGGGAGAGAGAAAGAGGAAGAGGGAGAGGAAGAGAGGGAGAGGGCGAGAGGAAGAGAGGGAGAGGGCGAGAGGAAGAGAGGGAGAGAGGGAGAGAGGGAGAGATGTTCCAGTCGACATGTTTTGGTCCAGATTTACCACAGAGGCAGGTTCTGTGGATCATAAACATAACATAATCACACATGCATCAGTCCCAGGACGTTCCCAGGACGTTCCCAGGACGTTCCCAGATCTGCTCACACACCACCTGTTTGTCTGTGTCTCTCACGCAGCAAAAAGCAGGAAGTGTTGGTATTTTCCTGGTTCGCACGTCAAACCTTCCCCGTTTATTCCTTGGAATTATGCTGGAAATGAGCCAGATGAAAACTGGACATCAGTCGTGGTTCACACATGACCCTGTTCTGGCCAAACGGGTCAAATGGAGGCCGGGCTGTGTGTGAATGGGGTTTTAGACTGGAGACATGGTCTGCAGGTGTGGGACATGTGGGACATGTCCAGAGGTCCATGTCCCTCTGGGGTGTGGCTGGATGTTGGACATGTTGGACATGTTCAGAGCTCTGTGGTCAGGAGGCCTCTGGGTCTGGAGACATCGTCTGTAGGAGGAGCCTGGACTGAACTGCAGAGAGAAAAGAGAGAGACAGGGAGAGAGAGAGAGAGAGATAGAGAGAGGGAGAGAGAGAGATATAGAGAGAGATATAGAGAGAGAGAGGGAGAGAGAGGGAGAGAGAGAGACACAGAGAGATACAGAGAGAGAGAGGGAGAGGAGAGAGAGACACAGAGAGAGATACAGAGAGAGAGAGGGAGAGAGAGGGAGAGAGAGAGACACAGAGAGATACAGAGAGAGAGAGGGAGAGACAGACAAAGAAAGAGAGAGACAGAGAGAGAAAGAGAGACAGAGAGAGAGAGGGACAAAGAAAGAGAGACAGAGAGAGAGAGACAGAGAGGGACAAAGAAAGAGAGAGACAGAGAGAGAGACAGAGAGGGACAAAGAAAGAGAGAGACAGAGAGAGAGAGGGACAAAGAAAGAGAGAGAGAGAGAGACAGAGACACAGAGAGAGACAAAGAGAGTGTGTGGTCTGTCTGTGATTGGTCAAAACAGGCTCAAACAAAAACTAATATTAAAGCTGCACTATGTAACTTTCCCGGTGGGTCTACTGGGAGCTGAAAGGTCAAATGTATCTGTATTTGACCCATTATGTATTTAAGTTTATATTTGAGTGAAATTATGTTCAAAAACACAATAAACTATGAAAATTAACACCTGATTCAGATTATTACAACTGTGTCATTAAAGTCTGTTTAACCTGAGGTGTGTTCTTCTCTCTGTTTAACCTGAGGTGTGTTCTTCTCTCTGTTTAACCTGAGGTGTGTTCTTCTCTCTGTTTAACCTGAGGTGTGTTCTTCTCTCTGTTTAACCTGAGGTGTGTTCTTCTCTCTGTTTAACCTGAGGTGTGTTCTTCTCTCGTTCTTCTCTCTGTTTAACCTGAGGTGTGTTCTTCTCTCTGTTTAACCTGAGGTGTGTTCTTCTCTCGTTCTTCTCTCTGTTTAACCTGAGGTGTGTTCTTCTCTCTGTTTAACCTGAGGTGTGTTCTTCTCTCTGTTTAACCTGAGGTGTGTTCTTCTCTCTGTTTAACCTGAGGTGTGTTCTTCTCTCGTTCTTCTCTCTGTTTAACCTGAGGTGTGTTCTTCTCTCGTTCTTCTCTCTGTTTAACCTAAGGTGTGTTCTTCTCTCTGTTTAACCTGAGGTGTGTTCTTCTCTCGTTCTTCTCTCTGTTTAACCTAAGGTGTGTTCTTCTCTGTTTAACCTGAGGTGTGTTCTTCTCTGTGGTCATGTGACGTTACCTGTTGTTGTTGTTGTTGTTGGAGCGAGCGACAGGGGGCGCCACCTCCACACTCACAGACGAGCTCTTACACTCTGGGTCCAGGACGCCGTTACTGAAGATGCCTGGAGGCTGAGGAGGAGAGAGGAGGAGAGAGGAGGAGGAGGAGAGGAGAGGGGAAGAAGAGGGAGGAAGGGACAGAGGAAGAGAGGGAGAAGAAAAGAGCAGAGGAGGAGAGAGGTGAGAGAGAGCATGAGAGTGAGAAGAGAGAAGAGGGAGAGGGGGAAGGGCAGAGAGGAAAGAGGAGAGGGAGAGAGACAGAGCAAATAGAGGATGAGAGGAGGAGAATGAGACAAAAGATGGAGAAGGAGAGGGAGGGAGAGACAGGGGAAGAGAGAGTAGAGGAGGAGAGAGAGAAGAGGGAGAAAGAGACAGAGGACAGGAGGGGGAAGGGGAGAGAGGAAAGAGAGGGAGAGAGAGAAGAGGGACAGGAAAAGGGACAGAGGAGGAGAGAGAAGATGGAGAGAGGGACAGAAGATGGAGAGAGAAGATGGAGAGAGGGACAGAAGATGGAGAGAGAAGATGGAGAGAGGGACAGAGGAGGAGAGAGAAGACAAACCTTTACAAAAATCTGAAAATGTGATGAGCTAAAACAGAAACAAAGAACTCACTGCACTGGAGGGAACGATCCACCGCGGAGTGATGGAAGGTTTGGACTGGACCGGAGGGAGCTGCAAAAGAACAGGTGTGTCAGATGCCCTCCCTGTGTGTCAGATGCCCTCCCTGTGTGTCAGATGCCCTCCCTGTGTGTGTCAGATGCCCTCCCCGTGTGTCAGATGCCCTCCCCGTGTGTCAGATGCCCTCCCTGTGTGTGTCAGATGCCCTCCCTGTGTGTCAGATGCCCTCCCTGTGTGTCAGATGCCCTCCCTGTGTGTCAGATGCCCTCCCCGTGTGTCAGGTGGATTCTTAGATTAGTTTAAAGTTCTGCTCTCACCACTGGAGCGACGTCGCTGAAGTCGATGAGGTTTTCAGACAGAGGAGCGCTCACACTTAGCTCCGCCTCCTCTGGACTCACCTGCAGCACACACAGGTGACACACACACAGGTGACACACACACAGGTGACACACACACGATAATAAGAAAACACACTTTATTTAGACGATACACTGTGATTTAAAGCATTAAATATTGGTCCTTTGTGTTCTGTTACATGTGTGTTATGTGTGTTACATGTATATATGTGTGTTACATGTGTGTTACGTGTGTTACATGTGTGTAATCCTCAGGTTCACTCTGGTCCATGGTGTAAACTCGTTTGTCTTGTACAGAAACAGTATACAAACATCAGTATAAAGAGATTCAGAAAAAAGTCATTTCTGTCCTGTCAATGGGACTTTTTTGGTATCAATATCTGTTTAAACAACTATCTAGTTTTGATACTAGTTTTAGTATCGATTAGATATTGATTTTTTTATACTTTTGACAACCCTAGCCCTGATGTGAGCTCCTTTAGTGCCCACTTCAGCTCAGAGAACCACAGCTGTCGTCAAAGACAGACTCTCTTCTATTTTTAAACATTTTTAAGCTCCTAAAAGTTAGCTTTGTGAGAGTGAGCCTCGCTGTAGCTCCCATCACTATAATGAAAATAAATGTGTGAAAGAGTCTGGGCCCTTGAAACTGCTGTGACACAGAGCGCTGCAGTGACACAACTTTACCTGAGGGGGCAGTGTTTCAGGGGGAAGCTCCAGGGTTACACAGGAGAGTGAGAGATCCTCGCTCAGAAGCTCCACGCTGCAGCAGAAGAAGAACAGGGTTAAAGACGCCATGCTCCAGACTGAGGGGTTAAAGGGGAGGCATTTCCCTCTGTGGGGCATTAAAGGGGAGGCATTTCCCTCTGTGGGGCATTAAAGGGGAGGCATTTCCCTCTGTGGGGCATTCATCCAAAAACACATTCATATGTTCTATAAGTTTCACTTTTGTTTCTGACGCTCTGAGTCTCTCCTCTCTTTGCTCTCTGTGCTAAGCCCCTCCCCCTTCAGAGCACTATCACAATCAGCTGCATCGCACTAATGAAACTACTGCACATCACACCAGGTTTGTGAAGTCGTAGTGTGCAGTTTTGTGTCATGTTTTTGTATATTTATGGAGGATTGTCGTGTGGAGCGTGGGTGATGTCGGCTTGTGGGCGGAGCCTCGTACAGGATCTTACACCAAACTGGAGGATTTGAATAGGGCCTAGGAGAGATCTCTAGATTACTCAAACATGCATTTATGACACCTACAACCTTCAGACATGTTTTTGATGAGTTGGGGGAAAGATAAAGTTGATTTTGCAGAATACTGCCTCTTTAAAGAGGATCAGGGCTGAGAAATGCACTGGATTAGACCCAAGAGGACCTTTAGTGACAGTGTTTGAACACAGAGGAGGGGGCGGGAGTAACAGGACTGGTAGTAGTGGTAGTAACAGTAGTACTTAAAAGTACCTGACAGCTGCAGGCGGAGTCTTGAGTAGATCCTGGACGTCTGCTCTCACAGACAGAGAGCTGTTACTGCCCAGACGCCCGCTCTGAACCTTCAGCCTGAAACACAAGTACACACAAGTACACGCACGGGTACACACAAGTACACGCACAGGTACACACAAGTACACGCACAGGTACACACAAGTACACACACAGGTACACACAAGTACACACACAAACATGTAATCATAAATGAATTGAACATATATGAGATTAAATGTATGCACAATATACACACAAATACATTTGTGTGTACTCTTGTGCGTATATTTGGTGTGTCTGTTGTGCGTATATTTGGTGTGTATGTTGTGTGTACATCCGTGTATATCGGCACACACTGAGTACCTGGCCGTGGGGTCCTGCAGGTTGCAGTTCTTGTCTGACACAATGAGCTCCTCCGGAGAAACCTGAGACACAAGGACCTGAGGTCAAAGTACTGCACAAAGTACAGTAGTGGTAGTACGTCTGTACTGCTGTTACTGCAATAACTTACAGGCTGCAACCTTGGCCTGGGGGTTCAGGATGTTGTAGTAGTAATAGTAGCAGTAGCAGCAGTATTGGAAGTTGTAGTAACAGTAGTAGTTATAGTTGTAGCAGTAGTAGCAGTTCTAGCCGTAGTTATAGTAGTAGTACCTTGCAGGCTGCGGCCTCGGCCTGGGCTTTCAAGATGTTGCTCTTGAGGATGTCGGGGGTCCTCAGGGGGGCGGGGAGAGGGGCGGAGCCAGAGCTGGAGAGGACCGCCTTCTCTGTGAGCTTCACCAGCTCCTGAGGAACAACACAACGAATTAATTCATTACAACCCAAACACACCCGGGACGTGACCCACACACACCCGGGACGTGACCCAAACACACCCGGGACGTGACCCAAACACCTGAGACTCATCTGTTATTAATGTTCATATCTTGATTTACAGACAAAATGACAAATAAAATAAAAACCCCAGGACCATGTAGAGCGGGTTACTGCAAACATTTTAAGACAAAGATTACGAGATTGACAGCAGTTGATGGAGCAGGAAGTGCGCCCATGATCACTTCCTGTTTGGAACGCGGCGGCTAACGGGTTAGCGATGTGCATTTATACAAACAGACTGATGGCAACACTACTTTGTCATCTTTTCCGTCTCTGTGCAGCACTTTGGAAACAGTTCTGTTTGTAAAATGTAAACGATGCTAAATGCTATGCTAAACGATGCTAAATGGTGCTAAATGCTATAAACAAATGGAGAGGCCTTTTTGACAGACGTCACTCTCGGGGGAGGTACCTGGTTGTTCATGGCCACGTTGACGTTGACATTTTTGGGCGTCAGTGGAACAGCGGCGCTCTCCAACTCCAGCTGTTTCAGACGAGCTGCCGCCTCTGGAAAACACATGGGAGTAAAGTCAGATGCCCTCCCACATTTTGTACATCTGTGGATTTTGTTTTCTCACCGGTCAGACTGAGGCGGTCGTCCACGCACACAGCGACAGCCCCCTCCTCTGCAGAGTCTGGGGGAGGGGCTATGGAGGAGAGGGGAGGGGCTATGGGGCAGAGAGGAGGGGCAGATGGAGCGCAGGTGGGAGGAGAGGGGAGGGCGCGGAGGACGTCATCGATACAGGTCTCCATCAGGTCAGGAACCGCCGACAAACTGGAGAAGAGAGGAGAGAAGGAGGTGAGAGGGAGTAAGGAGAACGGCAAGAACGAAAGATAGAAGAGGATGGGGAGAGGGACAGGAGGAGGAGCAAAGACGAGGAGAAGAAACAGGGAGGTGGGTGTCAGGGAGTGAGTAAGAAAGAGAGGAAAATTCAGGGAGACAGAAAGAGGGAGAGAGGGGAAGATAAGATAAAAGAGGAGGAGAAAGAGGAAGGGGGAGTAAAGGAGGGAGAGCACAGTAAAATAAATATTTGAGTACGCAAAGACAGACCCTGAGGACATACTTACTGAGGTCAGACTCACAGCACTGGATCAGCACAAGCAGCGTAGACCAATCCAACAACTACAGCCCCAAACTACAACTACAGCCCCAAACAGCAACAACAGCCCCAAACTACAACAACAGCCCCAAACTACAACAACAGCCCCAAACTAAACTACAACAACAGCCCCAAACTACAACAACAGCCCCAAACTACAACAACAGCCCCAAACTACAACAACAGCCCCAAACTACAACAACAGCCCCAAACTACAACAACAGCCCCAAACTAAACTACAACAACAGCCCCAAACTAAACTACAACAACAGCCCCAAACTAAACTACAACAACAGCCCCAAACTACAACAACAGCCCCAAACTAAACTACAACAACAGCCCCAAACTACGACAACAGCCCCAAACTACGACAACAGCCCCAAACTAAGACAACAGCCCCAAACTAAGACAACAGCCCCAAACTAAGACAACAGCCCCAAACTACAACAGCCCCAAACTAAACTACAACAACAGCCCCAAACTAAACTACAACAACAGCCCCAAACTACAACAACAGCCCCAAACTACAACAACAGCCCCAAACTACAACAACAGCCCCAAACAAAGACAACAGCCCCAAACAAAGACAACAGCCTCAAACAAAGACAATATTGTCTAAAGAGTGTTTTTATTCTCATTGTGGTATTAGGATCATATCGAGTCTATTCTTTTGTGTCGAGATCAAGTTTGTCCTTTTAATGTCGTGGCAACACTATTTCAGGATAGAGTTCTTTCTGTATTCTGGCACAGTCGTCTTTTTTAGTCCTTGTCCTGTTGAATACAATAAAACTGCTGTGTAACATTCCCAGACTATAATCCTGTTGTGTTTTTTGTTCATAACTTCATAACCCCCCAGAGTCCGGGACACTTCACACACGGCGCTGTCTGAGAGGTGCTTTGCCTCGGGACACAAAGGCAGAGTTCATAACAGAGAAACACCTGGACCAAAACCTTTCATAAACACACAGAGACGCACGGGCAGCTTCAGTCTTTATTTGGACGTGAGACCGTCCTTCAAACAGACGTCATGATAAAACTTCAGGTGTTTGGCTTTAACTTTAAACAAATAAATACATAAAACGACATAAAGGACGACGATATGAGCTCAGAGTTCAGACTTTTTATGTATCTTTCTCCCATGTTCTAATGCCGTTTCTCATCAAAAACACGTCTGAAGAGGTTGTAGACGTCATCATGCATGTTTGAGTAATCTAGAGATCTCTCCTGGGAGGTTAAACGGGGGCAGATCGACAAAAATGGCGTCTTGAAAATAGTCGATTAAAGATTAAACTCAAACATGAATCAGTCCAAATAAAACTTCAGAGGCTCAACGAGAAGAAACGACTAGAACGTGGTTTAATAAGTCAATTTAGCAGAATAATTCTCCTTTAAGACGACGTTAAATGTGGAATGACATAAAATTATTAAAATAGTGCTCTGTGTTCTGATTGGTTAAGTGTGCTTACATTAATGACAATAAATACGACTTCAAAATCAAATCATATATAATTTTCCTCCAATATCTCCACATCTGAGCCAGGACCCTGGTCAGGACTGGACACAGACACAGGGAGAACATGCAAACTCCACACAGGAAAACTCCAAAATGGTCCGTGAGATGAAATTCCCAAACCACTTTTCCTGGACCATGTGACTTGAGTCGTTTGATTTGGCGTCGGGTTAGTGCTGATTCCTTCACTGTGGGGACTGAAAAGGTTCACGTTTAAATGACGTCCTCAGACTCGTGACAAACTCCGGCAGACGAGTCCAACGGCGCAGTCCTCAGAGTGAGCCGGAGGGGGCGCTGCAGGCACACGGCCACATCTCAGCCTTTTACGCAAATCTGTCTTTGGACGAATCAACGGACGTGATCGGGTTAAATGGGGAAAAAAGCTGCAGATGTGGTAATGAAAAGCATTTATTGGTGGAGAGACGGTAAATTTGCCCAAGCCATGCGACGTCCTGCGGAAACCATAGACTGTACAGAGAAAATGGACATAGCTAACCTGCTAGCCACCGCGTTACGAACAGGAAGTGATCAGACGGCTCCAATTCACTTTATATGTACAAACCCTCTGTACCTGCTGCTGTCAGACTCGTTTTGGTCTTAAATGTTCGCACACACACAAATTAGACGGCTTCTTTCCCAGAGCTCGCTTCCATTAGCGTTAGCAACAGGTTTGATTGACAGAGCTGCTAAACCAGAGGTGCAGGCGCCAAGTAGCGTTACCTTCAACAGCCTCGCTCCGGACTGGCTCTTCCAAATACGGTCCTCGACGCAGATTAGTGGCTATAACTGCTGTAGCCTCGACGAGCTTCATTTGGAGCTGACGTCACGGTCGCTCTGTCCACTTCGTTATACAGTCTATGGTTCAAACCCACCACCACAGCACCACAGCAGCACAACCCCGAGAGCAGCGCCTCCGATCGGGTACAGCTCTGCACCGTCAGCCCCGAAATCAACCACAAGAGCAGCTACGAGCGCCCCAGAGCCTACAACCACAGAGCACGGACCCCAGAGAACCTCGAGAACACGCCCCCTGAGGATCACAGAGCTCTGATTGGACGCGGTTAGTCTGGACCCCGCCCCCAGCAGAATCACAGAGCTCTGATTGGACACAGTTAGTCTGGAGCCCGCCCCCAGCAGAATCACAGAGCTCTGATTGGACACAGTTAGTCTGGACCCCGCCCCCAGCAGAATCACAGTGCTCTGATTGGACGCGGTTAGTCTGGACCCCGCCCCCAGCAGAATCACAGAGCTCTGATTGGACACAGTTAGTCTGGAGCCCGCCCCCAGCAGAATCACAGAGCTCTGATTGGACACAGTTAGTCTGGACCCCGCCCCCAGCAGAATCACAGTGCTCTGATTGGACGCGGTTAGTCTGGACCCCGCCCCCAGCAGAATCACAGAGCTCTGATTGGACACAGCCTGTTAGGTCTGGACCTACCTCAGAGCAGGAGACGTCAGTACATCACAATACTGGAACACACATTTGGACAAATGAATAAACGTTTGAGCTGAGCCAGGTCTGGTATAAAAGAGGAGCACGGCTCACCTGGACAGACAGGTGTGGGCCTGGGGGAGATCAGACCCAGGGGCAGTTTCATGTGCCCTGACCCTCTGTGTGTGTGTGTGTGTGTGTGTGTGTGTGTCTTGTATTATTTATGTTGTGTCATAGTTTAGTACTGTCTCACAATTTCATCATTTCACATCATTTAAACTAAGGGTCAGTAAATATTAAAGGTACAGGACTTAGAGTGAAGTGTGTTTTTCTTTAGAGCAGTGCTTCTCAATTATTTTCTATCATGCCCCCCCTATAAAGAAGAAAAAAATTTCGCGCCCCCCCCAATCAAATGACTAAATTAAATAAATATCAAAATAATACATTAAAATTAAATAAATATCAAATTAAAACAAGTAATTTAGCAGTTTGGTTCACTCCTTACATGATGCTCAGAGCTGCTGGTTTAAGTCACATTCACAAAGTGGATGATTGTTGTTAATATTTGACACGTTTACACTGAAAAAACTCCAGCGTCTCATCAGACTGAGGTGTAATGAGGTGGGGTCTTAACTTATTTGTCTTCATACTGTCCACTGCAAACACTTTCAGACACGGCAGACACCGGTCTGTCCTCGTGTCCCACCGGAGTCACGGTGAAGCCCAGTGCTCCATACTCTTCATCAGACTCCTCCTCGTCTTACTGTTCGTGTGACTTTACCTCCTTCTATCTCCGCCTTTCTTTTCATCCCTGTTAAAATGTTTTCCATAGTGTCTCTTTAGCAAAAGTGTTTCTTGTTCACTGCCCCGTGTCACGATCTGTTCACTCTCTGCTGCTCTTTGCTGCGCGCTGCGTAAAGTACTACAGTACTACAGTACAGTACAGTACTACAGTGTCATACGCAGAGTCATATGCTCCCCCCACGGCATCTCATCGCACCCCCCCAGGGGGGCGTGCCCCACTATTTGAGAACCACTGCTTTAGAGTGAAGTGTATTTTTCTTCAGAGTGAAGTGTGTTTTTCTTTAGAGTGAAGTGTGTTTTTCTTTAGAGTGAAGTGTGTTTTTCACAAACGCCTCTGCAGTATCTGGACGTCTGGTTTCTTTTCACCTTGTTACATCATCACAGAGTTCAGGTGAAATCTACACGATCCGTCCTCTTTAAACTCACACCTGCAGGTCTGTTTAATCTGTGTCATGTGATTTAAAGACAAAAAAAAACAACAAAACTGGGCCATTCATTACCCATAATTCACCACTGCCAATACAGCGTCCCTGCCCAGTGTAGGAGATCCATAGTTGAATATATACAGATTTTAATAACACATACCCTCTCTTGTCCGTCCCGGGGCTGTGGGGCAGAGGCTGGATCTCAACCGGGCCACAGGGGGGCGCTGCAGGGACCACAGGAGCAGACCAGGCCCCCCTCACTGCTGACACCTGCAGGACACAGAGAGAACACACAGGGGTTATACAGGGTAAAGAGGGACGTGCTCGATCATCAGTGTATTATTTATTTTATTTTTGTTTAAGTTAATGTCGATTGTTCTTACCCGGTCTTTGCTCGAGCTCACCCCGTTCCCTGAAGACAGCACTCTGAGAAAAAACAAACACGGTGAAACATGGACTTCAGTGTCATTTTCCAACATCAAAACTACATTTAACCTCCTGAGACCTCAAACACATTTTGGGTTGTTTAGGCCACAGTGCAATTTTTTTATAAGAAGAACAGCAACAAGAACATGTTAAATTTTGATTATTTTTAAGAGTTTAGAATATTTATTTTTATTTTAATGTATTTTTATTTTATTTATTTTTTTATTATTATTTTTTTAATTTAATTTTTATTTTTAATTTAATTTAATTTAATTTTTATTTTTTATTTAAAGGCATATGTCTGCACCTGTCAATAGCACTTCAAATGAGACACATTGTTTCTCATTTCGTTTTTTTACACTCAGAATAAATGTGTGTGTTCAGGCGCTTAATAGTTTTTGCAAATAAAGTCTTGCGAGCGCTCGGGTCTCAGGAGGTTAAAAGGCTCTTTACATGATTGTTCCGTGTGTTTGAGTCAGGCGTGTCCTGCCTCAGTACAGACGTGTCAAGTCCTCTGTGCGCTGTCTGCATCTGTAAAGCCTTTTATCGTCCGAGAATCAGGAAGAGCGCTTTAGCATCCTAGTTGTTGTTCGCTTTAATATCGCACCAAAACCCTGCTCTGTTTTTAAGACGGTAAAACTCAGGTACAGCCTTTAAAACCCCGTGTAGTCTGCAGAACAGACCCGCCGTGGGAATCAAACCTGGAACCTTCTCACTGTGAGGCAGGAGTACTAACCACTCTGCCACTGTCATATAAAACAGAAGTATTCAAAACATCCACCTCTGTGTCATAACTTCACAGAAGAGCCCAAATTCATGCACAAATACACGTTTATAAGGAATGTCACTCAAAAGTACTTACTCCTGTGGAGTGAAAGGACCTGGAAGAAACATAAAAAGATAAAGTTTAGATTAAATACAGTGATATCGTATCGTCAAACGTCTCACGATAATATCACGCACCATCACATATTTAATCATGAGCTCCTTTTGTTGTTTAACTACTGCTGCGCCAAAATGAAAACTTTAAACAGAGTGAACTACATAGACCATGATCCTTTGCTTCAGTCCAGAATATGTGAAGAAATAATTTAATAAAGGTCCTGTCTCACACAAAATGACTTCTGCATCTTTAATCCATGTCCTAATGTTTCCTCCTCACAAACAGACCTGGAGTTGTGTTTTGTTTCATTCACATGTTTGAGTCACTTTATTATTAGTCTGTCACATCTACAAAGCTCAAAACGCTCTGTTCCACCTTGTGATGTCATCAAGTGGTAGTTTAAGTTAACTCCTCCCACTTTTACCTTTAGTTCAGTCGAGATAAGAGACAACTCCAGGACTGAAATGATCCAAATGATTCTATAAATGAAGGTGTGTGGAGTTTAAAAACACAGTGGAGCACTTCCTGTATCAGCACATGATGACATCACAAGGTGGAACAGTGTTTTCAGTTTGAGAGAAGAACAAAACACAACTCCAGGTCTGTGTGTGACGAGGAAACATGAGAATTTAAAAGTAGTAGTAGTAGTAGCAGTAGTAGCAGTAGTAGTAGTAGTAGTAGTAGCAGTACTAGCAGTAGTAGTAGTAGTAGCAGTAGCAGTAGTAGTAGCAGTAGCAGTAGTAGTAGCAGTAGTAGTAGTAGTAGCAGCAGTAGTAGCAGTAGCAGTAGCAGTAGTAGCAGCAGTAGTAGTAGCAGTAGTAGCAGTAGCAGTAGTAGTAGTAGTAGCAGTAGTAGTAGTAGTAGTAGTAGTAGTAGTACCTCTGTTGTGCAGAGTTCTTCTGGAGTAGCGGCGACTCGGGCGTCTCTCAAATGAAGTGGATCTTCGGGCTTTGTTTGCCTTTGTCGTCTGGTACTCGGTTTTCCCACTGACACCAGAAAGACAAGAGCTGATGATGTGCACCCTGTGTCAGATGCCCTCCCCGTGTGTCAGATGCCCTCCCCGTGTGTCAGATGCCCTCCCCCTGTGTCAGATGCCCTCCCCCTGTGTCAGATGCCCTCCCCCCGTGTCAGATGCCCTCCCCCTGTGTCAGATGCCCTCCCCCTGTGTCAGATGCCCTCCCCCTGTGTCAGATGCCCTCCCCCTGTGTCAGATGCCCTCCCCGCGTGTCAGATGCCCTCCCCGCGTGTGTCAGATGCCCTCCCCCTGTGTGTGTCAGATGCCCTCCCTGTGTGTCAGATGATTTAAAGTTCAGTCTTATCTCAGATGTAAATCCTGCACTGGTTTTGGGCCCCTCCCCCCTGTGACCCCCTGTGACCCCCTGTGTCCCCCGTGTCCCCCTGTGTCCCCCGTGTCCCCCTGTGTCCCCCGTGTACCCGTACCTGTATCTGAACCTTGACCCCATGCGGATGAAGCTGGAGCGTGTGGCGTTCTTCTGGACTGGACCTCTGAGTCTGAAGAAGGCGTGATGTTCCACCGCACACTTCCACAGGTGTTTACACGCCTTAGGGTGGTCCATACGGAACACAAACGTGTGCTCCTGCTCCTTACCCTGAGAGGAGGAGGAGGAGGAGGAGAGATGGGGTTAGGAGTGATAAAGGAGAGGACACTCTACAACTGCACGACCTGATTCTCAAACTGCTCTTTCAGTCGTCCTCGTTATTTTCATTTTACATCGAGACTGAAGCTTTTTAAACTCAGTGACCGGAGCGGGACACGTGTCTACGTTTCATGATGTCACATTATTAAACATCTGAACCTCTTTGGACCAAGTCCAGTCCTCTGGCTCTGAGGTCAGAGGTCAGTGGAGTGTGTGGTCTTTACTGAAGCACTGTTCAGAACCAGGTATTTCAGAAATGTGCTCTCAAACACAGAGTAACCCAGAGTAACCCAGCTCCAAACCCAGCAGCAGCAGACCCGGTTTAGTCCCCAGTCGAGTCCCCACCTGGTCATCGTCCTCCACCACCACCAGAGTGAGTTTGCTCTTCTTAAAGTCCAAACGTGTGATCTTGGGCCTGAAAAGAAAAACGCCATAATTAATGTGATCTTGGTTTTGGATCTGGTTTAGAGGAGATGGTTTATCTATGGAGGAGAGGAGATGGTTTGTCTGCGTTGGAGATGGTTTGTCTGCGTTGGAGATGGTTTGTGTTGGAGATGTGACATTTACCAGAAGAACAGTCCGATCTTGGTCTGTCCCTCAAACACCAGCACTCCGGTCGGGGTTAGGCCCAGGCTGTACTCGTTTCCGTCTCGTGCCTGAAACGAAAAATCCAGAGTTTCGGCCCCTGCTGCTCCAAACACAGATGATGTAATAGACTTTAATTTATGTGAGGCTTTTCTACAGAAAACAGACAGTTATCATGTAGAAGATTGGACCAAACAAAATTAAACAGTTTCATTTTGGTGACGTTTGTGATTTGACTTCCTGGTTGGACACGTGCAGCAGAGGAAACTCCATCACTGTTACGTCTAAAACTGAACAGTAATTATGATTAGACCAACACAAATAAATAAAACCTTTATTTATTTATTTAAATCAGACGTGTTTTTCACACAGATGTTTCTCCTGTTTGTCGTTTCTTCTCCTTGAGCCTCTGAAGTCGAGTTTGAGTTTAATCTTTAATCCACTATTTAAGACTCACGAAGACGACAGCGTGTCCACTCCGTCTCACCTTGACCACGTGCGTGTCCACTCTGTCCCTCACCTTGACCACGTGCGTGTCCACTCTGTCCCTTCATCTTGACCATGTGCGTGTCCACTCTGTCCCTCACCTTGACCACGTGCGTGTCCACTCCGTCTCACCTTGACCACGTGCGTGTCCACTCTGTCCCTTCATCTTGACCATGTGCGTGTCCACTCTGTCCCTCACCTTGACCACGTGCGTGTCCACTCCGTCTCACCTTGACCACGTGCGTGTCCACTCCGTCTCACCTTGACCACGTGCGTGTCCACTCCGTCCCTCACCTTGACCATGTGCGTGTCCACTCCGTCTCACCTTGACCATGTGCGTGTCCACTCTGTCCCTCACCTTGACCATGTGCATGTCCACTCCGTACATCTCCAGCCACTTGGCCTTGTTCAGGTAGTTGATCTCGGCCTGAGCTGGAGTCTGACCTCTGCAACGACAAACACTTTATCAAACTGACCGCTGCAGTACGTGCGCCGGACTGTGTGTGGCGCTGTAAACAGATACTCAAGAAGACCACACTGTACACCTGTGTGCTCCTCCTCTGTACACCTGTATGCTCCTCCTCCTCCCCTGTACACCTGTGTGCTCCTCCTCCTCCCCTGTACACCTGTATGCTCCTCCTCCTCCCCTGTACACCTGTATGCTCCTCCTCCTCTGCTCCTCCTCCTCCTCCTCCTCCTCTACCTGCAGTTCTTCCAGGCGTTGTAAATGGCCTGCTCCAGATCTTCGGTCTGTTCTGGGATGAACCTGAACTCTGAGACCAGGTCCAGGGGGTGCTCCAGGGGGTCGCAGTCGCCCAACTCAGCTGAGGACACGGAAGAGGACAGGGACGAGGACAGGGACGAGGACAGGGACGAGGACAGGGACGAGGACACGGAAGAGGACACGGAAGAGGACATTAACAACTAAATTAAAATAAAATAAAACATCAAACAGAATAAACAGTTTGTCCCAGTCCCCCCGG
Organism: Periophthalmus magnuspinnatus; assembly: GCF_009829125.3. Lineage (NCBI taxonomy): Eukaryota > Metazoa > Chordata > Actinopteri > Gobiiformes > Gobiidae > Periophthalmus > Periophthalmus magnuspinnatus. Next base: position 924,416 of record NC_047146.1, read on the forward strand.
TCCCGTCCCCCCGGTCCCGTCCCCCCGGTCCCGTCCCCCGGGTCCCGTCCCCCGGTCCCGTCCCCCCGGTCCCGTCCCGTGTTAGTTCTTACCCTGTAGTGAAAAGGCGGCCAGTTCCACGGCTGTTTCAAAGGGACACTCCAGTCTGAAAACATGAGGAAACATTCACAGTTTACTCAAATGAAAATGTTTGGAGACATTTGAGAGTAAAAGACCACGTACTTTCCAGAGAGGACGTCCTGCTTCAACTGCAGCACAAACAAATACCTGCGAGGACACAGCAGAAAGGACGTTTAAGGACCCAACGCCTCTGTACCTGATTTTCACCGTTTTTAAAACATGAAAAACAGAAGTAGTTCATTTTAAAGCGTTTGCCGTCGTCCAAAGTTCCTCTTCACTGACCTTATGCATCCAGAGCGTCCTAATGACTCACCACGATGAGTTTAGAAGCATTTTTCACAACTGTCAGAGACCAGAGCGGAGTTTTACCGTCACAGTAAAGCTAACAACAACTAGCATGCTAACACAAACCTGAAAGAAAAATGGGTGCAGCCCCGTTTGACTCTGACTAAAGGGGCTGGACTTTTTTCATGTCATAGAGTTAAATTGTTATATTGTAGAAGCAGCTCTTAGGGTCAAAATGAGTGCTCGGTACACAGTTAGCATGCTAGTTTTTGTCTCAGAGTTGTGAAAAGTGCTTATAAACTCATCTTGGTGAATAGTTAGAACGCTCTGAGTGCATCAGTTCAGTGAGGAATAACTGGACCACAGAGAATTAAAGGAGAAAAACAGAACCAGCTCATTTTAAAAAGACAAAAATGTGGCACTAAAAAGGAGGAAAAGAAAAAGAAAAAGAAAAAGACTGAGTTTGGTTCAAAGTTTAATGAGACAGTTTAAAAACACAAGTCTGTGCCAAATGTACAGGACAGATCTGGGGCGTGTGAGTTTGTGTGAGTGTGTGTTTTTGTGCATGTTTTTGTGTTCTTGTGTGTGTTGGGGTGTTCTTGTGCGTGTTCTTGTTCTTGTGTGTGTTCTTGTGTGTTTTGTGTGTGTTTGTGTTGTGTGTGTGTTTGTGTGTTGTTGTGTGTGTTCTGTGTGTGTTTGTGTGTTGTTGTGTACCTGGTGAGCTCCTCGTGCAGGTTGTTTGGTTCAGACGAGTAGAACTTGACCCTCATGTGGAGACAGTACGGAGGCCCGACTGGACAAACACGTCACATGTCACATCACACGTCTCACGTCACACGTCTCACGTCACACGTCTCACGTCACACTTCACGTCTCATGTCACACGTCTCATGTCACACGTCTCATGTCACACGTCTCATGTCACACGTCACTATTTTCACACCCACAGGAAGAACAAACTGAACCTCACTCACTTTTGACCTGTTTCTTTATACTTTTAGTGACGTCGAGCCAGTGCTGAAACAGAAACATGTGATCAGCTTCAGAAACCAGGACTAAACCAGGTCTAAACCAGGTCTAAACCAGGTCTAAACCAGGTCTAAACCCGGACTAAAGCGGGTCTAAAGCAGGTCTAAACCCGCACTAAAGCAGGACTAAACCAGGTCTAAACCAGGTCTAAACCAGGACTAAACCGGGACTAAACCAGGTCTAAACCAGGTCTAAACCAGCACTAAAGCAGGACTAAACCAGGACTAAACCAGGACTAAAGCAGGTCTAAAGCAGGTCTAAAGCAGGTCTAAACCCGGACTAAAACAGGACTAAACCAGGTCTAAAGCAGGTCTAAACCAGGTCTAAAGCAGGTCTAAAGCAGGTCTAAACCAGGTCTAAACCAGGTCTAGACCAGGTCTGAGGCAGTGCTCCCTCTTGTTGGACTCAGTTCTGTTGTTGTGCCTTTGGGCCAGACGTCCTTCTGTTTTTGAGCGTCTCCCACACATTCCTCTGTCTCCTCCCCCTCTCCTCCGTTATCTTATCTAGAGCTTTAAAAGGAGCAATATGGGACTTTTCAGGTGGAATGTTCCACAGTACAGCATTAAACATGTCCATCTCCGAGGAGGCAAGTTACAGGTCAGATCTGTGGAGGGGCGAGTCAGTGCACAGGAAGAACGCAGGTTTTACCAGGTTTTTGAGGAGTAATAAAACAGGATTCATGCAAGTTTAATGCCATATGGTGGAACATTCCAGGTAAAGCCATAAAATCTCCACGGAGACAGGCAGGTGGGGAACCAGAGAAGTGACATAGTGCATCTTTAAGTCAAACAGAACATGTACAACCAGTGTATTGGAATTTGTGTTAAAAGTCATGATCCTTAGTCCTGGTTCAGATCTGGCCCCCGCGTCCCCGGCCCCCGCGTCCCCGGCCCCCGCGTCCCCTGCGTCCCATGTCCTCGGGTCTCACCGGGACCTGAGCGGCGTCCATGAACCTCAGTCCAAAATAATCTTTCTCCACGATGTCCAGATGATACATGATCTGCTCAAACAGCTCCTCCCCCCGAGCCTTTTTCTGAAACACACACAGAATATGAGACAGGAAGGGCATCTGACACACGGGGAGGGCATCTGACACACGGGGAGGGCATCTGACACACGGGGAGGGCATCTGACACACGGGGAGGGCATCTGACACACGGGGAGGGCATCTGACACACGGGGAGGGCATCTGACACACGGGGGGGAGGGCATCTGACACACAGAGGGGGAGGGCATCTGACACACGGGGATACAGGAGGACGGGAGGGCATCAGGGTTAGATTACAGGAGTGATAGTGAACGCTCTGGAGGAGGAGAGTGCAGACGGAAGAATGTTTGGAATGTGCTTTTTCACTCAGAAAACAACTCTGTAAATGAAAGAGAAAGAGAAGAGGGAGAAAGAGGGAGAGGAGAGAGGGGACAGGAGAGAGGGAGGGGAGAGGGGAGAGAGGGAGGGGAGAGAGGGAGGGGAGGGGGAGGAGAGAGGGGAGAGGGAGGAGAGGGAGAGGAGAGAGAGAGAGGGGAGAGAGGGAGGGGAGGGGAGGGGAGAGGAGAGAGGGAGGAGAGGGAGAGGAGAGAGAGAGAGAGAGGGGAGAGAGGGAGGGGAGAGGAGAGGGGAGAGAGGGAGGAGAGGGGAGAGAGGGAGGAGAGGGAGAGGAGAGGAGAGAGAGAGGGGAGAGAGGGAGGGGAGAGGAGAGAGAGGAGAGAGAGGGGAGAGAGGGGAGAGAGGGGAGAGGAGAGGAGAGAGAGGGAGGGGAGAGGATAGAGGAGAGAGGGGAGAGAGGGAGAGGAGAGAGGATAGAGGAGAGAGGGGAGAGAGGGAGGAGAGAGGGGGGGAGAGGATAGAGGAGAGAGAGAGAGAGAGGGAGGGGAGAGGAGAGAGAGAGAGAGAGGGGAGAGGAGAGAGAGGGGAGAGGAGAGAGAGAGAGAGGGGAGAGGAGAGAGAGAGAGAGAGAGAGAGAGAGAGAGAGAGAGAGAGAGAGAGAGAGAGAGAGAGAGAGAGAGAGAGAGAGAGAGAGAGAGGGGAGAGGAGAGAGAGAGAGAGAGGGGAGAGAGGGAGGGGAGAGGAGAGAGAGGGAGGGGAGAGGATGGAGGGAGGAGAGAAAGGGGGAGGAGGGGAAAGGGAGAGGAGAAGAAGAAGTGAGAGGGAGAGAATAGATGTGAAGAGAGGAGAGAGGAAATGGAGGGGAGAGGAGAGAGAGAGAGAGTAGAGGGGGAGGAGAGAGGGAGAGGAGAGAAAGAGGAGGGGTGGGCCTGAGAGTGAGAAGAGAGAGAGAGAGAGACGGCAGGAGAGAGGGACATGTACAAACAGAGAGAGGACAATCGTCTCTTTGTCTCTGGAGCCGCTCATTGTTTCTACTGGACACATTTATGAGTCAGATTTACACAGAACGACAAAAGAGCACAAGGAAGGGCATCTGACACACACGGGGAGGGCATCTGACACACACAGGGAGGGCATCTGACACAAGGGGAGGTTCCTCTTTCCTCGAGGTCGCTCCGTTAGCAGCAGGTTTGATTGACAGCGTTGCTAAGCTCCACAGACACAGGGAGAACATGCACAGACACAGGGAGAACATGCACAGACACAGGGAGAACATGCACAGACACAGGGAGAACATGCACAGACACAGGCTCTTTGAGTTTGAGCTCGTCTCAAACTCGACACATTAATCTCACGTCTTTAAGTCTCTGGGCTGAAAAATGGATCCACTTTAAAAATCAGGTGACTTTTGTTTATTTAAAGTGACAGAAGACGCTGAACTTTGAGTCAGTTTCTGTTTGATGTGGAACGAACCAGGAACTCCACAGATATGACCCATAACCCAGGTCAAAGGTCAACACTCCTGCTCCTGACAGGTAAAGCTCCTGTATCACACAGACTGACTCTTGGAGCTTTAATCCATGTTCTAATGTTTCCTCCTCACAAACAGACCTGGAGTCGTGTTTTGTTTCATTCACATGTTTTAGTGACACTTTATTATTATCTGTTCCACCTTGTGATGTCATCAAGTGGTAGTTTAAAGTAACTCCTCCTCCTTTTACCTTTAGTTCAGTCGAGATAAGTGACAACTCCAGGACTGAAATGATCCAGATGATTCTAGTGAAGGTGGAGTTTAAAAACACAGAGCAGCACTTCCTGTATCACCACATGATGACATCACAAGGTGGAACAGAGCGTTTTCAGTTTGGTGTAAAGCCAACTAGAAGCACTACTCTGTCTAAAGATGCTACTCAAGTTAGACTTTAATGAGTTTTATTTTAACACAATCTGACCATAAAGAACTGACTTAGCTGAACTACATTTGTGCTGATGAACAAGTCCCTCAAATAACATCACAGTCACAGGCTAGCATTAGCATTAGCATTAGCATTAGCATTAGCCAACAGTTTTTCAGTCAGACTCGTAAACAGAACCATGAGCTCGGACTGAATCACCGACTCCTGAAAACACGCTCTTTAAATCACTTTTGGATTTTGTTTTTAGACTATTCTAAAGTGTCACCATGGTAACCGCTGAACATTCCACCACAGACATACATGCAGAACGCCCCCTACACGTATGCACAGGGGTTCCACAGTGTTCCAGTCCCTCACCGGCAGATCCACGCTGACGTCGCTCCCGTCCAACAGCGACACTCGACAGGTGATGACAGATTTGGCGTCGCCGGCCGCCGGGATGTGCGTGTTCGCTCTCTGGGCCTCGCGCAGACGAGTCCTCTCTGCATGTTTACGCACAGAGCGCCGCCCTAGAGTCCTCCGCAGGAAGCTCAGCATGGTGTCCGCGTCAACCACACCTGTACAGAGAGAGCCAATCAGAGACAAGAACCACACATGTACAGAGAGAGAGCCAATCAGAGACAAGAACCACACCTGTACAGAGAGAGAGCCAATCAGAGACAAGAACCACACCTGTACAGAGAGAGAGCCAATCAGAGACAAGAACCACACCTGTACAGAGAGAGAGCCAATCAGAGACAAGAACCACACCTGTACAGAGAGAGCCAATCAGAGACAAGAGCCACACCTGTACAGAGAGAGAGCCAATCAGAGACAAGAACCACACCTGTACAGAGAGAGAGCCAATCAGAGACAAGAGCCACACCTGTACAGAGAGAGAGCCAATCAGAGACAAGAACCACACCTGTACAGAGAGAGCCAATCAGAGACAAGAACCACACCTGTACAGAGAGAGAGCCAATCAGAGACAAGAGCCACACCTGTACAGAGAGAGAGCCAATCAGAGACAAGAGCCACACCTGTACAGAGAGAGAGCCAATCAGAGACAAGAGCCACACCTGTACAGAGAGAGAGCCAATCAGAGACAAGAGCCACACCTGTACAGAGAGAGAGAGAGCCAATCAGAGACAAGAACCACACCTGTACAGAGAGAGCCAATCAGAGACAAGAACCACACATGTACAGAGAGAGAGCCAATCAGAGACAAGAACCACACCTGTACAGAGAGAGAGCCAATCAGAGACAAGAACCACACCTGTACAGAGAGAGAGCCAATCAGAGACAAGAACCACACCTGTACAGAGAGAGCCAATCAGAGACAAGAGCCACACCTGTACAGAGAGAGAGCCAATCAGAGACAAGAACCACACCTGTACAGAGAGAGAGCCAATCAGAGACAAGAACCACACCTGTACAGAGAGAGAGCCAATCAGAGACAAGAACCACACCTGTACAGAGAGAGCCAATCAGAGACAAGAGCCACACCTGTACAGAGAGAGAGCCAATCAGAGACAAGAACCACACCTGTACAGAGAGAGAGCCAATCAGAGACAAGAGCCACACCTGTACAGAGAGAGAGCCAATCAGAGACAAGAGCCACACCTGTACAGAGAGAGAGCCAATCAGAGACAAGAGCCACACCTGTACAGAGAGAGAGCCAATCAGAGACAAGAGCCACACCTGTACAGAGAGAGAGAGAGCCAATCAGAGACAAGAACCACACCTGTACAGAGAGAGCCAATCAGAGACAAGAACCACACCTGTACAGAGAGAGAGAGCCAATCAGAGACAAGAACCACACCTGTACAGAGAGAGAGCCAATCAGAGACAAGAACCACACCTGTACAGAGAGAGAGCCAATCAGAGACAAGAACCACACCTGTACAGAGAGAGAGAGAGCCAATCAGAGACAAGAACCACACCTGTACAGAGAAAGAGCCAATCAGAGACAAGAACCACACCTGTACAGAGAGAGAGCCAATCAGAGACAAGAGCCACACCTGTACAGAGAGAGAGCCAATCAGAGACAAGAGCCACACCTGTACAGAGAGAGAGCCAATCAGAGACAAGAGCCACACCTGTACAGAGAGAGAGCCAATCAGAGACAAGAACCACACCTGTACAGAGAGAGAGCCAATCAGAGACAAGAGCCACACATGTACAGAGAGAGAGCCAATCAGAGACAAGAGCCACACCTGTACAGAGAGAGAGCCAATCAGAGACAAGAACCACACCTGTACAGAGAGAGAGCCAATCAGAGACAAGAACAAATGCACTGCAGGTTCTAGAAGATTTTCAATATTAATTTAGCAAATATTATTTAATGTTTAAATGCACTGACTCTGCTCTGTGTGTGTGATATATGTGTGTGTGTGTTATATGTGTGTGTGTTATACATGTGTGTGTGTGTGTACAGCTCCACACACACATGAGACAGTACACACATACGACCTGTTAAATCCAACCACAGGTACAAGTTTATTTGTGTAAAAACAGGAGGTGTTGTTCTTTGCAGGACGTTGTTTTTATCTAAATATTTGCAGCGTTTGTGATTTGACACTTCACATTTTGACTCGAGACACAACTCAGTGTGAACACAACAACCGGCTCACAACCGGCTCAGTGTGAACACAACAACCGGCTCAGTGTGAACACAACAACCGGCTCAGTGTGAACACAACAACCGGCTCAGTGTGAACACAACAACCGGCTCAGCGTGAACACAACAACCGGCTCAGTGTGAACACAACAACCGGCTCAGGACCTGCTCCCGACCTCTGACGTGAACCACAGTCTGTTTATATAAATGGACATATCTAACCTGCCGCCGCCGCCCAAACAGGAAGTGATCACGGTGCACTTCCTGTTGGGGCGGCGGCGGGTTAGACATGTGCGTTTACATAAACAGACTGTGGTCATGGGCTCGTGTTTGATTTACTCACCTCCTGAGACTCAACCACAGAAACACAGAGGACACTGATCCTAGAGCGGTCTGGGGTTTAAGAGCTTCTGATTTCAACACCTGCGTCGCCATGGAGATGATATGGCGTTGCCCGGAATGTTCCACAGTATGGCATTTCACTAGAGTTTAGAATTTATTTAATTTGGTATTTCCCCAAAATATCTCCTCATATATTCATTTGAACTTGAGCTGCACTACGTCCCACGTTTCGTCCCAGGTTTAGTCCAGGTTTAGTCCAGGTTTAGTCCCAGGTTTAGTCGAAAAACATGCACGTTTGTGAGGAGTACAGGAGCATTCACGTGCATAAACATCACACCTGTAAAGTTTAAGTTGGATCCATTTCTGGCTCAAATCTCAGTGTTTACGTGAGACTAAACGCACAAACGTCTCCATAAAGTTCACCAGAAACACCTCAAAGCTCCAGGAACATGACTTTTTCATTTTAAAAACATTTAGCGACAAAGTTAACCGAGTTCAAGTCGATTTGGTCTGAAGGAATGTTCAAGAATGTGGGCAGAGGGTTTTAATTAAGTGTTACATAAGAGAAGCTGCAAATGCCCCTCAATGTGTGACTTTAAAACGTGAATAATGATAAAAACAGACAGATTTATAAATGTGAAGTTTATGCACGTGCTCTTTACTCCTGTCCGTTACATCCATGTTGTTTATTCTAAGGACACTTGACAAACGCTGAGATTTACGCTTTAAACCTTAAACATTCAAACTTAACCGCGTCATTTTACTTTTTAACAGTTTTTTAGAAGCAAAACGATGACAAAACAATCGAATAAAAGAGAAGTTCGGTCGTTTTTTCCCTGTTGTTAGGCCTTCGGTAACGATGGAAGCAAAAGCAACAAGTGTCCGCTCGGTTTGTGTTAGCCGCGTTAGCCGTTAGCATAAAGTGCACGTTAAAACGCTGTGCCCGCCCGTCTGAGCTCACCCCGCGCGGCAAAACAAACGCCCCGCAGCCCTAAACCGTTGCCCAGCCCATTACACTTGCTCCGAGCGCCTGTGGATTCGGGTTTTAGCGCAGAAAAAGCGGGTTAAAACTCACGAAAAGGGGCCGAGGTGGTGCTAGAGCCGGGCGGCGGGCATGGCAGTCCTCTCCCCGGGCTGTGAGCGCTGGTTTCGGGGCCGTTTGGGGCCGCAGACCGGAGCGGGACGGTGCGTTTGTGCCGCAGGTCCCGGAGAAAAGTCCAAGGGAAGAACACAGGCTCCGGAAGTGACGTCAGCGCAAATCCACCAAGACTCAACAAAGAGACAACAAAAAAAAAGACACACTCCGGGGCTTTAAAGGCACGCACTGCGCTTGTTTTATGAGCCGCGCCAGTGTTTCCTCGTCACACACAGACCTGGAGTTGTGTTTTGTTTCATTCACACATGTTTAACACACAAACTCTGTCTGTTCCACCTTGTGACGTCATCATGTGGTGATACACTGTGTTTTTAAACTCCACACACCTTCACTAGGATCATTTGGATCATTTGAGTCCAGGAAAAACTGACAATCTACAACTGAACTAAAGGTAAAGGGAGGAGTTAACTTGAAAACTACCACTTGATGACATCACAAGGTGGAACAGAGCGTTTTGAGCTTTGTAGATGTGACAGACTAATAATAAAGTGTGACTCAAACATGTGTGAATGAAACAAAACACAACTCCAGATCTAAACCAGGACTAAATCAGGACTAAACCGGAACTAAATCAGGACTAAACCGGGGATAAACCAGGACTAAACCAGGACCAAACCAGGACTAAATCAGGACTAAACCGGGGCTAAACCAGGACTAAACCAGGACCAAACCAGGACTAAACCGGAACTAAATCAGGACTAAACCGGGGCTAAACCAGTTGAAAATCAGGACTAAATTATGGACTAAACCAGATCTAAACCAGGACTAATCTAAATGTGAGTTGTATGAGGTGAGAACATGAGACAAACCCATGTTATTGTAAGTGTAGGAAGGGCATCTGGTTTAAACCCCACACGTGTTAAATGAGCACAGGGCAGCACAGGCTCAGGTCACGACTGAATTCCCTTTTATTTAAAGATTTGTCATGTACAACAATCTATTTACAGTCTGCCATATTTACACAAATCAACAGGTGGCGCTGTGACGTACAAATTCTCTCAGAGCCAAAATCAAATAAAAATCAAATAAAAATCAAATGAAATCAGCATAAATTAAACTGTTCGTCCGTTTCCAGGTCAGCAGCACGACTTCCACCGGCCTTCACAATAAGAGCGCTCAAAACGGCATTTCACAATAAGAGCTGCTGTTAAAGTCAACTCTGGGCTGTTTACACTGAGAGACCAGGACTAAACCGGGACTGAACCGGGACTGAACCGGGACTGAACCATCCACAGAACATCATTTTTCAAATTTAAACATTTTTCTGTCAAATTAAAAACATTGTCTTGTTTCTGGATATTTTTTTGTCACATCTCGAGTGTAAACGTCCCAGAGCCGTTTGAGTCTCACACAAACCTCTGAAACTGAAGCGGAGTTTACTCCACTCTGTACGACTGTATGTGTGTGTACTTACACACACACACATATATACAGTCTGTACTATAGACTGTATATATGTGTATGTATATATACACACATATATACAGTCTGGTCTGTACACGCATTTATTATCATCACTATTCACAACAACATACTGCACCAGAGCACCCAACGAGCAGGGCTATGGTCCACTAGTCCAGACGCGGTCCAAACCCGGTCCAGACCCCGGTCCCGACTCCAGTCCAGATCCCGGTCCACACCTCGGTCCAGACCTGGTTTAGATTGAAAAAGATTTTGCTAGTGAAAATACATCACATTTGGCACTGTCATTCTTTATGTGGTGAAACAGTTAAAGCAGTTAAACCAGGACTAAACCAGATCCAAACCAGGTCTAACTCAGGTCTTAATGAGGTCCAAACAGGTCCATGGCACATTCACATATCAAATGGGTCTAAACCAAGACTAAACTCGGACTAAACCAGAATGTAACAAGGTCCAATGCAAGACTAATGTAGGACTAAACCAGGACCAGACCAGGACCAGACCAGGACCGGACCAGGACTAAACCAGGACCAGACCAGGACTAAACCAGGATTAAACCAGGACCAGGACTGGTGGACCTTTCAAATTCACACATACAGAATTCAAACTTCTCGAAGTTCAGTGGCATTTTTCATTTCTTTTGTTCAACATTTCATCATTATACCTTGATAAACACAAACCTGTGCAGTAACTGGAAGTACCAGTTTGAAGTACCAGTTTGACGTGCTAGTTTAAAGTACCAGTATGAAATACTAGTTTGAAGTACCAGTTTAAAGTACTGGTAAAAAGTACTATTCTAAAACCATTCTCTCAGATATGCTCCAGTTAGCAGGTTTGACACAGCAGTACGATTCTCCAGCAAAACCCAGAAGAAACGATTGATTTTGAAATAAAAACAAAGCGCTAAAAAGAAGGAGGTGACAGGGCATCCGGGTTAATTCACAAATCTCTCCTGGAGGTTTTAGAAAAGTGAAATAAAATGAGAAATAGCAAGTTTACACAGGTATTTTGGACCACAGGGGCTTCAGGACGGTCTGTAGATGTCAGGACTAAACCGGGTGTGAGCGCAGATAAGTAAAACTCAAACTGTATTTCTGAAGAACCTGAAACAGATTAATACAAATAAAATATAAATAAATTATATAAAACTTTGATCATTTGAAAATAAAAAAAATAATAATAATAATGGGGGGTCGCGTACCACAGTTTGAGAACCACATTTACCAAACAATATGCCATTCATGTAAAAAATGATAAAACCAGGTCTAATCCAGATCTAAATCAGGTTTAAAAAAAGGTCTAAATCAGGTCTAATCCAGGTCCAAATCAGGTCTAAATCAGGTCTAAATCAGGTTTAAATCAGGGCTAATACAGATCTAAATCAGGTCTAATCCAGGTCTAAATCAGGTCTAATCCAGGTCCAAATCAGGTCTAAATCAGGTCTAAATCAGGTTTAAATCAGGGCTAATACAGATCTAAATCAGGTCTAATCCAGGTCTAAATCAAGGCTAATCCAGATCTATATCAGTTTTAAAACAGGGCTAAATCAAGTCTAAATCAGGTCTAATCCAGATCTAAATCAAGTTTAAATCAGGGCTAATCCAGATCTCAATCAAGTTTTAAAAAAGGTCTAAATCAGGTCTAATCCAGGTCCAAATCAGGTTTACATCAGGGCTAATACAGATCTAAATCAGGTTTAAATCAGGTCTAAATCAGGTTTAAAACAGGGCTAATACAGATCTAAATCAGGTTTAAATCAGGTCTAAATCAGGTTTAAAACAGGGCTAAATCAGGGCTAAACAAGGATCAGACCAAGACTAAATCTGTACTAAACCTAGATTAAAAAAGGTACTAAACCTGGACTAGTCAATAGTTTGAATAATGACCTTTTCTTTGAGGATACTTCATATCATATTAATAATAATAATAATAGTAATAATAATAATAATAATAATATAAAAGTTGAATTATGTCAGTGGCAGCTCAAAAATATTCTTAAAAACAACCAAAGGTTAAAGGTTAAAACTTTAAATAAAATATACAGACAGTGCAATCCTAAAGAAAAATGAGAGGGAGGGCATCTGACACAGGGATTTAAGGGGGGGATGGGAGGGCATCTGACACATCTACAGACAGCACAGGTCCTTTAGTCCCGTGTGGTCCAAACTTCAGACCAAAGTGCAGTTTTTAAACAGATGGAAGAATTTAAATAAAAATAAAAAAGCACCAAAACACGACAACAGCGAGAGGCAGGCGCTCCGTACGGACACCAGGGGGCGACACAGGGAGAACACAAGAATAAATACTGTTGCTGTTTTTTTTTTTGTTTTTTTTTTAGCTAAAGGAAGTTTGGAAAATCAGGTCCTCCGGGTATGGCACGACAAGGATGCAGGCGCTCCGTAAACACGCCCCAAACACGTCCCAAAACATGTCCCAAAAACATGTCCCAAAAACACGTCCAAACCTGTCCCGTGTCCCAGTCTGTCGCGTAAAGTGCATCAGTGCATTCTGCCCGACCGGAAAACACCGAGGAGACGGAAACAGGAACAGCCGCCGTGTCAGGAATTATCATAAGAGATTTAAAGGAACTGTATGTATCCTGCCCCCTGCTGCTTCACAGAGGTACTACACGTCTGAGCCTTTGGGCAGTGACCAATCAGATCAGAGGCTTTTGAGGGTAAAACGACTGGATTTCAGCTTTGGAACTGGCAACCCAAACGAGAGTCAGGTGAGGAACGTTCTGCTTTCTGATTGGAACCAAAAAACACCAAATTATAACAAATAAACAAGATCATGTCCAGTGTTTTCGTAGTTTATGTAATTTAAATCAAACTCTCACATACAGTTCCTTTGTATTTGTGTTTTGTTTGCGTCGACCCACATTTTAGAAACGCTCACTCCTCCTTTTCCTTATGGCACATGTTTGAAGCAGTTTCATCGTTTCACATCATTAAAAATAGAATTAAAATAAAAAAAATGTATATAAAAGTTCAAACACACCCAGGGCCAGCCCATGAGTCCAGACGTCACGTCAACGTTTATAAACCACAGGCTGAGAAAAGAGCCTGTTCAGGACTTAAAGACGGGGTATTTACCTCTGTGGGGTATTAAAGAGGAGGTATTTACCTCTGTGGGGTATTAAAGAGGGGGTATTTACCTCTGTGGGGTATTAAAGAGGGGGTATTTAGTCCTGTGGGGTATTAAAGTGGGGGTATTTACTGCTGCGGGGTATTAAAGAGGGGGTATTTACTGCTGCGGGGTATTAAAGAGGGGGTATTTACCTCTGTGGGGTATTAAAGAGGGGGTATTTAGTCCTGTGGGGTATTAAAGTGGGGGTATTTACTGCTGCGGGGTATTAAAGAGGGGGTATTTACCTCTGTGGGGTATTAAAGAGGGGGTATTTAGTCCTGTGGGGTATTAAAGAGGGGGTATTTAGTCCTGTGGGGTATTAAAGTGGGGGTATTTACTGCTGTGGGGTATTAAAGAGGGGGTATTTACTGCTGCGGGGTATTAAAGAGGGGGTATTTACCTCTGTGGGGTATTAAAGTGGGGGTATTTACTGCTGTGGGGTATTAAAGAGGAGGTATTTACCTCTGTGGGGTATTAAAGTGGGGGTATTTACTGCTGTGGGGTATTAAAGTGGGGGTATTTACTGCTGTGGGGTATTAAAGAGGGGGTATTTACTGCTGTGGGGTATTAAAGTGGGGGTATTTACTGCTGTGGGGTATTAAAGTGGGGGTATTTACTGCTGTGGGGTATTAAAGTGGGGGTATTTACTGCTGTGGGGTATTAAAGTGGGGGTATTTACTGCTGTGGGGTATTAAAGAGGAGGTATTTACCTCTGTGGGGTATTAAAGTGGGGGTATTTACTGCTGTGGGGTAATAAAGAGGGGGTATTTAGTCCTGTGGGGTATTAAAGAGGGGGTATTTACTGCTGTGGGGTAATAAAGAGGGGGTATTTAGTCCTGTGGGGTATTAAAGAGGGGGTATTTACTGCTGTGGGGTAATAAAGAGGAGGTATTTAGTCCTGTGGGGTATTAAAGAGGAGGTATTTACTGCTATCAGGTTATTTTGAAAAAACTATATTCATTCAAAACAACTTATTAACATGTTTTTAAGTGTCACTTTCGTTTTTGTCTCTGAGTCTCTCCTCCCTTTGCTCTCTGTGCTAAGCCCCTCCCCCTTCAGAGCTCTATCACACTCACCTGCATCGCACTAATGAAACTACTGCACATCACATCAGGTTTGTGAAGTCATAGTGCACAGTTTTGTGTCATGTTCTTGTTTATTTATGGAGAGTTGTCGTGTGGAGCGTGGGTGATGTCGGCTTGTGGGCGGAGCCTCGTACAAGCTCGTACTGCTAAGTGGGGAGATCTCTAGATGACTCAGACATGCCATGGATGACATCTAAAATCTGTTCGGGGATGTTTTTGATGAGGGAACAGCGTTGGAACACGGGAGAAAGATACAAAAAAAAAGAGTAGATTTTGCAGAATACCCCGTCTTTAAACCTGTGGGTCACATTTAAACCAAACTGCACCTTTAACTCGGAAATGTGAGATTATTAATGGAAGATTTCCTCAGTGAATTAAACTCAAACCATGTGGACCACTTTCCTCATTGACTAAACAAATGTTAAATCTCTGAGGCAGAACAATTTACAAAAAATATAGAAAATATCTGACACGTTGAAACTGTTCTGATCTTTAAAGGGGCTGTACCTGATTTTTCCCGCGTATCTGAGCGTCTGACAGTAACAGCTCTGGGGTCAAAATAAATCTGTCTGCATCGAATTATGAAGAGCGTTACTGTCAGAGAATCAGGAAGTGCACTGTTAACATGCTACTTTATCATGAGTGGTCTCTGGTGTGAAAAGTGCTTATAAACTCATCATGGCGAGTGATTATGATGTTCTGAATGCATAAGTTCAATGAGGAGTGACTTTGGACCACTGCAAACTGTTTAAAATGATCTAGTTGTGTTTTTAAGGCGGTAAAACCCAGGTACAGCGTCTTTAGCGTGTCGTTTGAACACGGCGTGATGCGTTCAGGCGCCGCTCGGCCCTCAGAGCTCGTTTTTGTTTGGGGTCAATGAGATAAATGGCGTTATGTTTGTTTTGTTTGTGGGCGACGTTCTTTTGATAATTCGCTTTTGTCCTGTGCTTTTCTGCCTCCTCTTTTCCGCGGGCTCATTGTGGCTCTACTGTCCGGGATTCCGACTCGGCGCTGGTTCTGTCCGGATCCTGGTCGTGGTTTTCCGGGTCTGGACTGGGATTTCCGGGGTTTAAACTGGACTTTTCCGTCTCTGGACCGGTTTTGTCTGGGTCTACGCTGGTCTTGGCTGGTTCAGAACTGGATTTGTCGAGATCGGAACTGCTTTTGCTCGAGTCTTGGCTGGTTCTACCTGGATCACAACCGGATTTGCTCGGGTCTTTCCCGTTTTCCTCTCGATCCTTACTCCGCTCTAAGTCCGGACTGGATTCTAGACTGGTCTCTAGTCCTGTGCTGGTCTCCTCTGCGTCCTTGTGGTTTGAAATGCCTTCGTTCAAGTCCTCGCTGGTCTTCTCTGGATCGTAACCAGTCTCGGCAGGGTCCTCCGCGGTCTGGTCCGAGTCCGGGCCCGGTTCTGGACTGGTTTGGGGTCTTTTGCTGGTCTCTTGGTTGCTGGTTCGACTCCCGATGCTGCCCACGCTAAGGCACTCGTCTTCGGTCTCTCCCTCCGTCTCCTCGGTGATGTCCAAAACCTCCACGTCGCCCTCGTCGTCCTCGTCCAGCTCCAGCAGGTGGCGCTCTCCCGGCCCCTCCCCCTCCGCACACGCCGCCAATGATGATGTGGCGCTCTGCGATTGGTCGTTCAGGGGTCGCTCCGCCTCCCTCTGCTGGACGGGCCGGTGCACGGGTTTGACCAGCCCCTCGTCGTACACTTTCAAAATGGCCTCACACACGAAGCGGTACTGGCTCTGTGCAGAGAGAAAGAGAGAGAAGGAGAGATAGAAGGAGAGAGGGAGGACAGAGAGAGAGGGAGGGAGGACAGAGAGAGAAGGAGAGAGGACAGAGAGAGAAGAAGAGAGGACAGAGAGGGAAAGAGAGAGGACAGAGAGAAAAAGAGAGAGAAAGAGAGTGAGGGAGGACAGAGAGAGAAAGAGAGGACAGAGAGAGAAGGAGAGAGAGAGAGGGAGGGAGAGAAGGAGAGGGAGAGAAAGAGAAGATAGAGAGAGAGAGTGAGGGAGGACAGAGAGAGAAAGAGAGGACAGAGAGAGAAGGAGAGAGAGAGAGGGAGGGAGGGAGGGAGAGAAGGAGAGGGAGAGAAAGAGAAGACAGAGAGAGAAAGAGAGAGGACAGAGAGAGAAGGAGAGAGGGAGAGAGAGAGGGAGAGAAAGAGAGACAATGAAAGAGGAGAAAAGAAGAGGAGAGAAAGAGAGAGAGGAGAGAGGGAGAGAAAAAGAGAGGAAAGAGAGAGAAAGAGAGGAAAGAGGGACAGAGAGAGAGAGAGAAAGAGAGGAGAGAAACAGACAGAGAGAAAGATAGAGGGAGAGAGAAAGAGAGGGAGGGAGGGAGGGAGGGAGGGAGAGACAGAGAAACAGACAGAGAAAGAGAGGAACAGAGAAAGAGTGGGAGAGAAGGAGAGAGAAACAAAGAAAGAGACAGAGAGAGAGAAACACAGAGAGAGAGAGGACATAGAGAGAAAGAGAGGGAGAGCGAGACAGATGAAGAGAGAAACATAGAGAGGGAGAGACAGAGAAACGGAGAGAGAGGAAGAGACAGAGAGAGACAGACAGAAAGAGACACACGGAGAGAAAAAGGGGAGACAGAATTGACCAAATAAATAAAATAAAATACATTTGTCTTAAATTTATTCTCGTTATTTTGGCTTCAGCTCCACAAACTCGTCACATTAATGTTTTTGGGCTAAAAAATGGATCCAATTTATTTAAACTGACAAGAAGATGAACTTTGGCTTAGTGAGTCTACACCAGGTCTACAACAGGTCTATACCAGGTCTCCACCAGGTCTCCACCAGGTCTCCACCAGGTCTCCACCAGGTCTCCACCAGGTCTCCACCAGGTCTACACCAGGTCTCCACCAGGTCTATACCAGGTCTCCACCAGGTCTATACCAGGTCTACACCAGGTCTACACCAGGTCTACACCAGGTCTACACCAGGTCCATACCAGGTCTACACCAGGTCTACACCAGGTCTACACCAGGTCTACACCAGGTCTACACCAGGTCCACACCAGGTCTACACCAGGTCTATACCAGGTCTCCACCAGGTCTCCACCAGGTCTATACCAGGTCTACACCAGGTCCACACCAGGTCTACACCAGGTCTATACCAGGTCTGTGACAGGACTGTTCCAGGTCTAATCTAGAATGAAACAAAAACTGGCCCAATCTTTTCATTTTTTTTTTTAGATTGGTCCCGGTTTAGTCTCGGTTTAATCCCCCATTAGTTCCCATCTAGACCTGGTTTAGTTCTCATCTCGTGCTGGTTTAGACCTGGTTTGGTCTTTATTTAGTCCTGGTCCAGTTCTGGTTTAGTCCTGATTCAGTCCTTGTCCAGTCCTGGTCCAGTCCTTGTCCAGTCCCGGTCTTTAAAGCTGTGGTCGTGCGTAGAGTCCTGACCGGGGTCTGGATCATCATGGCTCTCTGGTCTCTCATGGTCCTCACGATGTCCAGAGGAAACACGGGCTGACCACACTCCATCAGACACAGGGCCGTCTCCATGGTGATGAGGACGCCGGTGCGGCCGATCCCAGCGCTGCAACGACACGACCGGCCAATCAGAAACAGAGCCGTCTCCATGGTGATGAGGCCAACAATCAATTCTCTGCGGCTGATGTCATCAACATTCCCTGGGCGTGTGATGCTAACTGTAGGCACTGCTCTGTCTGAGGCTCTGTTAGACTTTAATCTGAGCTTTATTCTACACGATCTGACCATAAAGAGGTGAGATGACCTGTGCTGTTAGACAAGTCCCTCCCTTTTTTTTTTTAACTGATGTGCCAGTGTGTGCATTGAGTCACCATGGTAACTGCTGAACATTCCACCATAGACATACATGTAGAACACCTTCAACATGCTGTCACTGTATCAATACTGGCAGAACACGACAGAACCGACACAAGTGCCGGAACACCAAAGACTCTTAAAAGTTTAACCCCGCAGGGACGGACGCTCTGCTGTGATTGGTCCATTGAGGTGATGCTGTAGCGCCCCCTGTGGACAGCTGCACATCACACTAGAGCAGAGCATTTTTATTCATTTGTATCAGAAGTGTCCGCGTTAAACCTGCCGCTTCACGTCCCGCTCTAAGTAGACGTCGTGTGAGTGTGTTACGAGTCGGGTCCTGACCTGCAGTGCACCACCACGGGCTGGTCCTGACCCGAGCGCTTCGACCGGACCAGAGTCACAAAGTCCAGGAAATCTGTGGAATCATCAGGAACGCCGTGATCCGGCCACGCCAAGTACTGGATCTGTGTCAGCTCCCTCTGCTGCCCGCTCTGAGGAGGTGCACCACACACACACACACACACACACACACACACACACACACGTAAGTATCCAGATGCCCTCCTATGCTCTCAGACCCTTGTGTGTCAGATGCCCTCCCTCATTTTCCCTGTGTGTCAAATGTCCTTTCAGCCTCCCTGCATGTGTGTCAGATGCCCTCCCCGTCTTTCCGGTTTTATTTTTTCATCTCACTCCTCCCTCACACTGCTCTTTGTTTGTTGTCCTACATTCTCTCCATCTCTGTGAATGATTCGGATGCGTCTCCATGGAAACAGTTCCCACAGCATCAGGACCGCATCCCACACTGTCGCCATGGAGACTCAACATCCCACCATCCTCAGCCCTGCTCAGTAATCTCTCCTCTCTCTCTTGTGTCCCTCCTTCATCCTCTCCCTCCTCCTTTCTCTCCATCCCCCCCACTACTCTCTCCCTCCTGTTTCTTCTTCCCGCTCTCCTCACCTCCTCTCCCTCCCTATCTTTCTTTCACCAGTTTGTGCATGATGATCATCTCTCTCCTCCTCTCTCTCCCTCTCTCCTCTCTTCCCTCCCTCCCCCTTTCACTGGTTTGTGCGTGATGGTCATCTCTCTCCTCCTCTCTCTCCCTCTCCTCTCTTCCTCTCCTCCCTCTCACCGGTTTGTACACAATGGTCATCTCCTCCTCTCTCTCCCTCTCTTCTCTCCTCCCTCTCCCTCTCACCGGTTTGTGCATGATGGTCATCTCTCTCCTCCTCTCTCTCCCTCTCCTCTCTTCTCTCCTCCCTCCCTCCCCCTCTCCCTCTCACCGGTTTGTGCGTGATGGTCATCTCTCTCCTCTCTCTCACTCTCCTCTCCTCTCTCCTCCCTCCCTCCCCCTCTCACCAGCTTGTGCATGATGGTCATCTCTCTCTCCCTCTCCTCTCTTCTCTCCTCCCTCCCTCCCCCTCTCACCGGCTTGTGCATGATGGTCATCTCTCTGACGAGGAACGCGGCTCCGCCCTCTTCGTTGTGGCAGGTCACGTTGAAGTCGCCGTACGCCGCGCTGCTCTCGGGGTTGGGCCAGTACTGATGACACTTCACCTGCGCACATGAATGACATCATCACACTTACGTCATAGAAACGCTTCAATAACACATGCAGCCACTCAAAACACTTGAATCCACCTTGTGACATCATCAGGTGGTAATCCAGAAGTTCCACGTGACGGGTTTTTATATTGTAATTCTGAGTAATTTAAGATTTACATCAGTTCAGTTGTAGAGGAGAGGGAGGGCATCTGACACACGGGGAGGGCATCTGACACAGGGGGGGAGGCGCACTTACCCGTCCCCGCTCCACCTGTGTGGTCAGCATCACCACCAGAGACGAGCCCTGCTCCCAGGTCATCTGCCAGAAGTCTGGACACGTGTGCGGCAGTGGCCCCTGGCACGCGATGTAACGGTTTATCAGACTCCACGCCGGAATCTCCATCTGAGAGAGGGAGGAGAGGAGGGAGAGGAGAGAGGGAGGGAGGAGGGGAGAGAGGAGAGGAGGAGAGGAGAGGATAGAGGGAGGAGAGGACAGAAGGAGGGAGGTAGGAGCAGAGGGGGAGAGGAGAGGAAGAAAGGATAGAGGGAGGGAAGAGGAGAAGAGGGAGGAGAGGACAGGGAGGAGGAGGGGGGAGGACAGAGGGAGAAGCAGAGGGGGAGAGGAGAGGAAGAAAGGACAGCGGGAGGGAGGAGAGGACAGAGGCAGGAGGAGAGGGAAAAGTAGAGGAGAGGGGGAGAGGAGAGGGGGCATGGAGGGAGGAGAGGACAGGAAGGATGAAGGGAGGAAGGAAGAGAGGACAGGGAGGAAGGAGGAGAGGGGTGAGTAGAGGAGAGGGGCAGGAGAGATGGTAAATCAATGATCCTGTTTTCAGCGCCTCCAAAGCACTTGACAACAACCAACCAACAATGACACTGAGTTGAAGAGCGGGATTTAAACCTTCAACCTTCAGATCAGACGGCGACAGGAAACATCTGCTCAAACAACGTCTAATGAAACAGAAACAGACTCAGACTCACGTTGATGTAGTTTGCGTTGATGTAATCGTCCGTGCTTTTCAAAATCACTCGAGTGGCATCGTCTGGACAGGAAGAACAAAATCACATGTTTGACCGCAACCATAAAGGACCAGTTTGTAGGATTTAGATTTTAAACTCCATGAACATGACCTCTGTGTGACCCCAGATATGAGCGAAACATGTTCACAACAAACACAACTTTTATAATCCCGGTTTATCCTTAAAACGCCCATAATGCACTGCTCTGATCTGCTCTAATGTTTCCTCCTCAAAAAACACACCTGGAGTTGTGTTTTGTTTTGTTCACACATATTTAACGCACAAAACTGCAGATTTAGGCTGAGTTCTTCTCTCAAACTGAAAAAAACACTCTGTCCCACCTTGTGATGTCATCATGTGGTGATACAGGAAGTGCTCCACTGTGTTTTTAAACTCCACACACCTTCATTTCTAGAATCAATTGAATCATTTCAGTCCTGGAGTTGCCGCTCATCTCGACTGAACTAAAGGTAAAAGGAGCTGGTCACTTGAGGACCACCACTTGATGACATCACAAGGTGGAACAGAGCATTTTGAGTGTTGTAGATGTTACAGACTAATAATAAAGTGTGACTCAAACATGTGTGAATGAAACAAAAAACAACTCCAGGTCTGTTTTTGAGGAGGAAACATCATTAGAACATGACAAAGCTACAAGAGTGTATTCTGTGTCATAAAGGACCTTTAATGACAAACAAACATGGGCATAGTGTCATTTATTTATGTGTCTGTATCTGCAGGTCAAGGCTCAGGACACAGGGTCAGATGTGAGTGTAGTACCTTTTTAAAACAGTAGGAGGCAGGATACACACACTACAATGAAATAAAGACAACATATTCTAGAGCCAAACTGAGCTGGAAAACAGGTCAGAATTCACCTTTTAACTGTCAAACACAGAGCTGTGACACGTACTGCCCCTTTAATGCTGAAGCTGTGACACGTACTGCCCCTTTAATGCTGAAGCTGTGACACGTACTGCCCCTTTAATGTTAATATTAAATCAGTTTATGAAATGACATGCTGTAGTGTAAATCCGCCTACAGGGGGAGATGTCTCTGTAGCGGTTCTTCGAGACGTTCTGAGGTAATTTGGCACAAAGCATGGTCATCCCCGGACGCTTCCGGTACAGGGCCTGTGGGGGCAGCACAGAGCACACACACACATATATATTTATATACAGGTAAACATAATTTAACATGGTTAAATCAGCCCATAATCTACATGTACTGAGAGTGCGCCTCACATCAAACTGCTGCAGCAGCGCCCCCTGCCGGAGCCCCTCCCTCAGCGCGCTCATGGACTCTCTCAGGGCGTTTTGGTCCACACTTGAGTCGATTGGACTTTTCTCTGGGATGTACTGAAACTCCGGCTCCGAGTCCTTCTCCTCCACCATGTTGTAGATCGCTAAAAACATGGAAGACAAACACACGAGTGAAACATGTCAGAGACAGAGAGGTACAGCTCTACGCCCAAGAAAAACAGACAGAGAGGAGTAAAAGAGGAAACACCACAGACTGTTTATGTAAATGGGCGTAGCTAACGTGCTAGCAGCCGCGTTCCAAACAGAAGTGATCATGGTGCACTTCCTGCTCCATTGACTCTGGCTCCAATTCTCTTTCTGTGTATAAACTGTGTCCTCTCTCTGTCTCTGCTGCTTCAGACTCATTTTGGTCTTAAATGTTCGTATTAACCCTCTACATGATCCTGGGGTTTTTCTTTCACTATTGTGTCTGTAAATCAAGATATGAACATTAAAAACAGACAAATCAGGTCCTTCTTTCCCCAAAGGTCACTCCTGTTAGCGTTAGCAACAGGTTTGATTGACAGCGTTGCTAAGCGCTCGCTCTCTGCTAAACCAGCGGTGTGGGCGGGAGGAGGCGTTACCTTCAACAGCCTCGCTCCTGATTGGCTCTTTGGTCGCTATGATACTTGAAAAAAATTGGCTCCTATACCTGCTCTAGCCTTGATGAGCTGTGGGAGACGTCACACTCAGTCCACTTTATACAGTCTATGGTTTGGCGTCACGAGCAGAATCAGCTCCCCCTAGTGGCTTCTTCATTATACTCATGTCTAATTGTGTATACATAGTTGTTGTAGGGAACATTAAAGGGGGTGCATCTCACCGTTTGGCCTTACGAGCAGAATCAGCTCCCCCGAGTGGCTCTCACAGCTCGCCTTGATGAACATGACCACCTGGTCATGGGTGTGGTCTGAGATGTCCCTGCCGTTTATCAGCAGCACCTGGTCTCCCTCATTCAGACGCGGCACGCACAGGTCCGCCTTAAAAACAAGAGGCAGATATGATTAACCAGGGAAAAGATGAGACTCCACCTTAAAAACAACACACACAAATGATTAACCAGGGAAAAGATGAGACTCCACCTTAAAAACAACACAAATGATTAACCAGGGAAAAGATGAGACTCCACCTTAAAAACAACACAAATGATTAACCAGGGAAAAGATGAGATCTCCACCTATTAAAACAAACACACACAAATGATTAACCAGGGAAAGATGAGACTCCACCTTAAAAACAACACAAATGATTAACCAGGGAAAGATGAGACTCCACCTTAAAAACAACACACACAAATGATTAACCAGGGAAAAGATGAGACTCCACCTTAAAAACAACACAAATGATTAACCAGGGAAAAGATGAGACTCCACCTTAAAAACAACACACACAAATGATTAACCAGGGAAAAGATGAGACTCCACCTTAAAAACAACACACACAAATGATTAACCAGGGAAAAGATGAGACTCCACCTTAAAAACAACACACACAAATGATTAACCAGGGAAAAGATGAGACTCCACCTTAAAAACAACACACACAAATGATTAACCAGGGAAAAGATGAGACTCCACCTTAAAAACAAGACAGATTAACATGGAACGCTAAGTCCCGCCTCCGGACAAAACGCTGAGGATTAAGGGAGTCCCCGATGAGGTTAGACCCACTGACCCTCTGGTGGGAGGGAGAGCACCTCACCCACTGCACCGATCTCCAGTTTGTGTAGAGATTATGGGATCTTTCAGTTTTACTCACCGAGGTCCCAGGAGCCACTCTGGACACGATTATGGGCATTTTCTGATCTGCCCCTCCCTGAAAGAGGGAGAGGGGAGGAGAGGAGGGACGGAGGAGAAAGAGGGGAAGATGGGGGAGGAGAGGGAGGCAGGAGGGATAATGAGTGAGATGTACACAAAAAATAGAGAATAGAGAGAAGAGAGAGAGAAAGAAATTATACATCACTTTTAAAGACACTTCTGTTTCTTCCATTAGCAGAACATAAGTGTGTAAGTATAAGTGCGAGTATAAGTACGAGTATAAGTACGAGTATAAACGCGAGTATAAGTATGAGTATAAGTGCGAGTATAAACGCGAGTTTAAGTGCGAGTATAAACGCGAGTATAAGTATGAGTATAAGTGCGAGTATAAGCGCGAGTATAAATGCGAGTATAAGTATGAGTATAAGTGCAGGTATAAGTATGAGTATAAGTACGAGTATAAGTGCGAGTATAAACGCGAGTATAAGTATGAGTATAAGTGCGAGTATAAATGCGAGTATAAGTATGAGTATAAATGCGAGTATAAGTATGAGTATAAGTGCGAGTATAAACGCGAGTATAAGTATGAGTATAAACGCGAGTATAAGTGCGAGTATAAATGCGAGTATAAGTATGAGTATAAGTGCGAGTATAAACGCGAGTTTAAGTGCGAGTATAAACGCGAGTATAAGTGCGAGTATAAATGCGAGTATAAGTATGAGTATAAGTGCGAGTATAAACGCGAGTATAAGTATGAGTATAAACGCGAGTTTAAGTGCGAGTATAAGTATGAGTATAAACGCGAGTTTAAGTGCGAGTATAAATGCGAGTATAAGTATGAGTATAAGTGCGAGTATAAACGCGAGTATAAGTATGAGTATAAACGCGAGTATAAGTGCGAGTATAAATGCGAGTATAAGTATGAGTATAAGTGCGAGTATAAACGCGAGTTTAAGTGCGAGTATAAACGCGAGTATAAGTGCGAGTATAAAATGCGAGTATAAGTATGAGTATAAGGTGCGAGTATAAACCGCGAGTATAAGTATGAGTATAAACGCGAGTTTAAGTGCGAGTATAAGTATGAGTATAAACGCGAGTTTAAGTGCGAGTATAAATGCGAGTATAAGTATGAGTATAAGTGCGAGTATAAACGCGAGTATAAGTATGAGTATAAACGCGAGTTTAAGTGCGAGTATAAGTATGAGTATAAACGCGAGTTTAAGCGCGAGTATAAATGCGAGTATAAGTATGAGTATAAGTGCAGGTATAAGTATGAGTATAAGTACGAGTATAAGTGCGAGTATAAACGCGAGTATAAGTATGAGTATAAGTGCGGGTATAAGTATGAGTATAAGTGCGGGTATAAGTATGAGTATAAGTGCGAGTATAAGTGCGAGTATAAACGCGAGTATAAGTATGAGTATAAGCGCGAGTATAAGTACGAGTATAAACGCGAGTATAAGTACGAGTATAAACGCGAGTATAAGCGCGAGTATAAGCGCGAGTATAAGTACGAGTATAAACGCGAGTATAAGTACGGGTGAGTATTTTGTACCTTGACGTTGAATCCGAAGCGTCCGTGTTCGTCGGGTCTCATTTTGATCAGCACCAGATTATCATGAGGCACCACTCCATTCAACTGGAACACAAGAACAAACACCTGCATTTGACTCCACAAAAATCACATTCTGACGTCTAAATAAAGAGTGTTTTTATTGTCGTTGTGGTATCGAGTCTATTCCTTAGTATCGAAATCGAGTGTTAATATTGTGACAGCCGCAGTTCGGCTCCCTGGACTCACGGTGGCGCTGTCGGCTCCCGGCTCGTCGTACAGGCTCTGTTGGGAGTGGGCCTGGATGATCTGACTCAGGGTTTTTCTGCTCAGCTGTTTGGGCGGCAGAGCGGGAGGCTGCCCGGCCACGCCCTCCGGAGACCTGGGCACAAAGGGTTCAAATGGATGGAAGCAATACGGCTAATGCGCTCTTTAGTCCTGGTCCAGTCCCCTGCTCGGTCCCCCGCTCGGTCCCCCGCTCGGTCCCCCGCTCGGTCCCCCGCTCGGTCCCCCGCTCGGTCCCCGGTCCAGTCCCCGGTCCAGTCCCCGGTCCAGTCCCCGGTCCAGTCCCCGGTCCAGTCCCCGGTCCAGTCCCCGTCCAGTCCCCGTCCAGTCCCCCGCTCAGTCCCCCGCTCAGTCCCCCGCTCAGTCCCCCGCTCAGTCCCCCGCTCAGTCCCCCGCTCAGTGAATCAATCTTACGGCGTAGAGTCCAGAGAGATGCTGTTGGCCTGTGTGGACGACGCAGACTTGTGATTAGACGAGAAAACAGGAAGTGAGGGCGAGGAGTGGATCACATGATCGACCAGGTGACCCACAGAGGAGGGGCGCACGCGGGTGCCCTCCGACACGAAAAGGGAGTTTCTGAAAAAAGACGAAATATTTAAAAACAACAGACAACAACTATTGGGCAATTGTCCCCGGTTGTCCTGGTCTAGTTTTGGCTCAGTCCCGATCCAGTCCCGATCCAGTCCCGATCCAGTCCCGATCCAGTCCCGATCCAAGTCCCTGGTCCAGTCGTTGGCCCAAGTCCTTAGTGCAGTCCTGGTCCAGTTCCTGGTCCAGTCCCCAGTCCAGCTGTCAGTCCAGCCCTCAGTCTAGTCCTGGTCCAAGTCCTTGGTCCAGTCATTGGCCCAAGTCCTTAGTCCAGTCCTGGTCCAGTTCCTGGTCCAGTCCCCAGTCCAGCTGTCAGTCCAGCCCTCAGTCTAGTCCTGGTCCAAGTCCTTGGTCCAGTCATTGGCCCAAGTCCTTAGTCCAGTCCCGATACAAGTCCCTGGTCCAGCCTTGAGTCTAGTCCTAGATCCAGTCCCAGGTCCAGTCCTCGGTCTAGTCCTCAGTCCAGCCCCGGTCCAGTAGTGCTCAGTACTTGTTGGGGGTCCCTGGGGGGGATCTGTTGGGGAGGCTCTGTGTTTCGAGGCGTTCTTCAGACAGAGAGTTCCTGCTGACCGAGTCCCAGTCCGACACCAGCTTTCTGCACAACGGTTTCGACGGAGACCTGAGGGACGAGAACGGACAAAATTACAGAAGAACACATGGAGAACACCCGAAGAACACATGAAGAAAACACATGAAGAACACACGGAGAACATGTGAAGAACACACACAAAGAACACACAAGAGCCGATCTCAAACTAATAACGATAAGTTTAACATTTGTAGAGCAGAAGTTTGGAGATTTATTTAAAAACAGTGACACTCCCGTCGGGTGAGTCCGTCGGGTGAGTCCGTCGGGTGAGTCCGTCGGGTGAGTCCGTCGGGTGAGTCCGTCGGGTGAGTCCGACAGGTGAGTCCGACAGGTGAGTCCGACAGGTGAGTCCGACAGGTGAGTCCGTCAGGTGAGTCCGTCAGGTGAGTCCGTCAGGTGAGTCCGACAGGTGAACAGACCTGGCAAACACTCGGTCCTTGATGCCCTTCTCTTTGCCGTACTGCACCGACTGCACCTCCGTCCGACCACTGCACAAACACCACATAAACATTAAACCTGATTTTATTTTGTTTAAAACAAACTCAGATCTCTACAGACGGTTACAGAACAACACTGTGAAATGTATTTAGTGACAGAACACAGTACATCTGCATTAAAATGTACTTTGTAACGTGTTCTGATACACGGTCCAATCAGAGTACTGTGTTTTGAATACTTTTACACATTATATTATAGAGTGAAAACATGAAAAAGGATTTAATAAAACAGCTTTGTTTGTTTCACTGTTCTGCCTTTTTTAAATTTTTATTTACATTTTCGCACTAATTCTGTGCCGTTTGAGCCTAAACTGTGATCAAATATCACCATGTACTCTTGGTTTTATAAAGTACCTATACTCTAAACACCACCAAATGAAAGAGTAACTGTATTCTGGTACACTTGAGTATTCAGTACACGTATTCTTGGAGCATATATTCAGGTACTTCCCAACACCGTCGACAGAAGCACAAACCAAAACTATGTAATTTATTTAGAAGGGATCTGCCATCTGCTCATCTCCATGGAGATGTTACTGGTTTGCCTGGAATGTTCCGTAGTATGGCATTAAACTGTTGTATTTATTCATTTACAGATGTGTTTATTGCTTAAAAGTGTGTAATGCTGCAGAGCTCGGGGCCGTGTCGTCCTCTCGTGACTTGGCGTCTTTAAATCTCCGTTGATTTAAATTAAGCTAACTCCTATCGTTAGCTTGAAGTGTTTTGGTGCTCACCAGTATCTGAACTTTGACCCCAGGGTGAAGTAGTGGCTGAAGAAGTTCTTGTGAGGAGGTAGGGGGCGCTCTAGTCTGAAGAAGGTGTGGTGCTCCACACAGGCCTTCCACAGGTTCTTACAGGAGCGATAGTTCCCCATGTGGAACCCGAGCAACGTCTCCCGCGACTCCGACTGAGAACACACAAGAACACACACGTGAGAACGCACGTGAGAACACACACACGAGAACGCACACGAGAGAACACACACACGAGAACACACAAGTGAGAACACACAAGAACACACATGTGAGAACGCACGTGAGAACACACACACGAGAACACACAAGTGAGAACACACAAGAACACACACGTGAGAACGCACGTGAGAACACACAAGTGAGAACACACAAGAACACACACGTGAGAACGCACGTGAGAGAACACACACACGAGAACACACAAGTGAGAACACACAAGAACACACACGTGAGAACGCACGTGAGAGAACACACACACGAGAACACACACACGAGAACACACAAGTGAGAACACACAAGAACACACACGTGAGAACGCACGTGAGAGAACACACACACGAGAACACACACACGAGAACACACAAGTGAGAACACACAAGAACACACACGTGAGAACGCACGTGAGAGAACACACACACGAGAACACACAAGTGAGAACACACAAGAACACACACGTGAGAACGCACGTGAGAGAACACACACACGAGAACACACAAGTGAGAACACACAAGAACACACACATGAATCCTCTCCTCCTCTAACCCTTTCTTCCTTTGCTCCTCTCCTCCTCTGACCCTCTCTTCTCCTCCTCTGACCCTCTCCTCTCCTCCTCTGACCCTCTCCTCTGCTCCTCCTCTGACCCTCTCCTCTGCTCCTCCTCTGACCCTCTCCTCCTCTACTCCTCTGACCCTCTCCTCTGCTCCTCCTCTGACCCTCTCCTCTCCTCCTCTGACCCTCTCCTCTGCTCCTCCTATGACCCTCTCCTCTCCTCCTCTGACCCTCTCCTCTGCTCCTCCTCTGACCCTGTCGTAGGTTATGGACTTTCAGAGCTGTCCAGATCATTTCGATTTTTTTTCCTCCAACCAATAACAACACAGACTTTTAAATCCACAGCACGAGCAACTGAATAACAGATCAATGTAATAATTACTACGACAAAGGGTCAAAGGGTGAAAGGTCACAGGTACACACCACTTCTCTGCGCAGCTGGATGAAGAACTGTTTACATTTGAATGAGATCTTCACGATTTTTAACCTGAAACATAAAGAGAAAGACAAGGCATGATTTTATATTTACAGCATTTTAACTGCACAGAGCTGGGTCAGAGAGAAGAGGAGGAGAGAAAGAGGAGAGAAGAGGAGGAGAGAAGAGAGAAGGAGAGAGGAGGAGAGAAGAGGAGAAGAGAGAGGGGAGGAGAGAGAAAGACAAGGCATGATTTTATATTTACAGCATTTTAACTGCACAGAGCTGGGTCAGAGAGAAGAGGAGGAGAGAAAGAGGAGAGGAGAGAGAAACAGGAGAAGAGAGAGAGAAGGAGAGAGGGGAGAGAGAAAGGGCAGAGAAGAGGAGACAGAAAGAGGAGAGAAAGAGGTGAGGAGAGAAGAAAGAGGGGAGGAGAGAGGGGAGAGAGGAGAGATTTTAACTGCAGAGAGCTGGGTCAGAGAGAGAAGAAAGGAGAGAGAGAGGAGGAGAGAAAAGGAGAAGAGAGAGAAAGACAAGGCATGATTTCATATTTATAGCATTTTAACTGCACTGAGCTAGGTCAGAGAGAAGAGGAGGAGAGAAAGAGGAGAGAGAGGGACAGGAGAGAGGAGAGAGAGAAGAGAGAGACACAGGAGAGAGGGAGGAAAGAGGGAGGAGAGATGAAGAGTCCCAGTGGAGCTGTGGTTCAGTTCTGACTCATGAAGCTTTTACTAAATATACTTCAACAGAGTCACATGACCACAACAGAGAGAGGAAAAGAGAAAGACAGAGAGAGGGAGAGACAGAGGCA
The DNA here is from genome assembly GCF_009829125.3 of Periophthalmus magnuspinnatus. Taxonomy (NCBI): domain Eukaryota; kingdom Metazoa; phylum Chordata; class Actinopteri; order Gobiiformes; family Gobiidae; genus Periophthalmus; species Periophthalmus magnuspinnatus. The sequence continues at coordinate 954,501 of NC_047146.1, forward strand.
GCGGAGAAAGAGAGTAAGAGAGAGGGAGGATAATAGAGAGAGGTTGAGTCATCAGAACAGTGGACTCCACAGCTGTTCCTGTGTCAGAGTCGACCCTGATTCTACTCAGATCTACAAATACAGACTCTTCTCTCTCCTTCTCTCTCTCCTACTCTCTCCCTAGCAGTAGTAACAGTAGCAGCAGCAGTAGTAGTACTTGTAGCTGTAGCAGTAGTAGTAGCAGCTGAAGTACTTGCTACAGTAGTAACAGCAGTAGCCATAGTACTTGTAGTAGTAGCAGTAGTTACAGCAGCAGTAGCAGTATTAGTGGTACTGACCAGGGGAAGTAGTTGATCCGGACCCGGTTCTTGTAGACCAGGATCCCTCCAGACTGGACGCCAAGCAGGATCTCGGTCTGGCTCTGGTCTCGGGCCCAGTGCAGCTCCACCCCATAAAGATCCAGAGTCCGAGCCGTGTTCAAGTACTGGAACTCAGCTTGGGCCGGGGTCAGGCCGCTGTGGATAGAGATCGGGTCAGGACCGGGTCAGAAGCAGGGACTAAATCAGGACCAAATCAGGACTAAACCAGGTCTAAACCAGGACTAAACCAGGACTAAACCAGAGACTAAACCAGGACTAAACAGCACTAAACCAGGTCTAAACCAGAACTAAACCAGGACTAAACCAGGACTGAACCAGGACTGAACCAGGACTAAACCAGGACTGAACCAGGACTGAACCAGGACTGAACCAGGACTAAACCAGGGACAGGGCTACAAATGAAGCTCATCGATGCTAACAGTTATAGCGGCTAATCTGGAGCACAGTTCCATATTTGGAAATGCGAACATGAGTATCATAGCAACCCAAGAGCCAATCTGGATCGAGGTTGTTGAAGATAACGCACCTTCTTGTCTGCACCACTGGATTAACAGGGAGCAGGCGCTTAGCAACGCTGTCAATCAAACCTGTTGCTAACGCTAACAGGAGCGACCTCGGGGAAAGAAGGACCTGATTTGTCTGTTATTAATGTTCATATCTTGATTTACAGACACAATAGTGAAATTAAAGAAAAGGATCATGCAGTATTTGTAGTATTTGTAGTATTTGTAGTACTTGTACCTGTGCTGCTGGTGGTGCTTGCAGACCTCGCGGTGGAAGTCTTGAGGGGGGTTAGGGATGAAACTGAAGTCGGAAAGGTACTCTCCAATTGGGTGTTCCTGCTCACTGTAGTCCCCCAGTTCAGCTAAAAACAAAGATGCCACAGAGTCAACGTTTAGATTTACTAAAAATGCACACGATTCAGAGTCAACGTTTAGATTTACTAAAAACGCACACGCTTCAGAGTCAACGTTTAGATTTACTAAAAACACACACGCTTCAGAGTCAATGTTTAGATTTACTAAAAACACACACGCTTCAGAGTCAACGTTTAGATTTACTAAAAACACACACGCTTCAGAGTCAACGTTTAGATTTACTAAAAACACACACGCTTCAGAGCCAACGTTTAGATTTACTTTAAAAATTTACTATTCTGAGCACTTAAACCTCAATAACAGTACAGGAGCACTCCAGATACACCTCTGAGATTCATTGAGGTATTGATATGTTGCAGCTGTGAGATGCTAACTCGAGGCATTGCTTTGTCTGAGGCTCTAATCTGAGCTTTGTTTTAATATAATCTGAGCATAAAGAAGTGCCTTATCTGAACTACAGCAGGTGAGATGATTTGTGCTTCTAATCAAGTCTCAGATAAAATTACAGTTGCAAGCTAGCTAGCATTAGCCAACAGTTTTTCATCTTTTTGTGTAAAAATCAAACTCTTAAACAGGACCATGAACGCTCAGACTGATCACAGGCTCCTGAAAATGTGCTCTTTAAATCCATTTGTATTTTTTCTTCACTTTTCTGATGATCTTAAAACTTATGTGTTTGCTAACGTGTGCATTGTGTCACCATGGTAACTGCTGAACTCCCCCAACGTGATGTCACCGCAAATTATCAATAACCAGACCTGAAGCTGAGCCAAAGATGCATCATGTTGTTTTCTTTGGTGCAAAATACAAAAAAAGACTTTATTCTGCATCACTTCCTCAATTCTGGCCAAGCTCCGCCACTGAGTGACGCTACAAAAGGGTTTAAAGGTCCATTATTACACTAAACTGACTCTTGTGAGCTTGTTGTTCCCTCCTCAAAAACACACTAGAGTTGTGTTTTGTTTCATCCACACATGTTTGAGTAACACTTTATTATCAGTCTGTAACATCGCCAAAGCTCAAAATGCTCTGTTCCACGTGGTGATGTCATGAAGTGGTAGTTTTCATGTTAACAAATATTTTTAGCCTCATTTGAACTGCTTTACTCTTAAGTAATCTAGAATAACATGAAGTTGTTGCCTTTTGTTTAGTTGAGTGTCAGTAGAAAGTCTCGAATATCTTCAGTGAAGTTTAAAAACACAGTGGAGCACTTCCTGTATCACCACATGATGACATCACAAGGTGGAACAGAAAAACACAAAACACAACTCCAGGTCTGTGTGTGACGAGGAAACAGAACAGAGATCATAAATGTGTAGAATACAGGGCCTTCAATAAAAAATGATTTCCCAGAATACATTGTGTCACTCACACTGAACGGCGTAGGAGGCCAGCAGAGCAGCCGTGTTGTGTGGACAGGGCAGACTGAAACAGTCACATTATTAATGATAAGTATTAAAAGTATTCATAACAGTGATGTTTAAAGTGTGATAAGAGACAGACCGGCCCGTCAGGATGTCCTGCTTTATCTGAAGGAAGTATTGGTACCTGAAACACAAAAACAAAACAAACGATTACAGGTGAACTATTATAATCAGCAACATTACACTGGAGTCTAAGCGCGGAGTCAAGGCGCGGGGTCTAAGCGTGGAGTCTAGGCGCGGGGTCAAGGCACGGAGTCAAGGCGCGGAGTCTAAACATGGACGCCCACTGGGGTCAAAGGGCCCCGCTCAATGGAGCATGTCGAGAGTTTAGCCATTAGCGGCTCTGCAGATTCTGCCGATGGACCATGGACCATGTGCAGTTGAGCGACCCTCATGAGACTCTGAACGACAAGAACGGCAAGAGTGGTGAGAGCGACGAGTGCGGCCGCGAAGGGAATAACAAATAACTAAACTCATTTATATAGAGCTGTTCTGTTGTTACTTGAGAGATTAATAACTCCACAAAACATCTGAATCATGTTTTTCTTATTTTATTTTTGTTTAACTGAAATAAATGCTGCTTTCAGTCTCTGTCGATATCGAGGATCAGCAGAGACTTAAAGCCATAATATCGAAATCGGTATCGGAACTGAAAAATCTGGAATGGTGCATAGTTGTTCCTGTTGTGAGATTTAAAGTTCTAACGCTTACCTCGTGTACTCCTCCTGCAGTTTGCTCGGGTCACTCACAAAGAACTTGACTCTGAAGCTGAGGCTGTGAGGGGAACCTCCTGAAACACGACAGAACACACAGATTTAAAACAAGAAAGAGATTTAAAACTAAAAATTTAAACAACTGCACGGGTGAATGACAGCGTCCAGGTGTGAGGCCTGTGGACCACTCAAGACATGTGCTGCTCAAAGGCCCAAATGATTACATATCTATGTGTCTGACCCAAACTGCACTGACAACATTATACCTGCAGGGGGAGCTCATGCAAAAACTACCATTTATGCAGAAAACACTACAATGTATTTATTTTGAGACAGATTAAACCTGTGAATCATGAGTTTAATCTGACTTTTTACAGATAAGCAGTGTGTGTGTGTGTGTGTGTGTGCGTGTGGGGGGGGGGGGGGTGTGGGGGTGTGTGTGCGTGTGCGTGTGTGAGAGAGAGAGAGACTCACTCTTGAGCTGCTTCCTGATTGGTTTGTTTGGGTCGAGCCATCGCTGGAACAGAGACGACATAAACATTAAAGGAGGTAGTTTACGGTATTTTTATTGTTTTGAAAATATAATATATTAACTGTAATTTTATCTCTGGGCTAAGTCCCTCCCCCTTCAGAGCACTACCACAACACAATCAGCTCCATCCCACTAATGAAACTACTGCACAAACGCAAACAAAAAACAACTTCAAATCTAAACCGGATCTAAACCTGGACTGAACCTGGACTAAACTGGGTCTAAACCGGGTCTAAGCCGGGACTAGACCGGGACTAAACCTGGACTGAATCGGGACTGAACCGAGTCTAAACCGCGTCTAAACCGGGTCTAAACCAGGACTATAAAGATCTAAACTAGAAACTAAAATATCATCTGAGCAAAGTTCTATTCACTAAAACCATTGGTTTGTAAAGTTACAAAATGATGACATTTAATTATGCGCATGTTTAATGAGATATTTAATGTCGTTACCGGGGCGTCGGACGACTCGTCGCTCAGGTGCAGTCCAAAGTAGTCCCTCTCTGTCAGCTCCAGGTGCTTAAAGACCAGGTCCAACAGCACCTGCCCAGGGTCCGCCTTCTGCAGAGACACACAAAAGACTCAGATGCCCTTCCACGCTCACACACACAGTCATATCTGAGCCAGGATCCTGGTCAGGTTTTGGTTTTCATAATTCCTTGTTCTTGTTTTGACTTTTCATGTCAGGGCACAGCTCTCATTCCTCTCACACAAAAGCAGAGCGCTGACTACCACAGATGCCGTTTTGGAAGTCAAGTCCAAGTCGAGTCCAGGACGGGTCCAAGACGAGTCCAAGACGAGTCTAAGTTGAGTCCAAGCCCAGTTCAATTCTGGTCCAAGCCTGGTCCAAGCGGATCCCGAGTCAAGTCTAAATCAAGTTTAAGTCATGTCCCGTCCAAACCTGGGTCCAAGTCCAGTCCAAAATATTTGTAGTCCAAGTCAAGTCAAGTCGGGTCCAAGTCCAGGCCTCGTCCAGGCCTAGTCCAGGTATAGTGCAGGTCTAGTCCAGGTCTTGTATTTTATTTGCTTTCTAAACTAGACTCTTAAAAATGTCCTGTGTAAATAACGGATGTTTGTGTAAATGACACAGATTTTTAGAGTTCGTCTTTACACTTTGGTCCAGTGCAGTTTTCAAAGGAAAATATTCAGCACGTTCACTTCCTCCTCTTCTCTTTTTTCTCTTTTCCTCTGTCTCTTCTCCCTCTCTCTCCCCCCTCTTCGTCCCTTTGTCGCTCGCCCCCGCTGCATGCTTCTGTTGGTTTCCATGGAGACCCTCCCTCGGTCACATGACCCTGAACAAAGGCGTCACGTGACGTTCCTTTTGTGCAGGGGTCAGAGGTCGCGTGTCAGAGCGAGGGTTCACTTCCAGAGTCCCTCACACACGAAGCCCTGGTCCCATTTAGACGTGTTTAGGATTCAAAAGACGACAGGATTAAAACGAGATTATTAACCCCGCGAGGGCGGGCAAAAGTATCAAACATCAGAGCTTCACCGATAATAAAACTAGTATCGACCCTAGATACTAATTTTTGGAAGGAATCGATACTAAAAAAGTCACAAGACAGAAATGAGTCTTTCCTGAATCGATGATGACGTCTCTCTGTATCTGTCACAAGTAAAAGACACAGACGAGTTTACACCACGGACCAGTGTGAACCTACGGCACCTAACATAAACTAACACACATGTAACGCACATGTAACGCACATGTAACGCGAATGTAACATGCATATGTAACGCACATGTAACATGCATATGTCGTACATGTAACATGCATATGTCGTACATGTAACACACATGTAACATGCATAAATCGTACATGTAACAGGCATACATGTACGATATATGCATGTTCCATGTACGATATAACATGCATGTAACGCACATGTAACGCGTATAACGCATATGTAACACACACGTAACACACAGGTAACACACAGATAACACACAGATAACACACATGTAACACACATGTAACACACATGGACCTGCTTTAGACCTATTTTAGGCCCGGTTTAGACCCCGTTCAGTCCTAGTTCAGTCCTGGTTTAGTCCTGGTTTAGTCCTGAAATATAAACCAAAGTCCTACCATTTAATGTTGAAAATCCCATGCTATTGTCTAAAGAAAGTGTTTTTATGAGCATCGTGGAATCGGTATTAAGTCTGGAGTCTGGGGTCTGGAGTCTGGGGTCTGGAGTCTGGGGTCTGGAGTCTGGGGTCTGGAGTCTGGGGTCTGGAGTCTGGGGTCTGGGGTCTGGGGTCTGGGGTCTGGAGTCTGGGGTCTGGAGTCTGGGGTCTGGGGTCTGGGGTCTGGAGTCTGGAGTCTGGAGTCTGGAGTCTGGAGTCTGGAGTCTGGAGTCTGGGGTCTGGAGTCTGGGGTCTGGAGTCTGGGGTCTGGGGTCTGGGGTCTGGAGTCTGGGGTCTGGAGTCTGGGGTCTGGAGTCTGGGGTCTGGAGTCTGGACCTTAGTGTGTAATAAGTGTGGTCTTATTTGGACTCTATAAGCCTGACGGGGTGAAGCAGGTTGAGGGTTCGATCACTCTCAGAACACTCAAGTTTTTATGAAGCGACAGAAAAACAGGAAGTGATGTCACACACAGGAAATACCCAAACACGCAAAATGAAACCACCATGTGCAGAGGAAGCGAGTGGAAAGAAGAGGAGGAGAGAAAGACAGAAAGAAACAGAGGACGGAAGAGGAGGAGGAGAGAGAACAGAGGACTGAAGGAGGAGAGAGAACAGAGGACTGAAGGAGGAGAGAGAACAGAGGACTGAAGAGGAGGAGGAGAGGAGAGAGGACAGAGAACTGAAGGAGGAGAGAGAACAGAGGACTGAAGGAGGAGAGAGAACAGAGGACTGAAGGAGGAGAGAGAACAGAGGACTGAAGAGGAGAGAGGACAGAGGACTGAAGGAGGAGAGAGGACAGAGGACTGAAGAGGAGGAGGAGAGGAGAGAGGACAGAGGACTGAAGAGGAGGAGGAGAGGAGAGAGGACAGAGGACTGAAGGAGGAGAGAGAACAGAGGACTGAAGGAGGAGAGAGAACAGAGGACTGAAGAGGAGAGAGGACAGAGGACTGAAGAGGGAGAGGACAGAGGACTGAAGGAGGAGAGAGAACAGAGGACTGAAGGAGGAGAGAGAACAGAGGACTGAAGGAGGAGAGAGAACAGAGGACTGAAGAGGAGGAGGAGAGGAGAGAGGACAGAGGACTGAAGGAGGAGAGAGAACAGAGGACTGAAGGAGGAGAGAGAACAGAGGACTGAAGAGGAGAGAGGACAGAGGACTGAAGAGGGAGAGGACAGAGGACTGAAGGAGGAGAGAGAACAGAGGACTGAAGGAGGAGAGAGAACAGAGGACTGAAGAGGAGGAGGAGAGGAGAGAGGACAGAGGACTGAAGGAGGAGAGAGAACAGAGGACTGAAGGAGGAGAGAGAACAGAGGACTGAAGAGGAGAGAGGACAGAGGACTGAAGAGGGAGAGGACAGAGGACTGAAGGAGGAGAGAGAACAGAGGACTGAAGGAGGAGAGAGAACAGAGGACTGAAGAGGAGAGAGGACAGAGGACTGAAGAGGGAGAGGACAGAGGACTGAAGGAGGAGAGAGAACAGAGGACTGAAGGAGGAGAGAGAACAGAGGACTGAAGGAGGAGAGAGAACAGAGGACTGAAGGAGGAGAGAGAACAGAGGACTGAAGAGGAGGAGGAGAGGAGAGAGGACTGAAGGAGGAGAGAGAACAGAGGACTGAAGAGGGAGAGGACAGAGGACTGAAGGAGAAGAGGAGAGAGAACAGAGGACTGAAGAAGAGAGAGAACAGAGACCACAGAGAAAAGAAAGCACAGAGAGAGACCAGAGAAGAGAGAGAGGAGAGAAAAAACAGGACTGAAGAGATCTGAGACCACAGTGAAGAGGGAGAGAAGACAGAGGACAGAGAGAATAGAGGAGAGAGAGGACAGAGAAGAGAGAGAGCAGAGGACAGAGAATGGAGAGTAGAGGGAAGAGAGAGACAGAGGAGAGAGGAGAGGAGAATAGAGAGAACAGAGGAGCGAGAGGAAAGAACAGAAGAGAGAGCAGGGATGAGCTCAAGAGAAACAGATCAGTCACACGTCTGGAAACTGCAGTCACTCTGTTATTTCTCTCATTTTTAATTGTTTCTTCAGAGTTTCACTGAGAAGAAGAACCACAGGACACGACTGAGACAGCACACAAATCAAGGACCTGCAGTAGTACACCTAGTAGTAGTAGTAGTAGTAGTAGAAGTAGCAGCACTCACGTTGACTTTGAAGGCAATGCACACAGTTGTCCAGGTTAGCAGTACGTTGCACACGGCCTGGGCGTGGCTCCTCTCTCTCTCCAGCTCGCTTGCTCGCACATTGTAGGATTTGGCCGAAGGTAAACGAAAGCGCGCGCTCATCACGCTCACGCCCACGTCTGAAATATACAAATATACATGTCAGAATATCTACAGTACACAAATATACATGTCCGCCTGAACACTGATGCAAAGTCTCAGTCTTGATCCTGTTAGATCTGAGTGTTTCCTTTGACTCTGTGGATCATGGGATCCTCTTACAGAGACTAGAGGACTGGGAGGGCATCTGTGGCACTGCACTAAACTGGTTCAAGTCCTATTTAGAAAACAGGGAGTTCTTTGTTGAAATTGGAAAATGTGTCTCAGATAAAATGTCCCTGACTCTTAGGCCACAGAAACATAGAGAAAGTGTCACCTCCAGTCTCTCTCTCTAAAACCTTCAAATCAGGAGAGAAATCTAGAGATAATAATGGACTCAGACCTGAACTTTAACAGACACATCAAATCAATAACATCTGCAGCTTTTTACATCTAAAAACATGTGAAAAATCAAAGGTAAACTGTCAAACCCAGACTCAGAGAGACTTATCCTGCATTTGTGTCCAGTAGATTAGACGACTGTAACGTCCTGATCACTGGACTCTACAAACGAGCCACAGAACAAAACATCTCTCCATGGACCAGCACCAAAGAACATCTCCCACATGAGCCACATGAACCATCTCACATGAGGAGGACTAAACCAGGACTAAACCAGGACTAAACCAGGAGTAAACCAGGACTGAACCAGAAGTGTGTGTCTTTTCGTGTAGTCCATGTAAACATCTGGTTTCAACTGTATACAAATATACAAAGGGAGATACCAGACTATATCTGCAGTACAACAAATATACAAAATATACACACAGGTAAAGTGCGCACATCACACTCACATCTCAAATACACACACATATACAGAAATGTGTCAGAATATGTCTGCAGTACACAAATACACATGCCATAAAGTACAAATATGCACAGAGGTGAAGCCCACGCTCAGATCTGAAGCACACACTCACATACATAAGCACATACACACACACACACACACACAAACAGGCACATATAAACACACAGATACACAAATAAGCACACAAACACGCACATACACACACACAAACATACACACAAACACACACACAAACATGCACATATAAACACACGCGCACAAACACACGTTGAGCCACATAACCAAATATATAATCAAGATTTTGTTTTTAATCAAGTCATTCATTTGATTTTATCTGAAAAACAAGAGAGCAAGAAAAGAGCAAGAAGAGAGGAAGAGGAGAGAAAGAAGAGAGGGAGAGAAAAGAGAGAAGAGAAGAGAGAAAGAGAAGAGAGAGAGGAGAGGGAGAGAAGAGAGAAAGAAGAGAGGGAGGGAAGAGAGGGAGAGAAGAGGGGGGGAGAAGAGCGGGAGCGAAGAGAGGGAGAAAAGAGAGAGAAGAGAGGGAGAGAAGAGAGGAAGAGAAGAGAGGGAGAAGAGGGAGAGAAGAGAGAGGGAGAAGAGAGGGGGAGAAGAGAGGGAGAAGAGGAACAGAAGAGAGGGAGCGAAGAGAGGGAGCGAAGAGAGAGAAGAGAGGAAGAGAAGAGAGAAAGAAGAGAGGGAGAGAAGAGAGGGAGAAGAGGAACAGAAGAGAGGGAGAGAAGAGAGAGGGAGAAGAGAGGGAGAGAAGCAAGGACAGAGAGAGAGAAGAAAGGAGGGTGAGAGAGAAAAGGAGAGAGGAGGGAAAAGGGGAAAAAGGAGTGAGAAAGAAGAGGAGAGGGGGAGAGAGCAGAGAGGTAGAAGGAGGGTCTAGGGGCGGGGCTAGAGGAGGGGCTTGGGAGTGAGAGAGGTGTGATAATGACAGAGCAGAGCCTGGAGCGTGTCTGAGCCTGAACTCAAACAATGTCTCAGTCTGTGAGACTCCCCACAACACCACTGACTAACTATACTTTATATTTATCACTCCTCCTCTGCTCCTCTCTCCTCCTCTTTCTCTCTTTCATTTGGTTCCATTTCTTCTCTCCTTTGTCTGTTCCTCTTTCCTCATCTGCTCCTCTCCTCTATTTCTCCTCTTTCTCTCTCTCGTCTGTTTCCGTTTCCTCTCCCCTCCTCCTCTTTCTCTCCTTTGTCTGTTCCTCTTTCCTCTCTCTCCTCATCTGCTCCTCTCTCCTCTATCTCTCCTGCTCTGCTCCTCTTTCTCTCTTTCCTCTCTCCTCCTCTTTCTCTCTTTCATCTGTTCCAGTTTCCTCTCTCTCTTTCCTTCTCTGCTCCCCTTTCTCTTTTTTTCTCTCTCTCCTCCTCTTTTTCTCTTTCCTCTGTTCCTCTCTCTCCTTCCCACAGAAGTTTCCGGATGCTCTGTTCTTTATGACTTCCTCCTCTGGGATTTTTACATGACCCAGACTCAGGTTCCTGTGACATAAACAAATAAAAACTCTGAGGAGTATCAGAGTACTACTACTACAACAACATATACATACATGCAGTACTAATACTAGTATTAGTTTCAGAATCAGTAGTAATAGTAGTTTCAATAGTAGTAGTACTAGTAGAAGTGTCGAGTCTCTTCCCGTTTGTGGATCATGTGACTTTACATCTTAGCGGTGCACAGACATGTTTATGTTTAGGCTGATATTTAGTCTAAACATTTTGTTGTTTTGTCAAACTAGTCAAATACAGACAAAAATGATTCAGCTGCAGTGGGTTATGAATGAATAGTCTGCATGTGTGTATTCATGTAGCCTACATACATGTACATCCTACATGTAGGATTAGCTCAAACATGTAGGATGTACTCCTACATGTTTGATGCACTCCTACATGTAGAAGTACATCAAACATGTACGATCCTACATGTAGGATTAGATCAAACATGTAGGATTAGATCACGCATGTAGGATGTAGTCCTACGTGTTTGATGTAGTCCTACATATTTTTATCCTATTTAAATTTATTGTTTCAAACTTTTGTCCATCCATCCATTCATTTTCTTCCTCTTATCCGGGTCGCGGGGGCAGCAGTCTAAGCAGGGACTCCCAAACTTCCCCCACCCCAGACACGTCCTCCAGCTCCTCCGGTGGGACCCCAAGGCATTCCCAGGCCAGAGAGACATAGTCCCTCCAGTGTGTCCTGGGTCTTCCCCGGGGCCTCCTCCCCGTGGGACATGCCCAGAACACCTCCCTAGGGAGGCGTCCAGGAGGCATCCTGAGCAGATGCCCGAGCCTCAGCTGGTTCCTCTCAACATGTAGGAGCAGCGGCTCTACTCCGAGCTCCTCCCGTGTGACCGAGCTCCTCACCCTATCCCTAAGGGTGCGCCCGGCCACTCTGCGGAGGAAACCCATTTCAGCCGCTTGTATCCGCGATCTTGTCCTTTCGGTCATTACCCAGAGCTCATGACCATAGGTGAGGGTAGAACGTAGATTGAGGTAAATCGAGAGCTTTGCCTTTGGGCTCAGCTCCTTCTTCACCACAAACAGGACGATACAGCGGACCGCATCACTGCAGACGCTGCACCGATCCGCCTGTCAATCTCACGCTCCATCCTTCCCTCACTCGTGAACAAGACCCCGAGATACTTGAACTCCTCCACTTGGGGCAGAGACTCACCACCCACCCGGAGAGAGCAAACCACCTTTTTCCGGTCTAGAACCATGGCCTCGGATTTGGAGGAGCTGATTCTCATCCCAGCCGCTTCACACTCGGCTGCAAACCGCCCCAGTGCTGCAGGTCCTGGCTCGAAGAAGCATCAGGACAACATCATCTGCAAACAGCAGAGATGAGATCCTGTGGTTCCCAAACCAGACCCCCTTCGGCCCCTGAACCAGACCCCCTCCAGCCCCTGGCTGCGCCTAGAAATTCTGTCCATAAATATAATGAACAGAACCGGTGACAAAGGGCAGCCCTGAGTCCAACATGCACCGGGAACAGGTCTGACTTACTGCCGGCAATGAACACAGCTCCTGCTCCGGTCATACAGGGACCGGACAGCCCTTAACAAAGAGCCCCGGACCCCATACTCCCAGAGCACCCCCCAAAGGACACCACGAGGGACACGGCCTGCCAGTACTCATCAGCTGCCTCAGGAGTCCCACAAGCCAACAAGACTCGATAGGACTCCTTCTTCAGCTTGACGGCATCCCTTACTTCCGGTGTCCACCACCGGGTTCGGGGATTGCCGCCGCGACAAGCACCGCAGACCTTACGACCACAGCTACGAGCAGCCGCATCGACAATAGAGGTGGAGAACATGGCCCACTCGGAGTCCATGTCTCCAACCTCCCCCGGGATCAGGGAGAAGTTCTCCCGGAGGTGAGAGTTGAAGACCCCTCTGACAGAGGGCTCAGCCAGGCGTTTCCAGCAGACCCTCACAATACGCTTGGGCCTGCCAGGTCTGTCCGGCTTCCTCCTCCGCCAGCAGATCCAACTCACCACCAGGTGGTGATCAGTTGACAGCTCAGCCCCTCTCTTCACCCGAGTGTCCAAGACACGTGGTCGGAGGTCAGATGACACGACAACAAAGTCGATCATCGACCTCCGACCTAGAGTGTCCTGGTGCCACGTGCACCGATGGACACCCTTGTGCTCAAACATGGTGTTTGTTATGGACAAGCTGTGACTAGCACAGAAGTCCAATAACAAAACACCACTCGGGTTCAGATCAGGGAGGCCATTCCTCCCAATCACTCCCCTCCAGGTGTCACTGTCATTACCCACATGGGCGCTGAAATCCCCCAGGAGAACAACGGAGTCCCCAGTTGGTGCACTGTCTAGTACCCCTCCCAGGGACTCCAAGAAGGCTGGGTACTCTGCACTGCTGTTTGGCCCGTAGGCCGACACAACAGTGAGAGACCTGTCGCCGACCCGAAGGCGCAGGGACGCGACCCTCTCGTTCACCCCTATCCCAGACCCCTATCCCGGACCCCTATCCCGGACCCCTATCCCGGACCCACGCTTCATCCCGGACCCCTATCCCAGACCCCTATCCAGGACCCACGCTTCATCCCGGACCCCTATCCCAGACCCCTATCCAGGGCCCACGCTTCATCCCGGACCCCTGTCCCGGACCCAGGTCTACGCTTCATCCCAGAACACTCTCTCAAACCCTTATCCCAGACGCATCCATTCAGACCCCTGGTCCGTCCCAGACCCATGGAGCTGTTTACTTCCTGATTCTGTGAAGAGGCAGCAGAGTTAACCCTTTCAGTACCGGAGCGTTTGCCAATACCGATATCACTCGATCGGCCAATACCAACGCTGTGCCGATATATCGGTGCATCTGAACTAAATGTGTCGACATCTGATCAGAACAAACCACAGCTCAAGTTAAATCAGGTTAAAACATTAAAAAAAATGTTCAAAGGAGCAAAAATATAAAGAGAGAAGTGAGACTGAAACGGACAGAGCAGTTTGTCAATGAACGAGAACACACATCCATTCATCTATACACACCTGCTGCAGAGAGAGAGAGGGGGGTGAGGAGAGAGAGGGAAGAGGAGAGAGGGAAAGGAGGAGAGAGAGGGGAGGAGAGAGGCAGAGAGAGGAGGAGAGAGAGGCAGAGAGAGGAGGAGAGAGAGGAGAGAGCATGGAGGAGAGAGGGAGAGGGAGGGAGGGAAGGAGAGAGGGAAGAGAGAGAGGGAGGGTGACAGAGGGGGAGAGGAAGGAGGAAGGAGAAGGGGAGGAGAAGGGGAGGAAGAGACAGAGAGAGATTGTTTCATTAGAACCTTCAATACATCTAAAACGTACACAGTCATATTCTCAGGAGTCATGGAGCTTATGTTTTAGTTCTTAGGATTCTGAGACAACTATTGAACATACAGACCTCCCCGGTTTAGTCCAGGTTTAGCCCAGCTTTAGTCTCGCTTTAGTCCAGGTTTAGCCCAGCTTTAGTCTCGCTTTAGTCCAGGTTTAGCCCAGCTTTAGTCTCGCTTTAGTCCAGGTTTAGCCCAGCTTTAGTCTCGCTTTAGTCCAGGTTTAGCCCAGCTTTAGTCCAGGTTTGGTCCAGGTTTAGTCCAGGTTTAGTCTCGCTTTAGTCCAGGTTTAGTCCAGGTTTAGTCCAGGTTTAGTCCTAGTTCTCTGACAACAGATGAACTCTGTTGAACTTTGACATCCGACCTCAGTATTCCGGGCTCTCAGCTGTTCCTATGACACATGCTAACACAACATGCTAACAGCTCTCTGGCATTAGTGCTTCGGTCCATGACCTTTTGACCTCTTGAGACTGGAGCAGACCTGAGCTCAGACCTGGGTCCAGACCTGGGTCCAGACCTGGGTCCAGACCTGGGTCCAGACCACAGACTGTAAAAAAGTGGACTAAGCGAGTGTGACAAATGAAGCTCATCGAGGCTAGTGCAGGTATAAGGACGATCTGGAGCACAGTTCCATATTTGGAAATCTGACCGTGAGTATCATTGCAACCAAACAGCCAATCAGGAAGAAGGCTGTTGAAGTAATGCCCCTTCCCGCCCACACCGTTGGTTTAACATGGAGTGGGCGCTTAGCAACGCTGTCAATCAAACCTGTTGCTAACGCTAACAAGAGCGACCTCGGGGAAAGAAGGACCTGATTTGTCTGTTTTTAAAATTCAGATCTTGATTTACAGACACAATAGTGAAATAAAAACCCCAGGATCATGTAGAGGGTTAATACGAACATTTAAGACCAGAATGAGTCTGACAGACGCAGGGACAGAGGGGACACAGTTTATACACAGAAAGTGAATTGGAGCCAGAATCGATGGGGCAGGAAGTGCATCCATGATCACTTCCTGTTTGGAACGCGGCAGTGGCTCGCATGTTAGATATGTCCATTTATATAAAGAGTCTATGATCCAGACCTGGTTCAGACCTGGTTCAGACCTGGTTCAGACCTGGTTCAGACCTGGTTCAGACCTGGTTCAGACCTGGTTCAGACCTGGTTCAGACCTGGTTCAGACCTGGTTCAGACCTGGTTCAGACCTGGTTCTTCAGTCTATTCAGAAGAATGTGGACAGGTCTGAACAGGTTTAAGTTTTTCTCTGAGCCCACACTGCAGCACAGGGGCTTGAAGTACTCATACTTGTACTGTACTACTACTGCTATGTACTGTGTATACTAGTCCTGTTGTTACTACAGTATTACTACCACACACTGTACCACACTGGGGTAGTAGTAGCTGTTCCCGGTTCAGAAGAATCCAAACATGTATTGTAACACTGAGCTCCTCTCCACAGACCTGACCTGGGACGTGGTGCCGTCACCCGTCTCCATGGAGACAGGGTGATCTAAAATAAAGTAACAGTCTGCACATTTTTACAGTGTACCACAAAGAGAAAAAAGAGGCGCCCCAGGACATGATTACACTCCAACACACACTACTGCAGTACTCCTGTACTCCAACACACACAAGTACTGCAGTACTCCTGTACGACAACACATACACGCAGGTACTGCAGTATTCCTGTACTACAACACACACAAGTACTGCAGTACTCCTGTACTACAACACACACAAGAGTACACAGGAGAAGTACAGAGGGCAGTACTACAGGGAGAGTACTACGTGTCCTACATAAATCAGGTTTAAATCCCAAAAGAGCCGAGGAAACGGAGGAATTAAGGTCAAATATGTTTGTGTGGCTTTACTCACGACTATCATCCTGTTACTACTACTACAAGTACTACTACAAGTACTACTACAAGTACTACTACAAGTACTACTGCAAATGCTTTTTTACTCTTAATTTCTTGGAGCGCTACTTTGCAGTTGAGTACTATGGTTTTGAAGTAACAGTACTGAGTATTACTCTCCTGTACCACTTCAGGCTCCTGAACATGTGCTCTATTTTTTTTCAGACTTTTCTGACAGTGTTTGCTGATGTGTGCATTGTGTCACCATGGTAACGGCTCAACATTCCATCATAGAGATACATGCAGTACCGCCCCAGCGTGATGTCACTGCATCAATAGCTCAGACTGGCCCCATGTTTCAGACTGGATTTACTGAAGCAGCAGAAACTAACCTGCCCTTTGAGAAGTCTTCAGTTCTGATTATTCTGAAACACTGACGCGCACTCTGCACAAACACACATGTGCACGGCGGCCCGCATCACCTGCTCCGGTGTGCTCCGGTGTGCTCCGGTGTGCTCCGGTGTGCTCCGGTGTGCTCCGAACGCGCCGCTGTCACCGAAAATCCGCGAGCGCAGAACCATTACGTCATCCACCAAAGCTCCAGCACGCGCCTCATCCCCCGCTACCGAAACCGGGACACGCGCACAAGCATCACCGGGCCTCCCCGGGCCTCCCGGGCCCTACACCGACCCCCGTTCCGCTCACCCCACCGGAGAGCACAGCGGAGTGTGTGCGCAACCCCGGGCCTGCGCTCTGCCGCGCTGCCGCCTCACGCGCAGACACAGGCGGTGAGGCGATGATGCGATTTCAGCACGAATCACGTTAAAAGCGGCTTTAATCCGCGGCGGGAGCGATAATAACAGGGTCCGGGTCTTAGGGGTGAGATTAGCAGCGAGAGCGCAGAGAAAACGCGAACAAAACGTTTAATAATCGCGAAGACGTAGCGGATTTTTGACGCTTGAGTGCCAACAGCGCTCCTAAAGCGAAAGCGCAACGCAATGTTCCACCAAACACGTGCAACAGAACCGGGCCAGGCTCAGATCCGTGCAGCCGTGTGTGTGAGGGCGCACGGGGGGCACGGGGGGCACGGGGGTCTGAGGGCTGCGCACACCGCTTCAGCCCCGGTTTGAATGAGCTAACAGCGCTAACAGGCCGACTACATACCAACACTAACACTGTTACACACATTATACACGAGTGTAACGACCATGGACCCACAGCACCACCAGAACCATAGCAGAACCACAGCAGAACCACAGCAGAACCACACCAGCAGCGACAGCACGCACTGACGCCGCGCGGAGGAGTCGTTCAGCGGAGGAGTCGGGGAGCGGAGTCTGGGCTCTGACAGCGGAGCCTCCTGCAGACGTCAGCCGAGGAAAGGCGCGGATCTTACCGTCACAGAGAGCTCCAGGGGCGGCCAGCTTTCACGGTGTGCGCTCAGCGGCGACAGAAACAAAACGCCTAAACATCCACGGAACGATCAGGCCGAAGCTCCGCGGCCACAGAGACATCCATCCAGCGCGGGGCCTCCTCCGGGCTCCTCCGTCACACTGGCCTCGGCCCCGGGCATGAGTTAGAACAGCGGCCGCCTCCGGAGCTTCAGATCCGGCCTCAGATCCGGGCAGAGCGTGGGATCCTCCGGTACATGCTGCAGAGAGGCGGTGAGATCCGGAGAAAGGCGGCGGACAGAGGCGGCGCGGCTGCGGTTCGCTCCGGGCTCGCTCCGGTTCGCTCGGGTCGTTGTTGTGCAGCTGCTCTGCCTTTGCCTTCAGCAGCGCTCCGTCAGCACGCACAGAGGCACGCACAGAGGCACGCACAGGGGCACGCACAGACGCACGCACAGGGGCACGCACAGGGGCGGGGCGTTCTCAAACGGAGGGTCGGGGTCCAGTAGAGGGCGCGCGGGTCACTGTTAAACTTGTGGATAAACATTAGACGCGTTTGAGAAGCTGTGACGTGTCTGATCTGTGACGCTCAGGAAAACACAGAGTATACAGAGTACACACAGAGTATACAGAGTACACAGAGTACACACAGAGTATACAGAGTACACAGAGTACACACAGAGTATACAGAGTATACAGAGTACACAGAGTATACACAGAGTACACACAGAGTATACAGAGTATACAGAGTACACAGAGTACACACAGAGTATACAGAGTACACACAGAGTATACAGAGTACACAGAGTACACACAGAGTACACAGAGTACACACAGAGTATACAGAGTACACAGAGTATACACAGAGTACACACAGAGTATACACAGAGTACACACAGAGTATACAGAGTATACAGAGTACACAGAGTACACACAGAGTATACAGAGTATACAGAGTACACAGAGTACACACAGAGTATACACAGAGTACACACAGAGTATACAGAGTATACAGAGTACACAGAGTACACACAGAGTATACAGAGTACACACAGAGTATACAGAGTACACAGAGTACACACAGAGTATACAGAGTACACAGAGTACACACAGAGTATACAGAGTACACAGAGTATACACAGAGTACACACAGAGTATACACAGAGTACACACAGAGTATATACAGAGTACACACAGAGTATACACAGAGTATACAGAGTACACACAGAGTATACAGAGTACACAGACTACAGAGTATACACCAAGCATACAGAATACACAGAGTAGAGTATACACAGAGTACACAGACTACACACAGAACACAGAGTATACACGGCGTAAACACAGTACACACACAGTACACACACAGTACACACACAGTACACACACAGTACACAGAGTGCACTGAGCAGAGGTGACCATAAACACACACATTAACTGTTCAGAAAATTAAATTCAGCTTTAACCACGTGACTGTCACATGAATGAAACAAATATTTAAGACTCTAAAGGTTTTTGTTTTTTATAATTCACCAACGACATCAACGCAGTGCTAACGACGCTAAGTGTTTACCATAGCAGCATGCTAACGACGCTAAGTGTTTACCATAGCAGCATGCTAACGACGCTAAGTGTTTACCATAGCAGCATGCTAACGACGCTAAGTGTTTACCATAGCAGCATGCTAACGACGCTAAGTATTTACCATAGCAGCATGCTAACATTGCTAAGTATTTATCATAGCAGCATGCTAACGACGCTAAGTGTTTACCATAGCAGCATGCTAACATTGCTAAGTATTTACCATAGCAGCATGCTAACATTGCTAAGTGTTTACCATAGCAGCATGCTAACGACGCTAAGTATTTACCATAGCAGCATGCTAACATTGCTAAGTATTTATCATAGCAGCATGCTAACGACGCTAAGTGTTTACCATAGCAGCATGCTAACATTGCTAAGTATTTACCATAGCAGCATGCTAACATTGCTAAGTATTTACCATAGCAGCATGCTAACATTGCTAAGTATTTACCATAGCAGCATGCTAACATTGCTAAGTATTTATCATAGCAGCATGCTAACCCTGCTAAATGGCGCTACTGATTGTTTGTTCATTGGGACTTATTGAACTTGGCAAAAACATTTAGACTGAACAGAACGAGTTCAAAGCTTTAAAAGAAGAAAGGGAGAGAGTTCAGAGCTTTAAAAGAGGAAACGGAGCGAGTTCAGAGCTTTAAAAGAGGAAACGGAGAGAGTTCAGAGCTTTAAAAGAGGAAACAGAGAGAGTTCAGAGCTTTAAAAGAGGAAACGGAGAGAGTTCAGAGCTTTAAAAGAGGAAACGGAGAGAGTTCAGAGCTTTAAAAGAGGAAACGGAGAGAGTTCAGAGCTTTAAAAAAGGAAACAGAGAGAGTTCAGAGCTTTAAAAAAGGAAACAGAGAGTTCAGAGCTTTAAAAGAGGAAAAAGAGAGAGTTCAGAGCTTTAAAAGAGGAAACAGAGAGAGTTCAGAGCTTTAAAAGAGGAAACAGAGAGAGTTCAGAGCATTAAAAGAGGAAACAGAGAGAGTTCAGAGCTTTAAAAGAGGAAACAGAGAGAGTTCAGAGCTTTAAAAGAGGAAACAGCATTAACATAAAGGTCACGCCTGGGAAAAGACCTCACTGTTATGATCATAGAGGATCGTTAGCAATTAGCTCATTAGCAGTTAGCTTGTTAGTGGTTAGCTCGTTAGCAGTTAGCTCGAAGCACAGTGTGTAAAAGTGTAAATATTAAATAAATTATATTTAAATTATACCAAACTACAGTGATTTCTGTAGAATAAAAAAAAAGTAAGACATACTATAAAATCCTGTAAAATTAATTAGATTTACCTCTATAATCAAACACCTGTGAAAATAATGTCTGGTATCGGTGTCTTTACTCAGTATCAGCAAGTACTCAAAATGAAGTACTCGTACTCGTATCGTAGTATCGGTGCGTCCCTGTGTGAGCACGCACAGCGCACTCAGGACGCCTTCACAGGTCGTTCTTTCATTCAGCAGATGGAAATGTCATAAACAAAGTTATTAATGTGACACAGAGACATTTAATCCACTCACAGCATCTGATGGACAAAAAGACACAGACAGACAGTGTAACGGACTCACCTGTGTCCTCTGTCCCTCTGAGGTGAGTCCACTGTCCCTCTGAGGCGAGTCCACTGTCCCTCTGAGGTGTGTCTCATGTCCCTCTGAGGTGTGTCCTCCGTCCTCTGTTAATATGTGTTCAGACATATAACACACACATTAATATGTGTTCAGACATATAACACACACATTAATATGTGTTCAGACATATAACACACACATAAATGTGTGTTCAGACATATAACACACACATTAATATGTGTTCAGACATATAACACACACATAAATGTGTTCACACGAGGCTCACTGGCTCCCCCTGCAGTCTGCAACATGGTACTGAGAGGGGGCGGAGCTGACCGTGTTATTACATGTGATCACACAGGATTTACAAATCACGACTCAGTAATGTAAATTATGTCTGAACAATACAATAGTTTTACATTTACAGTGGTGACAGTGGAGTAATTGTTTGGAGAGACAAATACACTATATATAACGTTCTACATAAATAAAAATCAAACATACCTGTGACAAACATATAAATACTAGTTAATATGTCTTCTCAGAGGGTCCCTGGCTCCTGTAACCATGACAACAGCACGTGACATGGCGGCTCATTTTCGCGCCATTAGCTCCATGTAAAATACAAAGCTAACTGAAAAAATTTACTATCCAAATTAAACTTACAAAACTTAAAATTAGCGCTCCAAAATACATTCACTGGGCGTGAAAACTTTGTCTTATCAACACGTGTTCTTATATTTATGTTCAGAGTAAGTCATTTTTATAAAATATATTATTTTCAACCGCAACAGAACTTACCCTCAGCAGCCTCCTACGTCAGAGCGGAAGTGACGCTACCAAAATAAAATACACGGGAGCAATGCGCACTTCCGTTTTTTCAAAATAAAACATCAAAAATGTTAGAATTCACATATAAATTCAAACGAAACATAATACACAGACATGAAATAGTAATAAGTGCACTTAAACTCCATTACACACGTCCAGCTTCACTGTTTTACCCTGTGGTGTAAAGTGGGGCATTTTGAGTCTCTTTGTCCAAATCGATCTTCCTCTGGGCTCTTCAGGCTTTGTCCTGGACTTTAGATTAACTTCACTTCATTAACTTAACTGTTTTAGTCTGTAAAACACCCAGAGTGCATCTGGAGGGAGGGGTCCTTCACACAGATGTAAACACGTAGCTGTCCACACCACTGCCTGACCCAAAAACAAATGTAACAGCACATAATTAACTACTGGAAATAAAACACATCTAATCATTTTAGAGGGACATTTACACTAGTATAAACACATGAGCGTCATTTAGTTTTCAGAAAAAAACTTTCCAGTTATTTTCAAGATAAATGTGTGGTTTTAGGCGGTCCTCTGGTGGCCACAGGGCCAACAGCAGCTGCTTAATCTGTGTATAGACTGAGTCGGCCCTGAACACAGTAGAGAGTACACAGAGAGTACGCAGAGAGTACACAGAGAGTACACAGAGAGTACACAGAGAGTACACAGAGAGTACTCGTACAACACAGTTTTAAAGGGCCATATCACACATGTTTAACACACAAACCTGCATATTTAGGCTGTGTTCTTCTCTAAAACTGAAAACACTCTTCACTGTGTTTTTAAACTCCATAATAATAATAGAAATAAATAACATAAATGAAAAGTGTGTCCAGACTTCTACCTGTGTAAACCAAACCAGTGCTGTAACGGCTCCAGAGGTGTGAGTGTGTGCTGCCCTCGTGTGGTGGGGTCTGGAGATGCACTGTGATGATAAAGAGATGAATGAAAGTAAAATTCAACACATGTTTCCTGAATGTTTTATTTACATGTTAAATAGATTTAGTCACAGAGCGCACGCTTTGTATACAAGTCCAAACGTCAGAAATGACCAGGCAAATGTCCAGGGCCGAGGATCTGGGCCGGGGATCTGGGCCGGGGATCTGGGCCGGGGATCTGGGCAGACTCATTTTGGACAAGGACCATTTTATTATTCAGTTCATTATTTGTGTCCCGTCCCTCCGGGCAGTACGACGTTAGGCTTTCTCCTGTGAGATCATGGCTCTGATGCCGTCCCTCCGGGCAGTATAGGGCACGTGCTTGAGTTGCAGGAGGTTTGCGGGGAAAAGGTTACCGTTGGGTGCGTACATCTCCTCTCCTTTCTGACCCATGAGTGACCGTAACGTCCTATTCCTGGACAGGATCTTGTCATAAAACTCCACACCTCCATTAGCATAGTGCGGGGAGACGGCGGCGGCGCGGCGGTCCGAGCTGTAGTCCACAAACTGTCCCACGGCGTCGGAGCACAGTAAGTACGAGACGGCGCCGAGGCAGAGAGAGAGCGCGTTCACGGCCGCTCTGAACACCACAGGCCCACTGTGCAGGCGAAAGAGCTGCTTTAAGAGCACGCTGTACACCCAGACTCCGCCCACACACACCGGCGCCACCGCCGCGCTCATCACCGGGAGATAACCGTCCAAGCGCGCCACCTCACGAGCCAAAGCAAACTTCTGAGCATGCTCAGAGAGCAGCAGGGCGTGTCTGAGGGCGGAGCCCGTGGCGCTGCTCCAGTCGACGGCGCGGCCATTGATGAAGATGGTGCGGTCGGTGATGCCCGTGGTGTCCTCCTCGCTGCTGTTGAAGTTGGCCGGGATCCCCACACGGACACCAGAGGGCAGCAGAGGCAGCCCCGCCCCCACAGGGTGGAACCCAAACGAAGCAAACGGCGAGAACTTCTGTGGAGAAACAACGCCATAGTCCTGGAGAACCTGAGCGGAAAGAGAGAGAAAAAGAGAGAGAGAGGGAGACAGAGAGAGAGAGAGGGAGACAGAGAGAGAGAGGGAGACAGAGAGAGAGACAGAGAGAGAGAGAGGGGGGGGTCATGGATTAGTGACTCACAATGAGTCTGATTTGGCTTTAAATCATTGAAAAATGTTACAGTACAACATCTAAAAAAGGACTAGACCAGGACTAAACCAGCACCAAACCAGGACTTAACCGGGACTAAAGCTGGACTAAAGCTGGACTAAAGCGGGACTAAATCGGGACCAAACCGGGACTAAAGCTGGACTAAAGCTGGACTAAAGCGGGACTAAAGCGGGACTAAAGCGGGACTAAAGCGGGACTCAAGCTGGACTCAAGCTGGACTAAAGCTGGACTAAAGCGAGACTAAACCTGGACTAAACCTGGACTAAAGCGGGACTAAAGCGGGACTAAAGCTGGACTAAAGCGGGACTAAAGCGGGACTAAAGAGGGACTAAAGCTGGACTAAAGCTGGACTAAAGCTGGACTAAAGCGGGACTAAAGCTGGACTAAACCTGGACTAAAGCGGGACTAAAGCGGGACTAAAGCGGGACTAAAGCTGGACTAAAGCGGGACTAAAGCGGGACTAAAGAGGGACTAAAGCTGGACTAAAGCTGGACTAAAGTGGGACTAAAGCGGGACTAAAGCGGGACTAAAGCTGGACTGAATCAGGTCTAAACCAGGTCTAAACCAGACCTGCTGGAAGAGCGCCTCCAGTTTCTGGGACAGTTGGACTGGTTCTCCTTTGGACCAGGCCTGGTACAGGGAGCAGAACGTCTGGTCTGGGACGAGGTGCTGGACCAGATTGAGTCCGAAGAGTCCGGAGCAGGTGGAGATGAGGAGCGGAGAGCGATACCTCTGCATCAGAGCGGAGACACGCAACCAGCCCGACGCCATGGCAACACTGCAAAACAAACAAGCATGGATTTAGTCTGCACACGTGACCCCGCCCCCAGCACCCACACACGTGACCCCCCAGGACCCTGTGAGACTCCAGTCCAGTCTGGCTGTGCTTCTGTTGTAGGGAGTATTATACCTCTGATGGCACAGTCCTGGGGCTGTCACAGGGGCCTCACCCCAAACACACTCTGGGTCATGTGTCTGATTTTACGCCTTGACCTCATCAAAGCAACAGCAAAGACACACACATGGATCACAGGTCAAACACACACACACAGACACCCCCACACACCGACACACAGACACCCCCACAGACACACACACAGACACACACACCCCGACACACACACACAGACACACACACAGACACACACACCCCAACACACACACACAGACACACACACCCCGACACACACACAGACACACACACACAGACCCCGACACACACACAGACACACCCCCACAGACACACACACACAGACACACACCCCGACACACACATACGCGCACACACACACAAACACTCACAGACACACACGTGCGCGCGCACGGTCTCCGCTCGTGACTCCACGCGCCGTGACACAAACACGCGGGACTTACGCTGTTTTTGGGGCTGTTTTGGGGGCTCAGATCCTCAGATTCTTCAGACACACTTCAGAGGACGTCCATGACGCTGCCGTAGCGCGCTCTGTCCGCGCGACCTGCCGTAAAGCAGGAGCAGGGTGTTTACGACAGTCACGTGGCTCCTAACCTCATTTTTATTTGTACACTGAAATAAGGAACTAAACGTGAACATTAAAAGGAAGGACGTTTCAGTTTTTTTCTTGGACATCAGAGAGCTGCGCTGAAGCTGAAAAGACTCATTTAACACAAGTGTTTAATTAAAACGAACAAAACTCACTTCATTTAAATCAGATGATACTCTTTAAATTACTCTTACTCAAATAGAACTTTCACAAATACTTTTATTTGTAATATTTAATTTAAACCAGGTCCAAACTAGGTCTAAACTACTATTACACCAGGTCTAAACCAGGACTAAATGAGGTCGAGACCAGGACTAATTCAGATCTAAACCAGGTAAAAAAAACAGGACTAAACCAGGTCTAAACCAGATATGGATCAGGTCTAGTTCAGGTCTAGATTACGTCTAGTTCAGGTCTAAACCAGGTCTAGATCAGGTCTAGTTTAGGTCTAAACCAGGTCTAGATTAGGTCTAGATCAGGTCTAGATCAGTTCTAGATCAGGTCTAGTTCAGGTCTAGCTCAGGTCTGGATCAGGTCTAGATCAGGTCTAGTTCAAGTCGAAACCAGATCTAGATTTGGTCTAGTTCAGGTCTAAACCAGGTCTAGATCAGTTCTAGATCAGGCCTAGTTCAGGTCCAGATCAGGTCTAGTTGAGGTCTAGATCAAGTCTAGGTCAGGTCTAAACCAGGTCTACACCAAGTCTATAGTAGATCTAGATCAGGTCTATTTCAGGTCCAGATCAGGTCCAGTTCAGGTCTGTTTCAGGTCCAGATCAGGTCCAGTTCAGGTCCAGTTCAGGTCCAGTTCAGGTCCAGATCAGGTCTGTTTCAGGTCCAGATCAGGTCCAGATCAGGTCCAGTTCAGGTCCAGATCAGGTCCAGATCAGGTCCAGTTCAGGTCCAGATCAGGTCCAGATCAGGTCCAGTTCAGGTCCAGTTCAGGTCCAGATCAGGTCCAGTTCAGGTCCAGTTCAGGTCCAGATCAGGTCCAGATCAGGTCCAGATCAGGTCTGTTTCAGGTCCAGATCAGGTCCAGTTCAGGTCCAGTTCAGGTCCAGATCAGGTCTGTTTCAGGTCCAGATCAGGTCCAGTTCAGGTCCAGATCAGGTCCAGTTCAGGTCCAGATCAGGTCCAGATCAGGTCCAGATCAGGTCCAGTTCAGGTCCAGATCAGGTCCAGTTCAGGTCCAGTTCAGGTCCAGATCAGGTCTGTTTCAGGTCCAGATCAGGTCCAGTTCAGGTCCAGATCAGGTCTGTTTCAGGTCCAGATCAGGTCCAGTTCAGGTCCAGATCAGGTCCAGATCAGGTCCAGATCAGGTCCAGATCAGGTCCAGTTCAGGTCCAGATCAGGTCCAGATCAGGTCCAGTTCAGGTCCAGATCAGGTCCAGATCAGGTCCAGTTCAGGTCCAGTTCAGGTCCAGATCAGGTCCAGTTCAGGTCCAGATCAGGTCTGTTTCAGGTCCAGATCAGGTCCAGTTCAGGTCCAGATCAGGTCCAGATCAGGTCCAGATCAGGTCCAGATCAGGTCCAGATCAGGTCCAGTTCAGGTCCAGTTCAGGTCCAGATCAGGTCTGTTTCAGGTCCAGATCAGGTCTGTTTCAGGTCCAGATCAGGTCCAGTTCAGGTCCAGGTCAGGTCCAGATCAGGTCCAGATCAGGTCCAGATCAGGTCCAGTTCAGGTCCAGATCAGGTCCAGATCAGGTCCAGTTCAGGTCCAGATCAGGTCCAGATCAGGTCCAGATCAGGTCCAGAATGTGCTGGATGCTCGTCTCTTCCTCTGTTCCGTTTCCGGAGCGGTCCCTTTAAAGCGCTGCGTAACGGGAGCGTCCATTGCGCGTAAAGGAGAACCGCAGGAGCCGCGTCTCTGTTCCGCTGTGGTCCAGTCTCACAGAGGACCGTCCCTTCCTCACCACGCCGCTCCTCGCCCGCTCCTAAACCGCTCCCACGCCGCGTGAAGACCCCCGGTATCGCGCTGTGAAGCCGCCCCTGCCCCCGGTCCTCCGCTGCGGCCGGACCCGAGCAGCGCGCCTTGTTTTCGGGCAGATGTGACGCGGAGCAGCGGTGCGATGTGAGGCCGGTCCCCCGCCTTCGTCTGCCTTTACGGTGAGTATTTCTCTTAATTGTAACGGGAGCGGCTCTAACGGGACCGTGTGTGCGTAACGCTCCGGCTCCCGCACCGTCAGAGCCGTTTGAGTGTTTTCTGTCCCCAAAACGCGATGACAGCGCGGCGGATCCGCTCAGAGCCGCGGCAGAGCCACATATCTGAGAGAAAAGAGCCGTTTGAGTCGCGTGAGGAGCCGAAGCGTTTGCGGAAATCCATGTTTGAGTCTGGAGATGAGAAAGGGGCGGACACGCGCGGCGGAACCCACGGCCTCGGTGTGTGAGCCGCGCTGTGACCGGCACGAGCTCCGGGGACAGTACCGGAGGAAAGAGAATATGAGGCCCGCGTGACACCCGGGAATAACGGGACACAAGGACCCACAGCCCCGGGATAAAGACACGGACCGACCGTCTGCAGCCCCGGGAACGACGAAACCACCGGCAGCAAGAAGACCGGAGTTTAGACCTGGTTTAGACCTGGTTTAGACCTGGTTTAGTCCTGGTTTAGACCTGGTTTAGTCCTGGTTTAGACCTGGTTTAGTTCTGGTTTAGACCTGGTTTAGACCTGGTTTAGTCCTGGTTTAGTCCTGGTTTAGTCCTGGTTCAGTCCTGGTTTAGTCCTGGTTTAGACCTGGTTTAGACCTGGTTTAGTCCTGGTTTAGTCCTGGTTTAGACCTGGTTTAGTCCTGGTTTAGTCCTGGTTTAGTTCTGGTTTAGCCTTGGTTCAGTCCTGGTTTAAACCTGGTTTAGTCCTGGTTTAGTCCTGGTTTAGTCCTGGTTTAGACCTGGTTTAGACCTGGTTTAGTCCTGGTTTAGTCCTGGTTTAGACCTGGTTTAGACCTGGTTTAGTCCTGGTTTAGTCCTGGTTTAGACCTGGATTAGTCCCTGGTTTAGTACCTGGTTTAGATCCTGGTTTAGTCCCGGTTTAGTCCCGGTTTAGTCCTGGTTTAGACCTGGTTTAGTCCTGGTTTAGTCCTGGTTTAGTCCTGGTTTAGTCCTGGTTTAGTCCTGGTTTAAACCTGGTTCAGTCCTGGTTTAGACCTGGTTTAATCCTGGTTCAGTCCTGGTTTAGACCTGGTTTAATCCTGGTTTAGTCCCGGTTTAGACCCGGTTTAGACCTGGTTTAGACCTGGTTTAGACCTGGTTTAGACCTGGTTTTAGACCTGGTTTAGTCCTGGTTTAGTCCTGGTTTAGACCTGGTTTAGATCTGGTTTAGACCTGGTTTAGACCTGGTTTAGACCTGGTTTAAACCTGGTTTAATCCTGGTTTAGTCCCGGTTTAGACCTGGTTTAGACCTGGTTTAGACCTGGTTTAGACCTGGTTTAGATCTGGTTTAGACCTGGTTTAGTCCTGGTTTAGTCCTGGTTTAGACCTGGTTTAGACCTGGTTTAGATCTGGTTTAGACCTGGTTTAGACCTGGTTTAGTCCTGGTTTAGACCTGGTTTTAGACCTGGTTTAGTCCTGGTTTAGTCCCGGTTTAGACCCGGTTTAGACCTGGTTTAGATCTGGTTTAGTCCTGGTTTAGACCTGGTTTAGACCTGGTTTAGTCCTGGTTTAGTCCCTGTTTAGTCCTTTTTTGCAGTTTAGTTACTCATTATTCTGTCATGCTGTGTCTGGGAATTAACGAGACCAAAACAGAACAGAGCCAGGACTAGACCAGGACTAGACCAGGACTAGACCAGGACTAGACCAGGACTAGACCAGGACTAGACCAGGACTAGACCAGGACTAGACCAGGACCTCCTTGTGTAGACTCGGGTGTTTGGATCAGAGCAGAGTCAGAGGAAGGAAACGTCCTCTTCCCCCCATTGTTTCCAACAGTTTCAGAGCAAGGTCTCCTCCTGTGTGTCAGATGCCCTCCCTGTGTGTCAGATGCCCTCCCCATGTGTCAGATGCCCTCCCTGTGTGTCAGATGCCCTCCCTGTGTGTCAGATGCCCTCCCTGTGTGTCAGATGCCCCTCAGATGATTTTATTCTTCCTGTGATTGTATTGTGCCATGAATACTCCACATTATTGATTAACCTGAAAACCTTGACCCCACAGGACTGCCCCTCTGCCCCTCTGCCCCTCTGCCCCTCTGTCCCTCTGTCCCTCTGTCCCTCTGTCCCCTCTGCCCCTCTGTCCCTCTGTCCCTCTGCCCCTCTGCCCCTCTGCCCCTCTGCCCCTCTGCCCCTCTGTCCCTCTGCCCCTCTGCCCCTCCGCCCCCTCCCCTGTCCCCTCCGCCATGGCGTCCAGCGCGGTGCCCAGTGACGACTTGCCCACGTACAAGCTGGTGGTGGTGGGTGACGGGGGCGTGGGTAAGAGCGCTCTCACCATCCAGTTCTTCCAGAAAATCTTTGTCCCCGACTACGACCCGACGATCGAAGACTCGTACCTGAAGCACACGGAGATCGACGGGCAGTGGGCCATTTTAGACGGTAACTGGGCTCCTCTGTGGCTCCTCTGTGGCTCCTCTCTGCTCCTCTCTGTCACCTGTGGCTCCTCTCTGTCTCTCCTCTCTGTCTCTCCTCTGTCTCTCCTCTGTCTCCTCTGACTCTCCTCTGTGGCTCCTGTGGCTCTCACTCGTGTGTCGTTGCAGTTCTGGACACGGCGGGTCAGGAGGAGTTCAGTGCGATGAGGGAGCAGTACATGAGGACGGGGGACGGGTTCCTCATCGTCTTCTCCGTCACAGACAAAGCCAGTTTTGAACATGTGGATCGATTTCACCAGCTCATCCTGAGAGTCAAGGACCGGTGAGCCACACACTGAGCCACACACTGAGCCACACACTGAGCCACACACTGAGCCACACACTGAGCCACACACTGAGCCACACACTGAGCCACACACTGAGCCACACACTGAGCCACACACTGAGCCACACGCTGAGCCACACGCTGAGCCACACACTGAGCCACACACTGAGCCACACACTGAGCTTTAAAGATCCTAAATCAGTTCTGATTTAATATTTTAAACACTACACTTCTACATGTATGTCTATGGTGGATTTTTAGCACACATCAGCAAACACAAACAAAACAAGTTTTAAATAAGACTAAATATATATATATATTTATATTTATATAAAAGTGATTTAAAGAGCTCATTTTGAGTGACAGACAGAGTAGTGCCTCATGTTAGCGAATGTGACATCATGTGTAAAGAGACAAATGACGTTTAAGATGTGTCTCTCTCCTCTTTCTTAATCATTTCATTCTCTCCTCCCTCTCTATCTCCTCTCTCCCTCTCTTCTCCTCCTCCCTCTCTCTCCTTCTCTCCCCCTCTCCACCACCTCCCCTTCTCCTCCTCCTCTCCTCTCCCCCCCCCCCCCTCTCCTCCTCGTCCTCCTCCTCCTCTCCTCCTCCCCCCCCCCCCCCCCTCTCCTCCTCTCCTCCTCCTCCTCTTTTCTCAGGGAGGCGTTCCCGATGGTTCTTGTTGCAAACAAAGTGGACCTGGTTCATCTGAGGAAAGTGTCGTCAGATCAGGGCCAGGAGATGGCGGCAAAGCACAACGTCAGTGTCACTGCACGTTTACTGTGTACTTGTGTATTCGTGCACGTTTACTGTGTACTTGTGTATTCGTGCACGTTTACTGTGTACTTGTGTATTCGTGCACGTTTACTGTGTACTTGTGTATTCGTGCACGTTTACTGTGTACTTGTGTATTCGTGCACGTTTACTGTGTACTTGTGTATTCGTGCACGTTTACTGTGTACTCGTGTATTTGTGCACGTTTACTGTGTACTTGTATATTTGTGTACTTTTATACTTGTACTCTTGTTTAGTTTGATGTTTTCTTGACTTTAAAGAGGAGGTATGATGCTAAATGTTCAGGTCTTTGTCCCGTGTTTGAACAGAGGGTCAGAGGTCATCCATGTCTGAGTAATCTAGAGATCTGCCCCAAACAAGTAGATCAATAAAAATCCCGAGGAGCACCACCTGATGACATCACCAGGTGGAACAGAGTGTTGTGAGCTGAGCAGAGGGAGAACGCTCAATGTCAGGACTGAAACGTGTGAATGAAAGCTCCACTGTGGGACATTTTCTCACATTAGAACAGGGTTAAAGCTCCACTGTGGGACATTTTCTCACATTAGAACAGGGTTAAAGCTCCACTGTGGGACATTTTCTCACATTAGAACAGGGTTAAAGCTCCACTGTGGGACATTTTCTCACATTAGAACAGGGTTAAAGCTCCACTGTGGGACATTTCCTCACATTAGCGGTGACAGGGGCAGATTATGAGTACGGGAGGGTTTTATTTTTTACACGTTTCTGTCTTTTTCTTTTTGCGTGTTTAATATTTGTTCCTGTTGCAGATCACGTACATCGAGACCAGCGCCAAGGACCCGCCCATGAACGTGGACAAGGCGTTTCACGAGCTCGTCCGGGTCATCAGGTAAACCACGAGATCAGCCACGCCCCCTCGACGACGAGTCTGTGAACATACAACATGAAACAATATACTACGACTTCACAATCCTGGTGTGATGTGCAGTAGTTTCATTAGTGCGACGCAGCTGATTGTGTTGTGATAGTGCTCTGAAGGGGGAGGGGCTTAGCACAGAGAGGAAAGAGAGGAGAGCGAGAAAAGTGAAAGTGATGAAACATGTTACTACTCTGGAAAAAAACATGAGAACAACACGATAACGACAAATGGGACTAAATCCTAATCCCACGAGTATCAACCATTAAGAAAATAAAACTGGAGAAGAAGTGCGGACGTCACAGGGGGCGTGTCCCAGTGGGCGTGTCCCAGTGGGCGTGTCCCAGTGGGCGTGTCACTGTGGGGCGTGTCACAGTGGGCGTGTCACTGTGGGGCGTGTCACTGTGGGGCGTGTCACAGTGGGCGTGTCACAGTGGGCGTGTCACAGTGGGCGTGTCACAGTGGGCGTGTCACAGTGGGCGTGTCACAGTGGGGCGTGTCACAGTGGAGCGTGTCACAGTGGGCGTGTCACAGTGGGGCGTGTCACAGTGGAGCGTGTCACGGTGGGCGTGTCACAGGGGGCGTGTCACAGTGGGCGTGTCACAGTGGGCGTGTCACAGTGGGCGTGTCACAGTGGGGCGTGTCACGGTGGGGCGTGTCACAGTGGGTGTGTCACTGTGGGGTGTGTCACAGTGGAGCGTGTCACAGTGGGCGTGTCACGGTGGGGCGTGTCACAGTGGGGCGTGTCACAGTGGGGCGTGTCACAGTGGGCGTGTCACAGTGGGCGTGTCACAGTGGGCGTGTCACAGTGGGGCGTGTCACAGTGGGCGTGTCACTGTGGGCGTGTCACTGTGGGGCGTGAGTCGTTTGAGCTTTAAATCTTCTTTGTGTGTTTTTCAGGCAACAGGTCCCAGAGCGACACCTGAAGAAGAAGAAGAAGATGAAGTGGCGAGCAGAGAGGAGCGCAGCGCACCGCCACCGAAGACTCACCTGTGCCCTCCTGTGACCTCAGAGAGAACTGCACCCACGCCACAGACTGTGTGAAGAAGTGACTGAGTGAGTCTGACGTCACAGGCTCCAGATGAAGCTCATCGAGGCCAGAGCAGGTACAGGGACGAGGAGCAGAGTTTTATATTTGGAGATCTGCCCACGAGTATCATAGCAACCAAAGAGCCAATCAGGAGCGACCTCGGGGAAAGAAGGACCTGATTTGTCTGTTATTAATGTTCATATCTTGATTTACAGACACAATAGTGAAATAAAAACCCCAGGATCATGTAGAGGGTTAATACGAACATTTAAGACCAGAATGAGTCTGAAGCAGCAGAGACAGAGACAGAGAGAGGAGACGATGGAGCAGGAAGTGCACCATGATCACTTCCTGTTTGGAACGCGGCGGCGGCAGGTTAGATATGTCCATTTATATAAACGGTCCATGGCCCACATACTCACCTGCGCTCTGACTGGACCCTTGACCTCTGACGGATGCTCTTCTCTGATTGGATGATACATGTCTGTGGTGTTCTGTGTTTGGTCGATACGATGTTCTTTGCTCTGATTGGGCGAAATGGGCAGGGGCTCGGTCTGAAGTTTGCTTTGATTGGACAATGCAGACAGGACAGATCTCTGATTGGCCGAGACGTCTGTCGGAGCTTCTGATTGGCTGACAGCAGGTTTAAGAGCAC